>NC_134839.1:58499559-58813798 GCF_965363235.1 Mytilus galloprovincialis
TTTGAGTAAAATGAGTTCGAAATTTTGTATATTTGCTCAAAATTCAGATTTGTGTCCGTATTTTCTTTTTCGAAAGAAAGACATAACTTTTTTGTTTTAAAAGATAAACACAAAATGGTTTTTGTTAAATAATCGGTAATTTCTGTATTTTATAAGTATCATTAAAAATTATGCAATTTTTATTCTGAAATAACTCTATATTTATCAAATGTTCATGAATAGAGAAAAAACGTCATTTTTTGCTGCATGTTTATCAAAATTAAAAAAAAATCGCTATTTACAGTTTTATAAAATTTGGGTCACATAATCTCCTTGCAAAATGAAACAAATTGCTGTTTTAAAAAATAGGGGTCCATGCACTCGTTTTCAAATTAAATCAGTTTGAATGATAAAAATCAGTCGAAAAATGCATCTTTTCCCGATATGTCAAAGTTTGACGTCGCGAAAATAACATTTTACGTTAGCAACGTCATTACATTCCCTGTAACTGTATCGTATGCCCTTAACGCTTGTATTTACTATTCATCGTGCTATTATTTTCCTTAAGTCGTATGTCTCTTGAAGTGACTCGGTATTTATGCATCCAGCTGTTGCATTTGTTACTTTGTGCGTGTCTGTAACAAATATATACTGAGTTGTGATTTGGACGGAAGAGGATTTTAAAGTGTTATTTCCATTTTCCTCTTGTATTCATATTTGACTATATTTGTACTTTATAGAGAAAGTGTGTACTATACATGGTATGTACTATCTATTACTCACATTTTTTATTGGCCTTTTTATTTTTTTATCAACTAAAAATCCTTCTTATTGGCTTTATTTAAGGAATGACTGTAATATTTTTTTCTGTCTATGAAGAAATAACATAAAAAATTTGGTGCACACTGAATAACGCGCGTAGCGGGTTATTTAACAGTGTGCACCACATTTTTTATGTTATTTCGAATAGACAGAAAAAATATTACAGTCATTTCTTATAATTTAATTCTAAATTCCATTTTAAACCGTAGAAAACCATGAAAAAACGTTGATGACGTCACGGTCATATGACTAAATAATGTCTATGGGCTCATAACAAAATGACATCAGCCAATCAGAAGACTCGTTACATCCAAAATTAAATTATTGTTAAATGTTCCTATCAACTTTGCGTATGTTTGAATTGTTTAGTCAGTTGTATTTTCTATATCAATATTTGAATTTGGGTATTTTCCTTTTTTTTTGGCCATGGCGTTGTCCGTTTATTTTTGACTTATGAGTTTGAATGTCCAATTGATATCGTTCATTTCTCTTTCACACAGTTTTTGGCGGCTGAAGTCCAAATTTTACCATTATTTAACATTATTAACCTGTTAGATATAGGAAGATGTGGTGTGAGTAGCAATGAGACAACTCTCCATCCAAAATAACAATTTATTAATGTAAACCATTACAGTTCAAGGTACGGCCTTCAACACGGAGCCTTGTTTGTTTGTTTTTATTTATTTATTTTTTGTCATTTATAATGGCTAAATTTACACTTTCCCGTTTGGGTTACTCTACATTTTGTCTTTTAAGAGAACAATAAAGAAGTGGAAACACAAAAGGGTGACTGAGGAATAGAAATGTGGTCACTAAAGGTCTTCTTCTGGTCGGCAATAAAAAACTTGCCGAGTTGGCCGTCCGTTTGGCTGTGCATGATGTACAAGTACGCTATCACATACCGGTCAGAATGGGGACGTTAAACGCACCATGTAGAGAGAGTGCCACGCTCCCTTTCCATTAACAACCCTTGTTTCAATTCTATGAGGGGTCTGTAGGTGGTTTGTTGTCAGCCAAAATTTTGTACCTTTCCAATTTACCAGTCTAAATCCCCCACGAACTTTATCCCGAACGACCTCTATAACAGGACCTTCTTATTTTATGAATTTGGTAATATATTCTCGTCTCGAACATTCATGAAATATATGCCACTAGATGTTAAGCAACCAACAATGAATCAATCGTACAACTTGGAAGTTTAGCTATCCCTAACACCAGGTGTAACCCACTATTCTATTCGGAAAATGTTTGTGCAAAGTCGATTTTGTATGGAGTTTCCCTTTTCAGCTCTTGAGGCCAAATGAGCTTTATTCATCACTTGGCGTCCGTCAACTTTTACAAAAATCTTCTCTTCTGAAACTACAGGGCCAAATGTAACAAAACTTCCCCACAGTCATCATTGGAGTATCTAGTTTAAACAAGAATGTGTCCATAGTACATGGATGCCCCAATCGCACCATCACTTTCTATGTTCAGCGGACCGTGATATCGTGGTCAAAACTCTACTTGTGCATAAAATTTAGAAAGAACATATCATACGAAACATGTGTACTAAGTTTCAAAATGATAGACCTTCAACTTCATCAAAAACTACCTTGACCAAAAACTTTAACCTGAAGTTGGACAGACGGACGGACGAACGAATGGACGTACAGACCAGTAAACATAAAGCCCATGTGGGGAATAAAAATGTGACCGATGACCCGAAGTACCAACCAAGATGGCCGCCATGGCTAAACATAGAACATAGGGGGAAATGTAGATTTTGGCTTATATCTCTAAAACCAAAGCATTTAGAGCAAATTTGACATAGATAAAATTGTTTAACAGGTCAAGATTGAGTATTATTGTAGATAGAGATAAACTATATACAGCAATAATGTTAAACAAAGTAAGATCTACAATTAAGTCAACATGACCAGAATGGTCAATTGACCCCATAAGAAGTTTTGCCCTTGATAGTCAGTTTTTAACAATTTTTCGTAAATTTTTGTAATCTTTTACAAAAATCTTCTCCTCTGAAACTACCTAGACAAATTTAAACAAACTTGGCCACAATCATCATTAGAGTATCTTGTTTAAAAAATGTGTCCGATGAACCAAACCGCCAACCAAGATGGCCGACATGGTTAAAAATAGTATAATTGGGTAAATCCAGTGTTTGGCTTATGTAGACGAAACGCGCGTCTGGCGTAGTAAACTATAATCCTGGTACCTTTGATAACTAATTATATCTCTTAAACCAAAGCATTTCAAGCAATCTGACAAAAGTAAAATTAATCCTTAGGTCAGGATCTATCTGCTCTGAAATTGTCAGACGAATCAGGCAACCTTTTGGTTATTATCTTCAATATTATTATAGATAAAGATAAACTATAAACAGCAATAATGTACAGCAAAGTAAGATCTACAAATAGGTCAACATGACCAAAGTTGTCTAATGACCCTTTAAGGAGTTATTGCCTTTTACAGTCAATTTTAAACAATTTTCGTTAATTTACAAAATATTTCCTCTGAAACTGCTGGGCAAAGTTCACCATAGATAGAGATTATTATAAACAGCAAGAATGTTCAGTAGAGTAAGATCTACAAACACATCACACCATCACCAAAACACAATTTTGTCATGAATTCTATTCTTGTCTATAATGTGTCCTTAGTTTAATATGCACATAGACCTAGGAGCGACACAGGCTTTTAAGAGCCTCTAGTTGCAATTTGCCTTGGAGTGCGATATATTTGTTTTACCCCATATACAAGTTATTGTCATTCATTGCAACTGTAAAAAAAAAAACTCATCATAGGTACTGGGCTTTAAATTTTTACTCCAGACGCGATTTTCGTCTACAAAGAAATAATCAGATATCACTAAATTCCGAACGTTTTTCCAAATTACAGCTAAGGTTATCAATCCCTGGGGTAGAAGATCGACCCATTGGTTGGAAATAGACTCATCATAGATACTACTGCCTTGGCTGAAATTTTCTGATGAACGGTTTTAGCAGTTATTGCTTTTGAAAGACGTTTTTTTTTTTTTTATCTTTTGAAGAAGCTACCGGTATATAGATAAAGATTTGGTGTGAGTGCCAATGAGACAACTCTCCATCCAAATAACAATTTATAAAAGTAAACAATTATAGGTCAATGTAAGGCCTTCAACACGGACCCTTGGCTCACACTGAACAACAAGCTATAAAGGGCCCCAAAATTACTAGTGATAAACCATTCAAACGGGAAAACCAACGGTCTAATCTATATAAAAAAACGAGAAACACGTATAAATTACATAAACAAACGACAACTACTGTACATCAGATTCCTGACTTATGACAGGTGCAAACATTTGCAGCGGGATTAAACGTTTTAATGGTACCAAACCTTCTCCCTTTTTCTGAAATAATAGCATAACATCACAACACAGAAAAACACAACATAGAAAAACACATGATAAAATATCAATTGGCAGGCTAATCAACCAAAAAACGTAAATTAACACACTATGAACGAAAAAATTTGATCTGCGATATCTGTATTCAAATTCACAGTTAATAAAATGTTAGGGACAAACATTCAAGGCTAAAAAGCAAACAAACAAGTCCAAACCATCTTTGAAGGCTCAATTAGTACACAGCTATCTAAAAATGAATTTTATTGCACAATAACTTAGATATTTGAATAATCCACAGGGGCCAACATGCGAAACCACAATCCCTAAATGTGTAGGTAACTGTGTTGCTACCTATTAAATTGTTTGAAGAGAGAATTGTGCACACTCTGCACGTTTAATTTCCGTATGTATTCTGTAGCAAGGCAATATTTATGTCAGATTCCAAAAGCAATTTCCGTCCTTCATCCGATCGACTATTATGCATGAAATATTTCCAACTTCGCGTTCATTGAAAGACTTAATATACTTTTCTATGATTTTCTTTCCAGAATTCCATAAAAAATGTGCTCGTGGATGGATTTTATTCAGTGAAAAGGAAAGATGCTGTCTTTGTCGTTCGTCCATAAGTTCATTTACGACATGTGAACTAACGGACGCTATGAAACAAGAAAAGAGTTTCATTCAGTCGAACACATCTGTCAGCAAAACAGGTCAGTGTGTAATATGATTAGCTACAGAACAATTAATCCATTTTCGGATTGTGTACGGAGCAATTTTCCAATTTAGACGCCATCAGAATACAAGAGTTTGGATGTACAAGTACGCAGCCCCGTCCGGTCAGAATGTGAACGTTATATCCGATTCATCGTGTAGGGAGAGTATCCCGTTATCTCAACGCCAAGAACCATTGCAACAACTCTTTGAGGGGTTCTTATGTCGTCTGTAGCAAGGCAAACATTTAGTCCATATCCAATGTTTACATCTTCTTCATCATTTAACCTCCATTTACCACTAACAGCCTAAACTTCCTGAGACCTTTCCGATCGGTCTCTATTACATGACCTTTTCATTGTATGCATTTGTTGTCGTCCTGAACATTAATGAAATATTTGCCAATCGACGTGAAGCAACCATACACAAAAAAGTAAAATCGCTAAAGTATTGAACTCGGAAGAAAATACAAAAAAGGAAAGTCCCTAATCAAATGGCAAAATCAAAAGCTCAAACACATCAAACAAATGCAGGGGTTAAGAAATTTTGTTGTAGCTCACTAGCCCATGGCTAATTGGTAGCAGGATTTTACTAGCCCTGTTGGAAAAACTACTAGCCCAGCAAAACTGACCTGCTAGCCCTAGTATGACTTACAAATTCAGAGTTTGCTGCAATAACAATGAATTCTATAAAGTTAACAATTGTTTTCCATTGTACAGTAGATTTTTGCAAATCGGATACCCAAAACTTATGTTAGCAAAAACTATCCGATTACTGACATTAGAAGATATATTCAATTAATTGATAATTGAATATTTACTAAATATTCTGTAATAATGAGTTGACCAAATCCCAAGATGATACAATTCTTGACCACTGCTATACATGGGTATATAAAGGATTGGACGGTTTTTATCAGATACATCATCACGTTTGTGTAAAAGAATTATCAGCTGGTTAATTATGTAATGCTCATATTTGTTTTCAGTTTTAAAATTCTAATTATTTAAATTAATTAAATGACCTCAAATATCACTATCAATCATTGTCAATAGTTTCCGTCTTTTATAATTGTTTTATTAATGAAGTACAGTAATGTCTATATTTACATTTATCACAGGTAAGCTAATTGTGGGCTTTAAATAAATAGATTACAACCTAAGCACAGTCTCTAAACTAATATTGTATTTGTTCTAAATTTTATTTCTTTAAAACTCGAATTCATTTGAATATCAATGAAGATTATCATGATTGATGAATATTATTGCATAAAGTTTAAGTTTTCTGAAGACTCAATGTTTAGATCATGGTCTGGAGTCTTTTTCACAGTATGTAAACAAAAACAAAATGACGTTCATAACATGTGCACGTGTTTCAAAAGTTATATCTAACAAAATTCAGGTTTCTGCTGTCAAAAAGGATTCACATTTATATTGCAATAAATCATTCAGAAGGAGGTACAATCAGGTTGCATAAGCAATGTACACTACCCCTGTACTGATACATCGATATTGAAAGTACGGGATCCATCCAGAGTTATTTGTTCTATTTAAAAACTTGTACAAAATCAGTTCAAATTCTGGGAATCCCCGATGACGTAGTCAAATCTGATTGGCTAAGATAGAAAAGTGATGAGGGGAGTATCCCCTTTCTATTTTAGAAACGCCAAGAATTTTTTGTCACTAGTCCGTCGGGCATATTGGGTTACAAGTTTTGGTTGCCCGAGGCCTAAATACTGTAGTCCCGGGCGTCGGGCTAGTGGATTTTTTAACCCCTGAAATGGATATCAACTGTCATATTCCTAACTTGGTACAAGCATTTTCTTAGAAAATGGCGAATTAATGGTTATCAAAGGTACCAGGATTATAATTTATTACGCCAGACGCGCGTTTCATCTACATCACACTCATCAGTGATGCTCAGATCAAAATAGTTGTAAAGCCAAACAAGTACAAAGTTGAAGAGCATTGGGGAAACAAAATTCCAAAAAAGTTGTGCCAAATACGGGTAAGGTAACCTATGCCTGGAATAAGAAAATCCTTAGTTTTTTTTTAACAATTCAAAGTTTTGTAAACAGGAAATTTATAAAAATGATCACATAATTGATATTCATGTCAACACCGGTTTTAAAGCCAGCCAAACATCAAACTTGTATGACAGTTGCATCAAATTCCATTATATTGACAACGATGTCTGCACAGAACAAACAAAAGAGGGGCGACCGATACCACAGGAACAGTCAAACTCATAAATCGAAAAAAATAAACTGACAACGCCGTGGTTAAAAATGAAAAAGACAAACAGACAAATAATAGTTCACAAGAAACAACATAGAAAACTGAAGAATGAGCAACACGAACCCCCACCAAAAACTGGGGATGATCTCAGGTGCTCCGGAATGGGTAAGCAGATCCTGCTTGTGGGATAAAAATATCAAAATAGGGGTAAAACAAAAAAAATATGTAACAAAGAAGCACAAATAAACCAAATTTATTTGCAAAGAATACAAGGTTCACATATGGCATTCGTTTTTGATGTGTTTTGTCATTTAATTTTGCCATGTAATTATAGACTTTCCGATTAGATTTTCCTCTGAGTTCAGTATTTTTGTGATTTTACTTTTTTTTTTCCTAAAATATAAACTTTACCATTAAACACCAAAAAGGTTTGGCCCGATTTAAAAAACATTAAAAATTCAGGGCTAATTTTAACCCTTCGTGAACCTTCTCCTTTACCATTGTACAATAACATAATGACGGGATGTATAGGAACAGAGCCACGTCATAAATGTATCAAAGAAACATAAAAATCGCATAGACAAAGCACATTAGCAAAAATGAAAGACAAGAATACGAAAATGTTTTACAATAGCACAATAACCGGATTTATACTGCACTCGTTCTATTTGAGCAGTCAAAATGCGTTGACCGTATATTTCTATGTCATATACAGTCACTGACATGATATCACTTTTCCTCATGAATGTTTATACAATGTATATAATTAATTATTCATACGACCTATTCAACCTGTTCTTGTTTTCAATTTATACAACGACTCAAACTAATTTCTTTTGCAATTTTTATATCAAAAAACAAAATTCACTTGTTAATATTTTTGGTCTGCAAACTATAAATCATTATGTTTTATGCTTATTGTTGATATTTAAGTTCATTTTTAATCAAATTCGTCCACCATCGATTGCGAATTTCAACAGGTAATGTACATTTCATCGTGTTGTATATTTCTCCGCCTGCATGATATGAGGCCTTTTTTTTTTATAAAAGGGGGAAGTTTCCCAATATTAAATCAAATGATAACATTTACACATTAACAACAATTGAAAATGTTTTTTTTAGACTGCAGTATAAAGACAATAATAGTTATTGTTGATATGTCAAGTCAGTGCACTATTAATGTCTATGTATAAGTACAGAGCCACGTCATATGTATAAAAGAAACGCCAAGAGACATACATAGACAAGGCAAATTGGTAAAAGTGGGAAGTAAAGCTAAATATGAAACCAGGTTTAACCCACAACTTTCACCCAAAAATGCCTTAACCAAGTCAGAAATATGACAGTTGTTTCCCATTGGCACAGCATAATGAAAGTATTTGTTATTTCCTTACTTATAGTTTCAGATCAGTTATATGCTGAAAAAGTATAGTTGACACTGTCCAGTTGGGGTTCGAATAGATATATTAAGAGAATCATTGATGGCTACGAAATTGACAAAAATCGTGATGTGTGAAAAGGGCTACAAGAGTGCCATGTTTTGCTGTCAAAACCAGAAAATGAATAAAGTTTTGAAGATTGTTAACGGTAGAGACTGCATTCCGTTAAGAAAGGAAATGGAAACTAAGGATTTTGATATGGTTATACATGTATCGTGAAGAGTTTATATATTTATTTATACATGTAGTGTCGACTTCTGACAGTAAAACTTAAATGTGCTAATTGTGCATAACAGTATCGATAAATACTAATGATATAGATATAACTGACCATGACAATTATTTTAGTAACTTTGTTGTTTGTGTCAGCTATACTTGTTTTCTGTTATGAAATACAATTTTACATACTCGTGAGTTCCAAAACTGACTTTGACTGACCACCCAGGGTTGCATTGTCAGGTTGACACTAAAAACGAATGAGTCATCATCACTTTTGGGCGAATTATTCGTAAATGCTGAGATTAGTTCGCAGACAAAAGTATAGTCCATGTCATCTCTTGATAAATATATTGCGTCTGAAGCAATCATCTTGATTTACTGCGCTGTCAGAATTTTTGACTAGCCACGTTTTGTGCCTACTTTCCGATATATATATATATAGCGAACGGTAGAAGTGAAAATCGTCCATACGAAATTTGAAAAACTTCATTCCGGTCGATCTATATTACAGGACCTTCCTATTGTATGTATATGACGTGAAGCAATCAACAATGAATCAAATCATGCCCAAAAGAAAAAGTAAAATTACAAAAGTACTGAACTCCCGAGGAAAATACAAAATAGAAGTCCATTATCAAATGGCAAAATCAACAGTTCAAACACATCAAACGACTGGATAACAACTGTCATATTCTTGACTTGGTACAGGCATTTTCTAATTAATCCTGATTTTAAAGCTAGTTTAACCTCTCACTTGTATGACACCCGAGTGAAATTCCATTATATTAACAAAGATGTGTGAACAAAACAAGCAAAAATACTAGGTAAAAATGTCAAAAATAAGAGTACAGCAGTCAATATTGTGTTAGAATCTGAATCACTAAAAAACGAACAAATGTGTAACAAAGAAGCCCAAAATGGCATATAGACAGAGCATATTAGCAATAGGAAGAGACAAATAATGCTAAAATTTACAATAGCACAATCACGGGATGTTTAAGTACAGAGTCACGTCATATGTATTCAAGAAATAAATGAAGGCATATATGTAAAGTACAGTAGTAAAATTGAAAGACAATAATACAAAAATTATAATAAAACAATAACACAATGACGGAATGTACTGGGCCACGTCATATGTATCAAAGAATCACTAAAAAGAATATCGACAAAGGACATTTGCAAAAATGAAAGACAAGAACACAATAAATATCATATAACATAAAGTATAAAGTAACGTCAAATGGATATCACCAAAAACTGACTAAACAGTAAACGCAATATTATTTAAGACAAATAAAAGAATACTAAAACACATTGCGATGGTAAACAATTTCAGTACCCAAAATCTATACTTTTTGACCATCGTGTATAATTTGTGAAGTTGATACGGAATATTTATCAACAAGGTCTTGGTACCTTCCGATGATTTATTTTTTAGAAATAGGACGAGACATTACGAACGGAGGAAAAGATGAATTTCGGCTACCGTAAATGTTGTGTCTGTTCTCACTTTTGGTATAATAAAACACTCACAGACGTGATATTCGTGTAATAAATGGTGTATTGTCCCCTCGGCTACGTCTCAGTATTGTTCGTACGGAGCCTACGTTATTGTACGTAAACTGTTTCCAGCCTTATTCAAACAGTAATTTACAATATCTCTATCAATTGGTGTATAGTTTGATCTTTTTTGAAAGTTTTACTGAGATTCTGTTATTTTGCTATTTGATTTTGCCATGTGATTATGGACTTTCCCAATTGATCTTCCTCTAAGTTCAGTATTTTTGTGATTTTACTTTTTAAAGGGTCGTATTTCTTCCTCAGAAGGAGCACTTGATGTCAAATTCATGTTCCCCGATTGACTCAAATTCTCATTTTTGATTTATAACAATGGTTTAATTTAATTTAACGAGTTTGACTGTCCATCTGGTATCTGTCGTCCCTCTTTTAATCAAATTTAATAATTTAATAACATTTTCCAAATTATAAAAAGTCTAAAATAACCAAATGGGCGTGTTAATATGTAGCTTCGATTCGTGTGATTTTTGATTAGACGCCATATTATTAACTGTCGAGTTGACCCCCGAAGACCTCCGATTGCCATTTAAGCGATATAGATATACATAGATACCAAACTCGTGCATTTAAATTTTTAAAGTCTCTTTAATTTCCTATTATAGATTAAAAATATATGCTAATCATCGTTTTCACCTGTATGAAAGTGATTTTTTTTTGTCGATCGAATCAGTCAATCAAATGATTTACCTTTGTTTCCCTCTCAATGATGACTTTCTTTTTCTTTAAATAATTGAACACACACAATGCATGCGGTATACATCTCTAGCTTAATTGAAGTTCGCATGAATACGGATTCAATGAGGTCAAATTATTCACTTACTTGCAAGTGAATAATTCATAATCAATGCTTCTCAGATTATTTTGACAAAATTGAACCATACTGGCTGCTAAAAGCGACATATTATTTCCCTATAAATTCAAGTTCATTAATGATTGAATAAAAATAAGTATCATATTATTATTTTTATATATCTCGTAGCTAGTGCCCCTTCAAAACTTATAAGAAATTTACAGTAAATAAACTCATCATAAGTACTAGGATTGAATATTATATATGCGTCATACGCGCGTTTCGTCTACAGAAGACTCATCAGTGACGCTCAAATAAAAAAAATGTTAAAGGCAAAATAAGGTTCGAAGCTGAAGAGCATTGACTTGAGGATATAAAATTCCTAAAAGTTTGCCGAATGCAGCCATGGTAATCTATTCCTGAGGTAGAAAAGCCTTTGGTTTTCAATAATTCCATCTGAAATCTCTATCCAAATACCACTCAAGAAGGTAAAACTTTCAGTGGTAACAACTGGGCCTTCATAGATAGGAATAACGAAGAAGACGGGTGGAAAATTACAATAGAACCTAGTATCTTTCAGATACAATTAACAGTTTCATTACTTGTTGATATTCACCACCAAAACGTGATACATGAAAAACTCGAATTGTTGACACTCTTTAAATTAACCTTATTGCATGTCTGTTATTTGTACTCTTAATTAAGTGTTTGTCGAGTTTATTAACGTCAAGTCAAACAGAAATGCATCCTTCCTAAACCATGCAGGAGAGTCCTTATTCCGATCGGTCGTAACTGCGGATTTATACATCCCATACATTTTATTAAGGCAACAGTAGTTTTACTTTAGCAAAGATGAAATCTCATGTAAAAAATGAATGAAAAATTTTGTCCTGCATTTATTTTAGTTGTAATCTCTGTCCTGCCTTTTTATTTTCACTCTTTTCGGTCCTGCCTTTTTTTTCTTAGTTTAGCCTGATTTTTTTACATAAATTGTCATCCTGCCTTTTTTTACCAAGTTGCTCATCCTGCCTTATTTTACCAAGTTGCTCATCCTGCCTTTTTTTTTTAAATCAAAACTCCTGTCCTGACTTTTTTCAAATTTCATCCTAGCCCCTGCCCTCATAAAATCAAATGGTAGCTCCCTAAGCACGTTACAAAGTTTCCATCCTCGTGGTATCTTTTGAACAAATTATTGTTTATTTTAGGAATATCAAAAAATGAACGTTCGAAACATCTACGTATTTACTGGCAAACACCGTATGATGCATAAAGTATAATCTGGTATCAGTCGCTTCAAAAGTATCAGAACAAAATAGAAAATGTATCGTTTTATACCAAATTTAATATCGGGTCAAATTGCGCAATGTTATAGAATATTTGTAAGCAGAGTATACAATAATTATCAAAGGTACCAGGATTATAATTTAGTACGCCAGACGCGCGTTTCGTCTACATAAGACTCATCAGTGATGCTCATATCAAAATATTTATAAAGCCAAACAAGAACAAAGTTGAAGAGTATTGAGGATTCAAAATTCCAAAAAAGTTGTGCCAAATACGGGTAAGGTAACCTATGCCTGGAATAAGAAAATCCTTAGTTTTGTAAACAGGAAATTTATAAAAATTACCACATTATTGATATTCATGTCAAAACACAAACCAGTCTTATACTTATATTTCCAATAAAAGCCACTGTCATGGCATTTATTCTTGATAACATTAGATGATTTTCATTAAGCATTTCGGTACACACATTTTTTGAAATCGACAAACACATAGTCAAAAAAATGACGTTTCAGAAAATGATTATATGTACAAAAAAAGAATGTATTGAAGATAAGCTGGTCATTTAATTTGTATCGTTTTATATTTCAATGTTTCTGATTAATTCTCCAATGTATTTGCCTTTCCAATTAAAGAGTTTTTTTCGGTTAACAAACGGCGCCGTAGTAAATCTGTAGTATATAAATGAAAATAACTTAACAAATTCGAGCGTGCATATCATTTGATTGTATGTTTACCTTCATGAGCCTTCATCAGGAATGCACAACCCAACAAATTAAAACAACACTTTTCTACATTTCATGCATTCAAAGTGAGTTTTTTTTACTTACCTTCATCAGAAACAATCGTATTTGAAATCCAATATAAGAACCGAAATAGTTGGGTTCTATGACCAAACACAACTTATCGTAGATAAGGACCGAAGATTAATAGCCAATTCCATTTCAGGTCAACTTTGCATGAGGAAGTTGAAAAAGAAGTTTCTTACTAGTTTTCTTTTTTAAACAGAAAAGTGAGAACTAGGGATGTTTAAATTCGTAAAAACGTTAGCAGATGGAAGACAAAAAGAACTTTTACTATTGTCGTCTGTATTAAAATTCTGAAATGAAAACGAGAAGTTTGAACGATTTTAACACAGTGAAGTTGCTTCCACTGCGTAACACTCCAACTACAGGCTTCAACAACATGGATTAGGATACAATTGTATATACAAAGATTAGCTTATCTGATTATGATCCTGTATTCGATACGTTATATAGTATTGTGACAATTTTCTGACATTTGAACGGGAAGCATGCTCAACCCCACCCACCTACCCCGACAATCCGACTATTTGGATTATTTTCTGTTATTGTTTTAAATTGTTTCAGTTATATGCTTAGTGGCGATCAAAAAGGCCAGAAAACAGATTCAGCAAGAAAAAATGTTTTTTTTTTACTAAATGGAGTATCATTTATTGTAGAGGATGAACATTTAGACTCGTCTGAAATTACATTAATATTGAAGTGGTTGTGTCCATTATAAATGTAACTGTTATTGCGATAACACAATATCCTGCATGCTTTGGGGGATGGATACTTTTATAAATATCGTATTATTTGAATACCCGATACTGATTAGGAACAAACATTGCTAATTTGTATGGCAGTCAGTGGATGTCCTGATTGTAGATGTTCTTCAGGGAAGTTGAAATTTTTAAATGTTTTTTAGCTCACCTGGCCTTAGGTTTTCTCAGCCTTTTGTGTCCGTCGTCCGTTAACTTTTAGAAAAATCTCTTCCTCTGAAACTACTGGGCAAAAAAGAAACCAAACTTGACATAAATCTTTCTTAGGTTATCTAGTTTTAAAAATGTATCCGATGATCCCGCCCATCAACCAAGATGGCCGCCATGGCTGAAAACAGAACATACGGGTAAAACACATTTTTGGCTTATAGCTATGAAACACAAACATCTAGAGCAAATCTGACAAGGGGTAAACATGTTCATCAGACAACCCGTGGTTGGGTTGCTGTCTCTAAATTGGTAATTTTAAGGAAATTTTGCAGTTTTTGTTTATCATCTTGAATATTTAAATAGATAGAGATAAACTATTTTAAAAATTGTTCAGTAGAGTAAGATCTACAAATAAGTTAACATAACCAAAATGAACAATTGACCCCATGAGGAGTTATTGCCCTTTAAAGTCAACTTTTCACACGTTTTCGTAAATTTAAAAAAAAATCTTCTCCTCTAAAACCATTTTGCCAAATTGAACCATTTACCCTTAATCATATTTATGGTATCTTGTTAAACAAATGTATCCGATGATCCTGCAGATCAATCAGGATGGCCGCCATGTCTAACAATAGAATATAGGGGTAAAATGTATATTTGGCTTACATCTCTGAAACTAAAGCATTTACAGCAGATTAGATCGGATGAATATGTTAATCAGGTCAAGACCTAACTGCCCTGAAATGTGCAGACGCATCAGATTACCTGTTGACAATGCTGTCTCAGAATTGGAAAGGACAAGGGACGATAAAGACCATTTAAAGCCCTAAAAATTATGATTTTTTAGTCACACGTTTACACATGCCATATTACCAAATTCCTACATACGACATATTGCTACACATGTGGAACAGGATCTGCTTACCCTTCCGGAGCACCTGAGATCACCCCTAGTTTTTTGGTGGGGTTCGTGTTGTTTATTCTTTAGTTTTCTATGTTGTGTCGTGTGTGCTGTTGTTTGTTTGTCTTTTTCATTTTTAGCCATGGCGTTGTCAGTTTGTTTTAGATTTATGAGTTTGACTGTACCTTTGGTATCTTTCGTCCCTCTTGTAAAAAACAAACATGATGTGACATTGCCTCTTCATATTAAAATTCTAATTTTGTCAAATTTCTTTTGTATGACGTCGCAATGGGTGGTTGAATATTGAATAACATGTCGAAATTGCGTATTGTTTGTTCAAATTCTTGCGAATATATTTGTTCCTGTGTACAAAATAATTAGTATGATTTTTCGAAATACAAATGTACAGAACATTTTCTTATCCCATTCATAGTTTACCTTAGACGTATTTGGCACAACTTTTTGGGATGTTTGTGTCCTTAATGCTCTTAAACGCGGTACTTGTTTCTTTATATTTATGTTGATCTGAGTGTCACTGATGAGGCTTATGTAGACGGAACGCGCGTCTGGCGTATCAAATTATTAGCCTGTTACCTTTGATAACTATTTATGGTCAAATTAAATATTGAGAGTACATATTTGGTTAGTCATAATCATCTTCTGAGGAAGAGCTGTCATAATGATAATTTTCGATTGCACTGTAGGAATACTGCAGACGCTCATCAAAGATTATATCACAAACAAAATGTATGTGTAATTGTGAAGGCTTTTAAATAAAGAATAGAATATAATTGTATGAGTTCATTGTGTGTTGACATACTTTATCATTGATATGGTCATAATTATAAATTGTTTGTTCAGAATGTTTGAAATACTATTAAGTCTTCTTACCTCAGGAATAGAATACGGTTACCTTATCTGTATTTGGCAAATAGTTTGGTAATTTTTGGTCCATAATGCTCTTGAATTTCGTGATTTGTTCGGCTTTTATTTTTTAACTTTTTTTTATTTGAGTCTTTTGTAGACAAAACGCGCGTCTACCGCAAATACAATATTTCAATCCTGGTATCTATGATCATTTTTTTGGGTATAATATATTATTATATTCAAAAACCTTGACACATCCATTCTCAATATTCCGATTAAGCTACGATGACAACTTGCGTCATAGCAGTTTATGATTTACATAACAAATAATGAAATTTATTGGTTAGTCATATGAAACCTCAAATTAAAATTAAAATATGCATATGATTTTTATAACTAAATGGATAGTTTTCATTATAAAACTTATGTACATATACCTTTTTCTGAAGAAAATTCTTTAATTTGTCCACATTGAAAAGAGGTTTACTTTATTTTAATTGCTGGCTTCCAGGAAGCAATTCGCCGACATATTTTCCGTATATGCAAGTGACCTTAGCGTGACCCACTCGTAAAAATCCGATGATCGCAATACGCGTGGATCTGTCATTTAAATAAACTACTATCTGATTGTTTATGTAATACACGTGCTCAATATCCATGCCTCTTTGTTGATTATTTACCATTAGGTGACAAACGGTAAACTTCGGCTTCAAAACACGGCATTTAATGAGCTGCCATATTTGTTAAATCATAACAGACAGAGAGAAAAAAAATGACTATTGTAACGATATACTTGCGTACAGAAGACTACGTTTATGTTATAAACATGCATTGATTCAAGAATTGGATATATAGACAATAATAGTGCATTGACTTGACATATCAACGATATAAAGATGAGGCTTAGAAACGGGGTAATGCGAGGCTCTGCCGAGCTTTTCCCCCGTTTCGGGCCGAATCCTTATATCGTTGATATTTCAAGTCAATGCACTATTATTGTCTTTATACTGCAATCTAAAAAAAAAAACATTTTCAATTGTTGTTTAATGTGTTAATGTTATTCGAGGGTATCACCAGTCACGCGTTGCTTAAAATATAAACGCGATATAAATATTTTTCTCTACACTGGAATCCTTTGGAAACAAAACACTTTAAAAGTCTATTAATTCAATTCAATATTTTATTGGAAAGAGCACAATAGAGGCGTGATCCAAATACAGACAATTATAATATTAAAACAACATATAAATGAAATAAAGATTCATGTAACAAGTCATGAGCCAATTCTATGTATACAAATACATTATAGACTGATATTGATACCATAGACTTATATTTCAGTATTATTATAGATTTTCGTATATTTACTTAAAACACACAATACAAGATATTTATATATATATATGTATATGCACAAACTACTGTAAAAGATTATTATCTGATGAAACGGTATGGTGGTCTCTCAAATCAAGAGCTTCTTCAATATACATACAAATAGATTTTAATTCCTTTTCAGACATAGGATTTAACATTTTGGTAAAATTTTCATCCAAATTATTTGAATTAATATCATTTATTTTATATTTAGATCTAATGTTTTTATATTGCGGACATTCAATCAAGAAATGAATCTCATTTTCAATTTTTTCTGTGCAAAATTTACAAAATCTCTCATTAGATGGTATTTTTGGTCTTGCATACCTCCCAGTTTCTATTGCTAATGAGTGTGCACTTATTCTTAATTTAGTGAGTTTTTTTCTAAGGTATTTAGGAATATTAAAATTTAAATATTCTTGTTGTTTAAATTTAGTATAAATTTTACTAAAAAATAAAAGTTTACCACAGTTTCCATCTTTTATCTTAGAAAGTTCAAAAATAATTTTATTTTTGTAAAAATCTTCTAGTTTCTGTTTGAAATTAATATTACAATGCTTGTTAAAGGATATTCCAATATATTTCATTAATTCAGATAGTTTATAAGACCATGAATTTTCTTTATTTGTGAGAGTTTTGTCCACTTCAAAAGCAGCTTTGAGAATTTCATGCGGACCACCAGACCGTTCACCAATATTACTGAGACGCTCATAATATTTAAACATAAGTTGATAACATTTAATGCTAATGGGTAAAGTGCCCAATTCACACCGCACTGCTAGATTGGAAGACTTTCCATGAACCCCAAGTATGTTTTTAAATATGGAGTTCTGTGTTTTTTCTAATTTACTTTTGTCTAATGCTTCAAAATTTGGTTTGAATTCTGATATCCATACTTCTGATCCATAAGTTAAAATAGGAGTTATCATTGAATTAAAAAGCTGGAGCCAAGTCTTAACAGACAGATTTTCACTATATGGTAGTTTTGACTTCAATGCAAAATATGCTTTTTTAGCTTTATCTGAGAGGCTTGACACTGCCTGTATAAATTTTCCAGAGCTATGAAAATCAACTCCTAAGTATTTATAACAATCAACAATTTCAATTGCATTAGAGCTGTAATAAAAGTAAAAGTTTTCTTTATTTACTTTAATTTTAGAGAAAATTATAATTTTTGTTTTCTTAAGGTTCACGTCCAGTTTCCATTCAGTACTATATTTTTGTAAAGAATCAAGAGAGTTCTGGAGACCATCTGCAGATTCTGATATCAACAATAAATCATCTGCATACAATAAATGGTTCACTTTTTGACCATTTAAATTAACTGCACTAGTTAAGTTTGTATCTAAGTATTTTCCTATGTCATCAACAAATATATTAAATAAAGTTGGACTTAAACTGTCACCTTGTTTGACACCCTGATTAGCAAGAAAAGGCTTGGTAAACATATTTTGATATTTACATGAATATAAGGTATTAGAGTACATGTCATGCAGTATATTATAAAATTTGCCTTGTATTCCTTTATTTTGTAATTTTAAGAACAGAGCTGATCTCCAGACTAAGAAGTCAATATCATTAAAATTATTATCATCAATTAGTTTGTTTAAAGATAGAATGTCTTCTACACTCTTTTCTTCTAATAAAGCATCAATATAAATGTCCTTACTTTGATCCGCCCATTTAAATTTACCAGGAAGGGACCATAGTTCTTCCTTATCTATTTCTTTAGAATTTTTAAAATTAAAAATATTCAATGCTATTAAACAATGATCTGATAGATCAGTAGGTGGTTTTACCATAAAGTTATTGATGGTATAAAATAAATTCTGTGATGTCAACATATAATCTAATTAAAGCAAAAAAGGTGTGAGCACAAACCCAGTTTTGCCTAATGTCAATATAACAGACATAAGTTTTAACCTTCGTGAAAATACATAAAGATAATCTCATAACTATTTTTTTTGAATTTAAGACAATTATTTAAGAAAGTATTTTTTAAAAATTTAAGTCAATTATTTAAGATGTTTTTAGAGTTATGTTATTTCTGAAATGCATAAAGCGAGTTGACAAATCGATTAGTATTTTCAGAAATACATTGAAAATCAATTCTGAATAATTCAGAAAAAAATGTTCTTTAAGAGTAAATCTTGTCTTAAATAAACTCATAGATACCAGGATTAATTTTCAATTTCATACTGCTACTCATTTCAACATCTTATTACAAATATTTAATTTAAGTCTGGACTATAATTGCAATTCGCCATTTGAGAATCTTCTACATTGTGGGTGACGTACATCAAAATATTTTGATTGGTTTATGTACAATATAACGTAAAATTGTTGGCCAATAATCCGTACACGAAAATATCAAAAATAAACATTTTGCCCATGGATCTTTAATTTTTGAAACGGCGAATTTATAAACACAACTACTTAATTTCATTTTTTTTGTGTGTATTGGGTAGTTGCCATTTGCAAGTTACACAAGTTGAGAGATAAAAGATTGATGAATGTCTTTTTACACAATGTGTTAGGTTGATATTATGCTATAGAAGAGGGACGAAAGATACCAGAGGGACATTCAAACTCCTTGATCGAAAATAAACTGACAACGCCATGGC
Organism: Mytilus galloprovincialis; assembly: GCF_965363235.1. NCBI lineage: Eukaryota > Metazoa > Mollusca > Bivalvia > Mytilida > Mytilidae > Mytilus > Mytilus galloprovincialis. The sequence continues at coordinate 58,519,490 of NC_134839.1, forward strand.
TAAAAGTAAAAAGACAAACAGACAAATAATAGTATCAACGAAAAAACATAGAAAACTACAGACTATATATATCAAAACCTAGACAACTTCATTACCTTTTTTGACTACATTGTATAACATGATTTATACATGTGTTTATTATAAACCACGAATTCGTGCACGTGCAGTATGTCATTATCAATCTGGTACAAAAAGATCACACTATAACTGGTATAATCTTTAATGAAACAGAAATCTGATATAAAAACTTAATATTCACACTTTATATGTATCGAAACTGACAAAGGCAAACACAACATCAAAACTAAACTCTGAGCAACAGGAACCTCGTCTGATCGGGATGATTTCTGGTAGGCTAAGCAGATGAAGCCCCACAGGCGACAACTGTCGTGTTGCTTATAATAGTAAAAATTCACGAATTTACAATTTTTAGTCCTCAATACTCTTCATTTTCATACTTTTTTTTACCTTTTCATCTTTTTATTCGATTGCCATTGGTTTATTTTGTCCAGACAACATGCATTATCCTGATTTAGAGTAATTTCTCGCAATTTGATTGGCTGATATTGTCCTAATAAATTTCAGGTAAATTTTTTTATCACGTCAATTGGAATTATCTCCCTTTTTTATTACGTCAATTGGAATTATCTCCCTTATACCATTGACCTATTAAAAATAATAAAATTTTAGTTGCTCAATAGTCCTAATATTTTAAATTTTCCACAGTTTCAGATGCAATATCTATAATATATTTGGTTGATATTGTCCTGAAGCTGAATTTGAATATAATAGTATGTAATATAACAAAATCAGGATAAATTCGTTACACAGTGTTCAATTGTCCTAATACGGAATTAATCGGATCAATTAGCTTCAAATCGGGTTTGGCTTCGCCTGACCCAATATGAAATTTATTGACCCGATAAATTCTCGTATTAGGACGATTGTACACTGTGTAACAAATATAGCATGTCTCGCGTACTTGAATTAAATTTATTCCAATTAATAAATCGACAAATGATTATTGGCTATAGTTTTTATTTGCTTGACATGAAATGTGCATTTCAATTAATAAATATGAAGATTTCAATCAATTAATTGTGGGTTTTTGAGTTGTTTGTATATATTTTTTATTCATTTTTTTTAATGACCCATTTTTATGCCACATTTATGGGCATTATGTTTTCTGGTCTGTGCGTCCGTCCGCTCGTTCGTCCGTTTGTTATTCCGTTCGTCTGTCCCGGTTCAGGTTAAAGTTTTTGGTCGAGGTAGTTTTTGATGAAGTTGAAGTCCAATCTACTTGAAACTTTGTACACATGTTCCCTATGATATGCTATTTCTAATTTTAATGCCAAATAAGAGATTTTTTTCACATTTTCACGGTCCATTGAATATAGAAAATGATAGTGCGGATGGGGCATCCGTGTACTTTGGGCACATTCTTGTTTTGGTGTAATTTCCATTTCTGACATAATTGTTGATATCGATAAAACATTTTTGAATACTCATTTTAACTTTAGCTTATACATCTTTTCTGAATTAAGAGAATAGAAGTAATGGTCTGAGAGTAAATTAAATTGAATATATATAATCAAGGATTTGTATAGTAAGACTATACAAATCCTTGATATAATGTAAGTACTAGCTAATTCTATCGTGCCACAAATATCGCATAAGGCTTAGAAATATTCCGCTATGGAAAAACACAAAAGTGCAAAAAGAAAAAAAAAACACTATTGCAACATACATAGAAACAAACTATTTGATTACAACAGCCAAATTCTTGACTTGGTACAGGACATTTTAAGAAAAATCGTGAGTTCAACCTAGTTTTATGGTTAGCAAAACCTCCCGCTTTTATTGCAATGTCAAAACACCGCACAAATAACATGACTAAGTGACAGAAATACAGCACAAACAAATGCAAGAACGCCCACAAATGAATAATATAGTAGTCGTTACAACATGTAAAACGTAGAATAAAAATGAACATCTTCCATTCACGACAACACATGACACCACAAACACTGACAGTATTTGAGCAACGAATATATTACCTTGTGATTCATACAAATATTTTCATAATGTTTGTACAAACAATTATTAAGGTTATGACGTTATTGACGGTATTTAAAGGCTATTTGAAATAAAACCTGTGACAACGTCATAATTTTTTGGATTAAAACAATAGATGGAAATTAATACGACTATACTGGAAAATAGGACAAATTCGAAATGTACCGAACACACAGAATTCAAACCACAGACGATAAGACATAACACAATATCCCACCGAAACCACAACAGACTTCATAAATAAACACATGAACGTTGGATGCACAAATAACGAGACAAGTCGTATAGAAAAACAAAATCACATTCGTCAAAACAGTCATATTCGGTAAAATATCACGTTCGGCTCTTAGAGATATATGACGTGGTAAAAATGTCACGTGTAAGCTCAGACACAGACACATTGTGTGGATCAACCAATTCGTAATGGTGTCCATAAAATGTACGTAGTGTCAGTTTTGTTCACTCCTCATCATTACTCTGTTGGGTCAGTTTCTGTGTAACGAGTACACTCCTGTATATAAAGTCCGTAGAGTGTAAACATGCACGAGAATAACGTATCAATTGAGATATGTAAACACTATACGGAGGATCAGAGGGTATGTTACTGTTGAGAAATTGGAAATTGATTATTAGGACGTTGAAATCATCCCGTTTATCATAGATTTAGTGTGAAGTCGTCCATGTGTATCAATACTGAGAAAGAGATCAAGTTATGAAGCAGTCTTCCTATTACAGTGTATTATATGTAGTATCCTTAATGTCAAGTGCACTAGGATAAATGAGATGACCGAACTTTGGGTTATTCATTGATAGGACATCATCGATATAAATCATCTGAGAATCATCTGAAAGTAAAGATTGAAGCATTTTGCAAGGTGCCTTTTATTTTTGACTTTAACCCTTTAAAGATTAAGAAGGCTCTGAATTACTTCTGCTTCATACGACAACAAAAACAAGTCGGTCAGAAGAGCTGTATTATTAAACCGATTTGAATACCAAATGTCTGTTGACACATTAATCCTCCAACCTCAACGAATATTTTGTCGATTCTAACATTACGTTCTTCAAACGCTTTGAGTACACATCCGTGGTAAAATATGAATATATTGTTTAGGCTGTTCCAATCGTATTCCCGCTTTTTTATCAATGAGCTACCAGACGCCATAGAACGATGACGTAAGAATATAAGCATTTTTCGGGAAAATACTCGCTTGTGAAACCGAAAATCATCACGAGGAAACATAAACAAACGATGCTTAAATGTGTTACAAGCAACTTTTTTTTATACATACAAGACATATAAGTAAAACCATATTTTGAATGCATCCAAAACTATCTAAATTCGTTATTGTAAACAGTTTAAGCATGTCACAAATTCAGTTTGATCCGTTCTTTTGCCTCAATTCAATTGTGCGTTTATTTATGGGAACGGCAAATATTTGCCTTCACCTAGAGCGTTTCGATACAAATGAATTGCTGTTTTTGTCCTATTTGAATCGAAATAATTCATGGGGGCTTGAATATATCCCTTTATGCCGATATTTTACCCCTCTCTATCGCTCAGGGTAATATATTCTAGCCCCCATGCATTATTTCTTAATTAAATAGTCCAGCAATTTGATAATATTATCTTCAGTGTATTTTCTGATAGAATCAGTGTGGTTCTTCTCAAAATGAAAATTATTATAACCCTAAACAAGAAATGTTTATCTACGAATAGATATAGAAAAAGCTCTGTTTAATGAGATGGTGGAGTTGATCTTTCAATAGAGCATTGGGAATAGTAGTGTAAAGCGTAGAACAAATCAAGGGTCTTAATGTTGCTGCAAAATTACAGAGATTGTGATTTAAGAGTTAGCAGTCCATCTTTAAAATGTTTGAGAATCCACATGTACATCTGATAAACACCATTTGTAGAATATATCTCATTACAAGATTTTTGAAACCCATAGCGTTGTCAGCTTATTTTCTAACTATAAGTTAGAATGTCCCCTGGTATTTTTTGCCCCTCTTTTAGATGTTTAGTCATGCAAACATCTTGATGATCCAGCTATGTATCTTTCTTAAAACTGAGTTTGTTTTTTTTTAAAGTTTTGTATCAATATTAAAAAGAAGATGTGTTATGATTACCAATGACAAAACTCTCCACAAGAGACCAAATGACACCGAAATTAACAATAATAGGTCACCATAGGGCCTTCAACAATGAGCAAAAGCCCATACCGCATAGTCAACTATTTGAGGCCCCGAAATGGCAATGTAATACGATTCAAACGAGAAAACTAACGGCCTCAGTTATGTACACAAAATGAACGAAAACAAATATGTTGCACATAAACAAACGACAACCACTGCATTACAGACTCCTGACTTGGGATAGGCACATACATACAGAATGTGGCGGGGTTAAACAATTTAGCCTGATTCCAATCATCCCCCTAACATGTGACAGTGTTGTAACCGTACAACAACAGAACAAACTATAAAAATCAGTTGGAAAAGTCTTAACTCATCAGATGGACACAAATACTACAAATATAAAAGTGACGTGGCCGGGTACTTGTACATCTCAACAACAAAATGACACTACATACAGATCTTAGAGTACTTGCAGTTACTTACAGCTAGTTCAAAGTTCAGTGACGCTAGTTTTTCTTCGTTTCTTTGAATGTTATTACAAAAAAGAAAGGACAGATTTGTGAATTGTAGAATTTCATCCTTAGTAAATGGTGTTAAGGAATGTATAGGATTTCTAGTAGTGCTGTTTATTCCAAGCTCTTTTGTAGGATATTGCAAATAACGGTGTTCACACGCGAACACAATACTATTTAAGGCTTTATTAGCTGGACCAACGACATATGTGTCATGCAAAGAGGAAAAATCACCCACAACCTTTCGTTTTTATTGAATGGATTAGATACCCTTGTGCTGATAGTACATAGTAGTTTCTGAACGCGCTACGCCAAAGTAGTTTTCCTATTGACTAAAAAAAAAAAGACAATTTTTCCGATTCATTTGGAATTATTAGACTTGTTGGAAATTATTTTAACAAAACATGAAAATATCATTTTCGTTAATAATAGATTCAAAGGAAAGGTTTTTATTGTGATGTCCTAATACATTAAACTTCTTTGAAAACAAAGGGCAGCAAATCCATTACTTTAAGCAGAACGTATGTCCTCCTTAGGGAAAGTGATTTATATTTGTCTTCGAGGCATGCATAAAAATGGATTCTCTGACCGCAATAACACAACGCAATAATAATTAGATTGATTGCTAAAAAAGTATAAAAATTCTATATTATATAAATGTGATTGTCGCATCGGCAGTAACATCTTATTCCCGATGGTTTGCAAATTATCTACAAGATATACAAAAGAAAAGGTAAGAATCAAATCTAAAGTTAATCATACCACATCTTCTTTTTTATATTGTATTGTAAGAAAACGTTTAACATGTTTAATCTAATGTTAGCAACGAAATCTTTGTGTAATAAGTTTAATAAATTGATACAAATTTGAGTTTCTTTTTTTTATATACATTTTTCGAGAATCAACGCTTATCACAGATGGTATCGTTTATGTTTCTTACGTCGTAACTACTACAATCCCTTCCACTTTCATGAATGTGAGCTACCGAATTAGGATATTGGTCGGATTTGTTATAACATGAGCGACACGACGGGTGCCACATGTGGAGCAAGATCTGCTTACCCTCCCGGAATACCTGAGATCACCCTCAGTTTTTGGTGGGGTTCTCGTTGCTTATTCTTTAGTTTTCTATGTTGTGTCATGTGTACTATTGTTTGTCTTTTTCATTTTTAGCCATGGCATTGTCAGTTTATTTTCGATTTATGAGTTTGACTGTTCCTCTGGTATCTTTCGCCCCTCTTGTTTTTTCTGTTCACATATCGTTGTCAATATAAGTACCATTCTTGTCAACAAGGTAATTCAATACTTAAAGAGTTTGTTCGTTTGGCTCTGGTTAAGACTGAGGACTATCGTGATTATAGGTCTCGGGTTAGGTTCTGACTGAGTGCGCTGGAAATTTCAGTACATCTAAAGGGTGATTTTCACCCTCCCTCACACTTCTCTGGCCAGACCGGGATTTTTAACTAGAATGGGTACTATGGAGCCTCGATTGGTCAAAGTAGTCCCCTATTTTGACCTTGAGATCAATCGTCTGTTATCTCTATCGTTTGTCTGTTTCCGCCGAGTGGCCCGGTGATTTTCTCCGAGAACTTCGGCTTCGTCCACCATAATATCAGACTTCCCTATGTCCTTGCACTGCCTTGTGTTGGGTGGGGTTTAATTCTCCGTGTAAAATATTGTCGTAAATATACATTAGTGACACATCTACATTTATCACGATAAGGAGTGTTCATGAATTCCACTGTACCCTCGCAGCTTTCGAGTTTTCTTTTTCGGATACCGGAAGAATTTACAAGTACTGTACATACATCAAGAGGGATAGTTTTAGTCGTAATGGGAGTTCCTATTGGAAATTGTCTTTTTTTTTTTTACAGAAGTGAAACCTATAGGTTCACGACATTTTGCTGTAGAACCACCTTCGTAACAACAATCGAATCTCAAACTGGCCTTACAATGAGTAAACCTGAGTTATGTTTCAAATTATTTTTATTGATAAAGTGAAATTCTTTTATATAAACGTTTAACATTTATTATGTTAGCAATGTTTGCACACTAAAATACTTGGTTAGTGCCTTAATTTATAAGAGTGCTCTTACAGCGTCTTTTATCTAGTCGTTATACATCAAACATGGCATACCGATTTCATTGTGTATACAGCCTGTTGGTACAGTTAATTTCATATTGCCAATAATATCAGCTAATGTAATGTATGTTATATTTGAAACAAACAAAAAACTGTATTGAAAAAAATGGTCTGTTCAACAATTCCTGTGAAATTTGCAAATCAAATTTTGAGTACTTCAAAACTGTGAATCTAGAAAACAAAATAAACAGCTGCGCCATGAGCGCATGATACGCCCGACGTCTGGTGTGAAAGTTTAATACAATAGACATAAATAATTTCTGAGAAAGTTTTACGCAATAACCAATAAACCATATATTGTTTTTGAGATACAGCGGGACATGTGAAACCTTCCTAATTTTTTGTTGTTACAAAAAACTAAATATCACTAAAATAAAATTTTGATTCAAACCCAAAAAGTATGCAGATCTTTAGATTAATATAACAAAGAAGTGTGTAAAGTTTTAAGCAATAATCATAAATTGTTTTTGAGATACGACACGACATGTAAAAGAAACCTCCCCCTTTTTTTTTTTTACAAAATACTCAATAACTCAAAAATAAACTTTTGAATCATCACCAAAAAGTATACAGATCTTAAGATTTATATAACAAAGAAGTGTGTAAAGTTTAAGCAATAACTATAAATCATTTTTGAGATACGGCGCGACATGTAAAAAAATACCTCCCCCTTTTTTACAAAACACTCAACAACTCAAAAATTAAATTTTGAATCATCACCAAAAAGTATACAGATCTTAAGATTAATATAACTAAAAAGTGTGTAAAGTTTTAAGCAATAATCAAAAATCGTTTTTGAGATACAGTGCGACATGGGAAAAAAACCACACCCCTGTTCTAGTTACAAAGTGCAGTAACTCAAAAAGTTTCAATTATACCAAAAAGTATACAGATCATTTGACCATCATAAGAAACAACTGTATTAAGTTTCATGAAATTTGGATAAGTCGTTCTCAAGTTACGGTGCGACATGTTTACGCCGGACAGACAGACGGACGCAGGATATTTGTATACCATAATACGTTACGTCAAAATTTTGACGGGCGTATAAAAAAATCAATCATGTTTTTGCTGACGGACTGCAACACTTTCTTTTTCTCATCCAATCATGACTTGTATTCATTTCATTGCTGATCATGCTTCTCGTAATCCTCGTAAATCAATACCTGAATTTCCTAAGACAATGAAACATATGGGGAATTTTTACGTCACACTAATTTCCTGACGCGAAATTAGAATCGCAAACATAATTTTGTTGTTCATTTTGTCTTTGTTAAACATGTCCTTGAATCCATTGCCAAGTTTTAATCAGTAAAAAGTTGTTTTTTCTATTTTTCACGACTGAGAAATAAAAATTAAAGTCCGTAGACATTTACAGACAGAATTAAGTGAACGTATTTTTTAGAACAATTTCGAGCTATAAAATTGCTTTTCAATCCCTGAAACTGCAGAGTAGTTAGTCATAACTCGTAAGTGACCACTTATGTACACGGTCAACCTGTTTAACGTAACGTCATTTCAATCAAATTAGGCAAATGCATTTGCAACACATTATAACAGCTACAACGCCAGTTTGTTTTCCAAGTCGTTGGATGTCATGGCAGGCAAATTTACATCATCAATGTTTCTCGTTAGCTGAGATGCCACATTATCCACAAATCCTGCAAAAACAGACTGAAATGGGTGGAAATGAGCAAAATCAGAAGGGAGAAAACTTGACTAAAAACATTCCCGACAGTATTCGTTTACCTTTTTGACAATCGTTTTGACAGCTGGCTTTGCCTTTGACGATTGATACGACTAATCAGGAATAAAAAACACGATTTAAGTACATGCCACCTGATTTAAACATTAAGCCCGACGTAATTTATTCAACTTTCGAATTTAAAATTTACCATATACCAATATGAAAAAAAAGACATATAGAGTTGAAACAAAAAGAGTGAAAATAAAGAAATATTTTATATTTATAGGACTTAATCAACTGATCATGAAGCAAGGACATATACTATTTGTTGTTGGTCTATTAATGGTATTATGTGGAACATGTGAGTTACAATTATTAAAAAAAAATGCATGTTCATTTATAAAAGATAAAAAAAAGTTGCATGGTCATTTAAAAAATATATTATATTCATATCATAGTGATATACATGTTATATCAAATATGTAATTAGAACATTTAAAATAGAAATTAAAAAAAAAAAAAGAACAAGATTAAGAGTCCTCAGTTTATCTTATTCCTATACTATTAAACGAGAAGACCTCATTTTGTGTGTCGCTTCTCTTCTTTCCACAGTACATTAATCAACACGCCTCTGTGTCCTATAGGTACAGTGCATAGTCGCATTTGTCATCCATTCATATGATTATTCAGATTGAGTTATTTTGGGAGAAAAACCAGAAAAAAGGCATCCGGATATTGTCCCGTCATTGGACGAAATTTTATCTATACTATTAAACGAGAAGACCTCATTTTGTGTGTCGCTTCTCTTCTTTCCACAATTCTACATTAATCTACACCTCATTTTGTGTGTCGCTTTTCATATAGCTTTTAATATTTTTTAATTGTTTTAAATTATTACAGGTTTTTAGTCTATCTTTATTAATGTTAGATTCAGAAAGAATATATTTTGCAAAAGTGAACCATGAATAGGAGCCACTAGAATCCTAAGTTTTAGTTAATTGAAAAGATTCCTGTAATAAGGGATTCAAATTTGAGGTGAAAAGCCTTGCTAAATACATAATAGTTTGGGATATAGTATACAGACCCTCACTTGTTTATAAACTCTGTGACCACCGTGGATATAGTAAACTTGAAAATGATAGCAGATAGAATTCAGAAAATACACTTTATTCGTAGGATATGTATGTTCAAAGTATACAGAAAAACGTAAACCGGAAGTATAATCTGACTTAAAATTTCGTTCAATGACGGGACAATATCCGGATGTCTTTTTTCTCGTTTTTCTCCCAAAATAACTCAATCTGAATAATCATATGAATGGATGACAATTGCGACTATGCACTGTATCTATAGGACACAGAGGCGTGTTGATTAATGTATTGTGGAAAGAAGAGAAGTGACACACAAAATGAGGTCCTCTCGTTTAATAGTATAGATAAGAGTACTCGGGGACAGCATAATAATTATCGGGTTGACAGAGACTCTGTCTATAATATAGCAGTGATCGCCTATGAGAAGAAACTTGAAATTGATAGTTAATAGCAAATGCACTTTATTTATAGGATACGTTTGTTCATAGTATACAGAAACGCGAAAATAATGGAATTTAACACAAAAAAATAAATAACGGACTTGTGGAAACAAGAGAGAAGGCTGAAACTGTTTCCAAGTGCCTATGAATTTTGATACCTTATCTGAAATTCTCCAGACATGAACTCATTTTACAAAAATTTTCCCTACAACAGTATATATACTTTCCACCAAGCTCTAAATTCTCGCGATTTTGCGGGTGTGTTCTAGTACTCTTTAATTGAAGATACTTCTTGAATTTGTAATACAAAGCCAAAGACAGAGAAGACATGGCACAGTTAGTTGTTTATATGTCCGTTGTTTTGACAAAACTGAATGAGCAACACAACCAGACATTATAAGTTTATGTGGCAATAGTTCGGATCCAGTAGACACAACTGTGTAAACCTACATCTAGACATTTAGCGACACTGATTTGGCAATTCATACAAACAATATTACGTATTTTGTAAATTGATAAAAAACATATTAATACACAAAAGAGATGACACTTCAAATTCTAATGTTTCTATATCTGTAAAGGAATTTCAATTTCTTCATTGTTATCGTATTTCACTGAACATTGTTACCGTTGTAGGTTCTGCATGCCTTTGTGGAGACCATGGAGGTCAATGTGGACGTACATTTTGTCCGATTGCATTTGGATTCTATAAAGATTACAGACAACATGCCGACTGTCATTACTCAGAGTTCTGTTGTCTTCCTAGTACGTATATATAGCTTGTATTATCTAGTCGTTAATGTGATTATTCTGTTACATACATCAAAATGGTTGAGAAGTTGTAACATGGTTGATAAGATACATGTTAAAGTTGAAAAAAAATATCGAGAAAAGCAATACTATGAATTCATTATTATTCGTTGTAAACCAATTTGAGTACATTTCGTGGGTTGAGATGAACCAAGAATTTACGTTCTGGTAACGAACTGCAAATTCTCTATAGGGTTGTATGCAGATTTTGTCTAAAATGAAATATACACGAACATGCAGGTTTTCGTCAATCCATAAAAATTGTGGAATAGTACTTGCATATGTTCGACGTAAGAATTATCTTTGCTCTTAGCTAATTTCCGTAGTGTCGATGAAATGATATTTTTAAAAGTACATTGTCATGTTGGTATCCTGGTACCTTTGATAATTATTTGGTACTTTTTATGTTCATATCTTTTAAAAACACAATAATTCCATTTTGTTTCCTTTTCTTAATCCTTTAATGTTATTTGCCAATAAACAATAATAACCACTATCACCTCTATTGGTCCAGTTTACGTTAATTTAAGATGTACTAAGATTGTCGAAAATCAAGGTTTCACGTACACGTATCGAAACTAAGCAACACAGTAGACATAACAATAATTTATACAGACAACACACAATAGATTCGATTGTTAACGCCTTACAATTGTTAGCAATGTGCATAATACTTTCTTGGGGTTCAATTTAACAACAAAGAAAAAGAATTGGAACCCTTTTAAAATGTCTGAAAAATATTAATTAGTAGATTTAAAGACGTTTTCTGATTTTTTAGTATGATTTTTAACAGAATCATACCTCTATGATCAATTTATCACCTTTTGTATGTTCATTGTTCCTTTCCCTTATACTTTTGGTATTTTGTATGATTTTGATACATGAACTTAATTTATCCGGTGGCATGCATGTTATAAAAGTGGGACGAAAGATACCAGGGGGACAATTAAACTTATCAGATGCTTGCTTGTTTTTCTGTGTAGCCAAGATAAGCTTAACTTTCCGGTACGAAAACTCATAAAGATATTATCGTGCATCAAATTTATTGTTAACAATATAATAAAATTGATAAAGCACCATGTTCTATATTATATAATATATATTATGAATGTACTTGTTTCTTTTTTTCCAGGAAACTCGGGGTGTTAGTTATTGAAGTATACGAAACCAATGTATGCTTAAAGATATGACATTACAATAAATAATGTACATTTCGAAATATTGTTTATCATTCAACGCATGAGTTCATTGTTAACATGTTGGTTGGTTTTTTTTTTCACTTGAAAAAAATCAGTCCATTCGACATATCGGTATTGAATAACCAAGATTTATACGATGGCGACAAACACATATGGGACAAATACTCAAACAATGAAGTTCATACACATAGTAACAATACTGTGGTCTGTTTTTAAAAACTTTGGCTTTTTTTACCTCAGGAATAGATTACCTTGGCAGCATTTGGCAAAACTTTTATGATTTTTTGCTCCTCAATGCTCTTCAACTTCTGAATTTTTACGTTCTTAACTTAATTGATTCGAGCGTTACTGATGAGTCTTTTGTAGACAAAACGCGCATCTGTATTCTATGACTGAGTTTATTTACTACAATTTCACCCCGATTTATCTGCTATGTTTTTTCCGTATACAAAACTCAAACCCAAATAAGTCAATTGACATGCAGTATCTAATTTGTTTTTAAACAACATTTTCATGCATTACACAAAATTTATAAACTTTAAATTGTTATTTATTCCATTGTTGAAAAAACAGTTGTTTAGCTTTTGAAATTTATAAACCCGTTGTTATACGGTCTAAGATATAAAATGCCTTTCAATTCAGCTATGTCGACAAACTTCTTCGAAAAAATAACATTAAAAAAAATTAAGGCGAGTACATGAAATCAATTCTTATATCAAACAAACATGCCTTTGATATTTATAAAACTGTTTTAAATAGACATTAGGGACAAAACATCAATACTGGTCATTTGATAGCTATGATTTCTAGTAGAAACATAATCAGATGTATTTATTATCTAGAACGAAAAGTATCTTAAACGGCAAAAATATTAGAGCATCAAGCAACCACCCTTTCCTCCCCAAAACAAAAACACCATAAATTACAAACATAATTTAAATAAAACTACGGATAATGATTTTTTTAGTGCTTCTGTAACTAAAGCGTATCTTTGTATTTGCATTGATTGGAAAAAAGCATTTTTTTAAAAATAGAAATGAGCATTCTACAACATAATTTTATCTGTGAACTGCGATTCTTATATTTCTGTCGAATGCGTTTGATGTTTCTGTACTTTTTAATTGAACTTGATAAACAGAAAGAATACAGAACATACAATGCAAACATGCTAATCAGAACATACACGCAAAAATCAATACATTGCACACATCATAATCAGGACATACCATGCAAAAATCATAATCAGAACATACAACATGTACAATACAAACATCACAAACAAAAATTGCAGTGTTAATGATCCTAATTTGTTTTTGCCGATACATAACTTGGAGAAATCAATACAAAAAAAATATTTTTCAGAATTGTTTTTCATGTTTTTTTATTATGTTCCTACAGTGATTTCTGTTTTTCTTACACTTTCTTCATTTTTATGCATTAAAAGCAAATGCAAAGACAAAAAAGTTTTAAAAAAAAGTTAAAAAAAGTAAAAAAAAACCAAAAAAACACCACAAGCAAACAGAACTAAAGGCTGGATAATACAGACTTCACTGGTGGTAATTACAGGTTCTCCAGGAGGATAAACAGATCATGAAAACATAAAAAAAGTAAAATCACAAAAATACTGAACTCCGAGGAAATTCAAAACGGAAAGTCCCTAACCAAATGGCAAAATCAAATAATAAAAAACATCAAACGAATGGACAACAACTGTCATATTCCTGATTTGGTACAGGCATTTTCAAATTTCGAAAATGGTAGATTGAATCTGGTTTTATAGCGCCAAACCTCTCACTTGTATGACAGTCGCATCAAATTCCATTATATTTACAACGATGCGTGAACAAAACAAACACAATAGATAAATATTCAAAATATTGGTACAGCAGTCATCACTGTGGAAAAACTTTTGGGAGTTTTTTGGGCCTTAATGATCTTCAAATCTTGAATTACAATGAATTTTTGAAATATTAAGGCTTTTCTACCTCAGGAATAGATTACATTAGCTATATTTTGGCAAAACTTTTAGGAATTTTTGGTCCTCAATGCTCTTCAACTTCGTACTCTATTTGGCCTTTTAAACATATTTTGATTCGAGCGTCACTGATGAATCTTTTGTAGACGAAACGCGCGTCTGGTGCAAATATAAAATTTTAACCCTGTAATCTATCATGAGTTTATTCACAATTTTAAAACAAACAAATATTTAACAAAAAAGCACAAAAAGCATCTATCAAATTTAAAAACCACATGCATTGCTACGCGTGTTTGACGTCATAAAATGTAAACGTCACATATAGAAATTTAATATGAAAAGTCTTTTTGGTTTAACATCAACAAGATTTTTCGGTTTAGTAATTATTATTTATTAAGTATAGCCGTCGTCCAATGCTATTTCCGTGGCATGCAAGTTCCATGTCACCAGATGCACAACTTTTTTTTTAGAATGGGTTGAACAATTACATATCTGTATTTGATTGAACTGTTGAGATGATACGCTGGAAAAATAATTTTGTGTGTTGCCTGATGTCGGCCGTATTGTCATTTAGGAATATGAGAATAATCAGATTTGTTCCTGGTTTTTGCTATCGACACATGGCCATCATCAACTATAATCTTGAAGTACCGTCTTGGCGGAGAAGTTTCCCAAATACCATTGTCGTCTGAATACAACGATTAAATATCTATTTTGTGTATATCAATAACCAAAACGCAATTTGTTCGGCTGACTGGCTTTACTTTGCATATCTTCACCAGCCCAGTAGTCAGCACTTCGGTGATGACATAAATAACAATAATGGAATTTTTCGAAAAACTAAGAATTTTCTTATCCCAGGCATTAACTTAGCCGTATTTGGCACAACTTTTTGGAATTTTGGATCGTCAATGCTCTTCAACTTTGTACTTTTTTGGCTATTTTGATATGAGCGTCACTGATGAGTCTTATGTCGACGAAACGCGCGTATGGCAGTTTTAAGCCTGGTACATTTGATAACTATGTACACCACTGGGTCGATACCACTAATGGTGGACGTTTCGTCCCCGAGGGTATCGCTAGCCTAGTAGTCAGCGTTTCGGTGTTGACATGAGTATAAATTAAATAGTAATTTTTGTAAATTTACTGTTTGCAAAAGTATGTATTATTAAAAAAAACTAAAAAATTTCTTATCCCAGGCATAGATAACCTTAGCCTTATTTGGCACTTTTTGTAATTTTAGGTCAACAATGCTCTTCAACTTTGTACTTAATTGGCTTCCTATCTGATATGAGCGTCACTGATGAGTCTTATGTAGACGAAACGCACGTCTGGCGTATTAAATTTTAAACCTGGTACCATTGATAACTATTTACGTTATTTACCTCACCAAAGCAAATGCGGAATATATCTAAAGAGTGTACAATCGTATTTGGTCTGCTATGGATTGGAATATCTTTGTTATTGTTAAGACATATGGGGAAGTATTTAGTTTTGTAGCGTTTATTAAGTTTACCAATTTCAAAGCAATGAATGAAAACTGGTGTAAAATATATTCCGTTTATTATAACAGAAATAAATGTGAAATGTATTGCAATTTACAATAAATAGTAGTTAAATATTCCCTATGTGTTCAATTATTTATAAAATAACTAATCTGTGAAGTTATATATATTTTGAAGTTCTTTTCTAAAAGCAGCTGATCGTTGGCAATCCGAATTTGAAACTCTCCTATAGTCGACAAAGTTTACAATGTGAATACACATTGATACTCAAAAATAGATATTCCCTATATAGCTACTTCCGGTTAACGGTTACAATGTAAACATTGACGCTGTGTAGCAAAAGACTACAATTGTTATAAATGAATGTGTAAAAGGTAATTCCATACAACTTTAACATATATAAATGATTTGTTATGCGGTTCCTATGAAAATTACTCTGCATAACATCTGAGTCGCGAATGACAACATAAAATGTGCTACGAACTCCCGGTAAAATCATTACAAAAATATTGCGGGAATTATATGAAATACAAAAATGAACTGCACAAACTATTTGCATTAAACAACGTAATAACTTCTATCACGAAAGTAAATTAAGTTAAATAGCTTTGGCACAACAAGTTTCAATTTTTATGAATGGTGAATGCAACAATGGGAGACTGTCAGAGTCAGAACAAGATGATATATTGTGACGCAACCTTGATCTTCTAAATTCACATCAGTCAATTCATTATCCAACGAAAATGGCCAGTTAAAGTGTCTCGATTATTTCATTTGTTGGTTCATATTTATGTCCTCCAAGTCTATTTTAATTCGTCGGACGATGACGAGGATAAAACTGTGTCATGTTCTGTTTGTTGATGGTTCTGTTGTCTTAATATTTCTCCCTGATACCGCTCTAAATTATCATCCTTTAACATAAATAACTCGATCAATATCAACAACAGCGTTCATTTTGACACCCGAAAAAGTAGAGCTCAGGAAAAAAGTGTGAAATTTATCGTAAGTCTAAAATATTCCTTAACAATACAACCAAATATTTTTATCGTAAGATTAATTTTATACTTATATAAAGGTCTTAAGATTGATTTTTAAAAGGTCTTCTGTTTTTCGTCTTATCTACAAAAAGTAGGAAAAATTAAAAAATATCAGCCTGTTATTAGTTAATCCAGTCAATGTAAGTGAAATTTGGCCCAAACTTAAACAAATTGCGACAGAAACAAATTTGAGAAGTGTAAATGTCCTTTATAAAATATCAAAAGTCCTAAGAAATTGAAGTCGTTCAAGACACATTTTTTTTGAAATTTTATTGAAAAATCGCTGAAAACTGGATTTGTTGTATGTAATGAAATTATGAATAAAATATTCAAATGATATGATTTCAAATAGATGTAACTTCTTAAATCATGCCATATAAGCGAATTAAAAGGATTCTGTGTGCTGTTGCGTTTCGGTGTTGTGTCGTTGTTCTCCTCTTATATTTAATGCGTTTCCCTCGGTTTTGGTTTGTTGCCCCGATTTTGTTTTTTGTCCATGGATTTATGAGTTTTGAACAGCGGTATACTACTGTTGCCTTTATTTGACCAAACCAAGCCATTTTTGGGGTAAACATTGGTGATTTTGTTAAAAACTCGCTGAAAACTGGTTTTGTTGTATATATTGGAATTATGAATAAAATCTTCAAATAATATATGACTTCAAATATTAATAACTTCTTAAATCGCCATATCAGCGAATTATAAGGTCAATCCATTTTTGGGGTAAAATTTGGTGATTTTGAAAAAAGAATTGCTGTAAACTGGATTTGTTGTAAATTATGAAAATAATCTGCAAATGATATGCGTTCAAATAGTAATAACTTGTCATATCATCACATATAAGCAAATCAAAAGGCATAAGACCAAGTCAAGCCATTTTGGTAAAAAAATTGGTGATTTTGTAAAAAAACATTGCAAATTGGTATTTTTTTTTAGGTGTTATGAAATTCAGAAGCAAATTTTATTAAAACAGCATATGATTGTAATATTTAAATACAGCTAATCAAAGTCAAGAAACTGTTCAATGGTTTTTTATTAAATTATGTTGTTCAAATTAAGAAATATTTCATATCATCTTGTATCAGATTTTAATTTGGTAGAATGTTCTTAAGAGAATGGAATTTGACAGCATTTGTTATAGGCGACAGAGTGTGTTCCTGTACGTAAATATTCCCAACTAGAACATTGGGAGAGAAATTTCCTATATCTGAGAAGATCCAAACTTTCTAACTCTAATCCTCCATACAGATGAAGAAATATTTCCTCACCCGCTTTTGCTATTTCGTCATGATTCGAGTCATTCAAAAATGGCATGGCTTTTTCTTGCAGGTAATGTGAAGACATGATTTTTTTTTCTCAGAACAGCACCCTTTAATACCGTGTCCAAAAATATGGGACACGGTGTCACAGCCAGTGAATGCATGAATTACAGGCAAAATGTTGAAGATAGTATTCCCTAATTCTTAGGGTGTTTAATTAGGCTTAGATTTTAAGTATATGTTATGATGCTCGGATTGTGACCTAAAACAAGAGTATCACTAGCAAATCGGTGTCTTCTATAACTATTACCTGACTATTAAGCGCATGTTGAACAGCTGTGTAGACGATGGTTACATCGACAGCATTTGGCGCATTTACTACCTTATAATTACAATCTTGTAATTTCAATCAATATCTGTTTGTTGTACGCATTTTATAGGAAAACCTCCTTTTTCGACCTACATGGCATATCAGCAGGAAATTCCACCTTTGGAGTCAATATTGTAACGCCGTAGGGCTATGCTTAGTTCTTGTGTACCTTAAACCGTGTGATAAAACGAATCGTATAATAGTGGGACTTTGACTGTTTATAGTTTTACCGGTCAAAATTACACCAATATACAAGAAAGGACTGTACTATCCAGACAAGACTACTAAATACAAGAAGAACCTTTAATATAGCCACAACATTATGTTATCTATAAGGGATCGTTGAGTCTCTGGCTTTTGGTGAATATGAATGAGAAAGTTGGATATACAATATATAATTTATTAATTACGTATATGAAATATTTATAATATATTATGAATAAAAATGTTTTATTATTGTCAATATATTTCTGGGTAGCTGCCTGATCCTCTTGCACAATGTATTTTTCTGCGGAAAAATACTCGGAACCTATATAAAGATATGGAAATAACGGACAGTCTTCTTTCTTTAACTGACGGTTGC
The DNA here is from genome assembly GCF_965363235.1 of Mytilus galloprovincialis. Taxonomy (NCBI): domain Eukaryota; kingdom Metazoa; phylum Mollusca; class Bivalvia; order Mytilida; family Mytilidae; genus Mytilus; species Mytilus galloprovincialis. The sequence continues at coordinate 58,538,316 of NC_134839.1, forward strand.
TATGACGTAGTAATATTCTATATTATAACTCTATACAATTTATAAAGTATCTAACTCGATACGTTATTTATTTGTACGATAATAATTTATACTGTTGCCTTAATTCGGACAAGTAACTAAATTCCTTTATATTCAGGAATTTTCTATAGGAAATAAATATACATATATTTTTCCTTAAATAATACTTTATTTGCTTTTAGCTGAATTTATATTTAAATTCAACTTTTGTACTTCTGAACCTTAATTGTTATGTACGAACACCGTTCACAATTTATTACGTAACTAAGGCCGTGTTCACATTGACCTAAACTCGGTGTTGTGTTAGTGTAACTCACACATAAACTAAACATAATTACGTTCCCATTGATAAAACTCAATGTTTACATGTAGTTTAAATCATGTTTTGTCTACATGCAGTCGATAGTCGATGTAGGCCTTGTGTAGGTTCAGTGTACACAAAACTAGACATTCCGAACTGTAATTTTTCCATTTATATGTAAAAAAGGAACGATTTTTATATAAAATTGATACTTTTAACACTTATTAATTAAGTTCTTTACAGAAATATATGTCTAAACTTGATATATTTATTTGTTATAAAAACACTTTGCGTAGCCTTATTAACCCCGTATCAAAACTCATCCATCATCATTGCCGAACACATAATTCCCTAGAAAAGGTCTTCCCGAATCGACTGGACGTACACACTGACAGAGAAATATTTGCCACTGGTCTTTACTCAAACAACAATTCACTCATAAATGCATTACCGAAAAAGGGTGAGGTTAATTGTTTGTTTGTGTAGAATCTCAGATCCGTTAAAATACAATTAGAAATAAAAAAAAATATCACCCTCTCCTTTTGCCAAAAGAAAAACCAACTTGTAGAAACAATACCATTTGAAACAAACAGAAAAGATAAAAATGTAGTGATCCTTAACATCGCAATTCTTTTTCTTTGTCTAAAAACACGCAGATGCAGCCTACATTTTTAATGCGTAGTCGAGACATCTTTAAACTACTGCAAATCACCCAAAATGACTTTCTTAAAGGAGCAACCACTTTACTTTAAAAAAAAAAAAAAGGGGGGGGGGGGTCTGAGTCCGAATTTTTCTCGCGCAAAGGTTAATATTCAATGTTTTTCGATGGTACCAACACCATTTAACACTAATGAATGGGGAAACTTTGGATTCAGACTATTTTTTCATTCTAATCATCTGTATGACCCGATTTTTTTTTCAATCAAATTGTGGAAAAATCCATCACCCCCTTTTTTTTATTTTTTAAGTCAAATGGTCGTTCCCTTACTGCTACAAAAGTTGTTCGAAAATTTGAGTTCGGTTCTACGTAATGAACATTTAAATGACATATAGTTTACAAGTGTGAACACATCTTATGTACAGGTAACTAAACAAGGTGTATAGATGTGGACAAATCTTATGTGAAACTAGTGTAGATTACACTAAACCAAATGTAAACATGTTTACTGTACACGGCGTTTGGTGTGAACACGGCCTAAGTGTAAGTAAAAGACACCCTCTTAAATGCATAAAACGCACGTGTTGAAGATACATAATAAACATCTATACCACGTGATATACAATTAAAATAAGTAGAAAAACGTAAACAGAGAGAACGTATGTTTTCCGGATTTTATTGCTATGCAGTTTTTGTAAACTATATAGATTGTAATAATATATTAACCACTTATAATAAGTTTATCTTGTGAATCCCCTGGTTCATTTGATAATTCACACACAGGGATAAACCTATCTGGGATAGTTGTACCTTTTAGGGTATTTGTTAACAACCAATAGTGCAATAAACTGAATAATTATTAAAAAAAAAAGAAAAAAAAGACACCCTCTTTGTATATTAAATTAATTTCTCTTTCAGAAATATTCCGTCTATAGAAACCTTTCCTTGTTTCTCTTTTAGACAAATAATTAAAACTGCTCTTGCCTTCCGCCTAGCAGTTCTTTTTATTTTTAGCTTCCGCCTTGAGTCTTGAAGCCAGACTGCTTAACACAGTCTGTGCGTGATGTTTTATAATAACATTTACGTGCAATATCCTCGTGCTTCTCACGAGGTCCCCTATGGTTACCTCAACAACCAATCAGCCAATCAGAAACTGATCTCTACGGGAAACGTCATACTTCCGTTTCCTACCTGAACAGACCTTTGTAAATATCTCTTTAATCCGTATTAACATATTCGGGAAATTTGTATAACTATATTCTAGACATGGAGAGGAATTTAAGCATGTCTCGTTTATTATGATACGAGTTTTCTAAGTGATCAGCCGCATGAAACAGCCATGAATATTGTGCCGTCTAGATTTCGATTGGAACAACGTCAGTTTGTTATCAACTCTAGACCGTCTATTTGTATATTCAGCTGTCACCTTCTATTAAAATTGTTATGAAGTTATTCCTAGGATTATGTGTGTTCTATGGACTATTCATTTAAGCTGGTAAGACTTGTGTACGCCGAGAACGACGATTATTGCATCCAGATTATCTACCTTGTTCTAGACAGTGTTTGTTTACGTCACATTCCAAAGAATGACAATGTCATAGATGTGTATGAAATTACAATACACATCTCTAACCGTTATAACGTTTGTAACAAAACCGATGTTACTATGAATTTCTATAACTACAACAATATTTATGTATAAGAATACATATTCTTTATCAACTATGAGCATTACGACTCTTTGTGTAAGGAAAATAAATATAAAAACTGTAAACAGCCTGGCTGTTTGTTTTTCTTTAAGACCTCTACAGGCTCTTGTGCGTACACTAATTTTTCATAGATATTCGGCGTATGGTACATGGTTCATGGCCGTGACATTACCCCCGTCAACCTTTGGCATTTGGCCCCCAAATGGTCGTACATTAGATATGTTAGTTTACCATAGTTGAAGTGACATGCGACTATCATGGTGAGGGATTCATTGGAATTCTATTTTTACTATGGTTTAGACTCTAGTTTGAATATATAAAAGACAAATACTCAGTAATCTTTTTCTTTACAATTTTTATATAGTTATATAGCATTAATTATCTACATTCATATATTTATTTTCTCCAATATGATTGTTTGTATCTAAATTTAAAGTTTTCTTTTTATAATTGTTCAATCCTTTGGACTACCTGCTTTTTTAGCTCTTCTAACTGGTAGTACCTGGCTTCTAACAATATTTCTTCTAGATATCTTCTATCTTTGGGCAGGATACTTCTGGAAAATTCCTCCTTGTTTCTTAGATAGTTCAAAATCATTTTGAAATGTGTAGGGTCCCTATCCAGGAAAAGCGGACTCTCTGGGAGAGTTTCCTGGCATAGGGCCCAAAACAACCACCCTGGCCCGACGGTTAGGGTCTCCTTAGACGTTTCGAATTTCGTCCCGCCTACATTCAATATGACCCTATTCTCCTGTGATCGTCGGACTCTCTTTACAGCTTCCTTTACCATGTCTGACGGGCCAGATCTTGTACTAGCTGGAGAGGGAAACGCCCCCTGCCTCAGCGTGAATGGATAATACGGAGTCCTCGGACGAGCTGCTGCTTGAAGAAGAGCTTGACGAGCTGGAATCGGACCTAGCTCTAGCTTTTGCGGGCGGTCCTGAATTAGCATCGGCTCCGGGAGACTGGCTGAGTATTATTCTGGTGTCGTTACTGGTCTGATTTGTATGGGCCGGACTGACTAACCTTGTTACCACCGACTTCACTGAATGGACAGGTTCCTCCCGCCTTCTTCTGATTGGGGATCTACTATGTCCTCTGCGCTCAGTATTCCTAATAGGAGAGCGACCCCTACTTGCGGACCCAAATGGACGGATCTTTCTTTTTGGTGGAGTCTTTCCCTGCCTGGTTTCCACTGTAATGTTCTGTTAATCGTGTTCTTCTTGAATTTGTTGTACTCGTCTCTAATCTTCAATCCCGTTTCTCCAGTTTGCTTGTTTATCAAAATCTGGTTTGCATCACCCGCCTCACAAGCTCCATGTTTTGGTGTTCTTTTCTCAAATATCTTCTTGCATACCGTACATTTGAACCCGTACGGGCTATGCAACTCCATAATGTGTTTCTCTATCTGCCAACGGAATGCAAAGTCCCTGTCAACACAAATCTTGCAGACCAGCATTTGTTTTTCTTTTGAGGCACTCATCTTAACAGTATGGACGTCAAATCAGCACTGACTTGACGTTATGATCACGCTAAGTATGACGTCACATCTCGGTAAATTACCTTGAACTTGCCCTCGTCACGTAGCTGATCATGAGTGATATTGATGAAAGAGGAATTGAGACCTCAACAAGGGTACAAAATAACCCCAAAAATACGGATTTGCATTTTACGTTTATCGTCCTTCTGTTTTTGTTATTCTTTTAATAAATTACCATGGCCACCAATAACATGTGATTTTAGGGCTAAATGAATATTACTAAAAATAGATCGTAAAACAATTTTGTTAGAAATTTATCTTAAAATTTCTCGACTTACAATGTTTCGGAATTTAACCGATTTTCATACTATAAATATATTTCTATAACTACTCCCCATACCACGTATTTAAAAACTATTTGGAAAAATGTGTATCATACGTAAACAAAAAGATAAAAAAAAATATATATATATATATATATAATAACTATGTACAATAGTGAACCACAACATAAATACGATAACTAACTGCGTTTTGCGGTAACAAAAAGACATTTTATTTGTCTTTGAGGCATAACATAAATATTGCGTTTATGTTATTTTAAACCATGTTGGCTTCTCTTTTCCGTTATACCTTTTCAAGCGATTATGGTGTATAACTTTTGGCTTGTTCTTTGGCCCTTTTTGAATCCTGTATATTATATCATTCAATCTCTTTGTTATAATAAACGGACCATTCCATGGTCTATATAACTTCGGACAAAAACCTACTTTGCGTCTAGGTTCGTACAACCACACGGCATCACCTACCTCATAAGAAATGTGATTGACATTTCTGTCATGACATTTCTTCATCAAATTACTTGATTTATACATTCGTCGTCTAGCAAAGCTGTGTATGCTCTCTACTTTTTCTTGTAGTCTTTTTGCGTAAGTAGAGTAATTTATGTTATCATTGTTCTCTTCTTTAGGTCTACCTATTAGTAAGTCCAGGGGCATCGTAACCTCCCTGCCAAACATCATCTTGCATGGTGATACCCCTGTTGTTGCATGTTCTGCGGATCTATATGCCATCATAAGCGGTTGTAAATATTCGTCCCAGTCTTTCTGATGTGACGATACAAATGCAGATAGCATATTTTGTATTGTTTTGTTGACCTTTTCTATCATACCATTTGACGACGGATGCATAGATGTGGTTCTTGTCTTCTCAATACCTATTATTTTACACATCTGTTGAAAAACTTCAGATTCAAAACACGAGCCCTGGTCTGAATGTATTTGTAATGGTACTCCTACAACACTTATGAAGTGGTCAATAAGTTTACGCGTGACTGCTATCGCCTGGGTCCACTTTGTAAAGTAATCGCCTATGACCATTATGTATCTGTTTGCCTTCTTTGTTTGCGGTAAGGGTCCCATTATGTCAATAGCCACCCTCTCTAGTGGTGCGCCTACAATATATTGTTTCATAGGAGCTTTGGCCTTCCGTTGTGGTGTCTTTTTACTTGCACAAATGTCGCAAGTCTTACACCAGTGCTCTACGTCGGATCTTAACCCATACCAATAAAATCTATTTGTTACTCTTGCTAGTGTTTTCTTTATCCCAAGATGACCACTTGTGATATTGTTATGAAGCTGTTCCATAACAACCTTTTTAAGCGCTTTTGGCAGTACTATTTGCCATGTTAACTCGTCTTCTGGAATATTTTCATATTTTCTGCATAAAATACCATTTTTGAACTCTAAAGAATCCCATTGATTCCAATATGACTTTACTTTATTTCCATGTCTTGAAATGTCTTGCCATCCTGGTTTTACGTTGATATTTTTATAGTCACTGATGACCTTGATATCTGAATCCTCTTTTTGTGATTGTATCAGCTTTTCGGGTGTAATTTCACCCTTGAGCTCTTCGGGCAATTCTTCTGTCCTGTTCTTAGTCATTATTCTTGTTATTACATTCACGGGAATGTCAATGTGCATGTTACGTTTGATTTTTAATTTACTTGTATCTTTATTATGGACCACTCGTTTTATTGGACATGCATCTGTAGCTAACCCATTGTTAAATGGGTCGACATTTTCTTGATATATTGGTTTCTCAAGGGAGACAACCTGAAATATTCCTTTTCCTTCGCTAAGCGAGGACCATTCTTTTTCTTTTATCCGGTTCTGCTGGATTACTCCGTTGTCAAAGGACAAATCTTGTAATTCTGTTTCAGCTTGATTTGACGTAACTTTTTCTAAAGATACTTTTGTTATAGATTCTTTCTTTAAAATTCTGACTGCATGGTCTTTCGCAGTATTTGTAAGATCTACCGACTTAGATTTACTCTCTATTCTGTTACAATATTTACAACTAGTTGCCAGACACGGACGTCTGCTTAATGCATCAGCATTTGAGTGTATTCTTCCTGCTCTATGCTGTATCTCAAAATCGTAGTTGCCTAGTACCTCTAGCCACCGTGCCATTTGACCTTCCGGATTCTTAAAGTTCATGAGCCACCTAAGAGCTCTGTGGTCAGTGCGTACTAGAAAATGTCTACCATACAGATAATGGTGAAAATTCTTAATGGAAGTTCTTTTCTCGTGACACAGTATTGTCTCTACGGTTTTGAAAACGTCTTACTAAAATAAGAAATGACTTTTTCAACCCCATCTTGTATTTGTGATAGGACAGATCCCATTCCGTACTGACTAGCGTCAGCGTCAATAATAAAAAGTCCTTCTTCTCTGGGAAAAGCTAAAACTGGAGAACTGATTAAAGCTTGTTTTAAAGTATCAAAGGACATTTGACATATTTCATCCCATATAAATTTCGTATTTAATTCCGTCAATTTATGTAGCGGTTTAGCTATAGACGCAAACTTAGGTACAAATTTCCTATAATACGAACAGAGTCCTACAAAACTTCTAACCTGCTTCACGTTTTTAGGAATAGGCCAGTCTTTTACTGCCTTTATCTTTTCTTCGTCTGTCGCGATTCCATTTTCGCTAACTGTATGTCCTAGAAAAGTTACTTCTTTTCTGAGAAGATGACACTTCTTTGGACTCAACTTTAAGTTTGCTTCTCCCAATCTGTTAAATACTTGGTCAATATGGTCCATATGTTCATCAAATGTCTTGCTAAAGATAATAATGTCGTCTAAATATAGTAAACATATCTTCCAAGACAACCCTGCCAATACTTTCTCCATTAATCTCTCGAACGTAGCCCCACTATTGCATAATCCAAACGGCATCACTTTAAACTTCCAAAAACCTCCACCCTCTATTGCGAATGCGGTCTTATGTTTATCTTCTTTTGCAACACTCACTTGCCAGTAACCACTTTTTAAATCACAGGTACTCAGCCATCGACAACCACTCAGAGCTGCTAACGAATCGTCTATTCTTGGCAATGGTTGACAATCTTTAATTGTCACGTGGTTAATTTTCCTGAAGTCGTAAGCACTACTAGATGGTTCAATTATCCCTATCTCAGCCATTTTTCGGATTTCTTCTTCCGCATCAAGCTTCTTTGACAAAGGAATGCGGTATGGCCTCAGCTTTATAGGCTTTGCGTCTCCTGTATCTATCGTGTGTTCAACAATGCTGGTATTTCCTATATCCTGTGATGTCTTGGAAAATACATTGTTATGTTTTACCAACAAGTCTCGAAGCTTTACTTGCTGTTCATTTGACAATTCTTTACTACTTTCGTCGTATAAATTCTTTAATAATTCCGGTAGTAGATCAACACCTTCCAATACTTTTTGAGTTTTTGAAGTTCGAACATTTCTACTTGGTATTTCAATCTTGTCTATGACTTCAAAGTTTGCCATTACGGTATTTTCATACAGTTTGTAAGGCTTTTCACTAACATTTATTAACCTCATAGGTATCAGACCATTGTTCAGATTAACAGCTGCCTTCGCTATTAATATCCCAGTCTTTTCTATAAATTTGTTATCAGGTTCCACAATTCCTGACAAATTCATTGGTATTCCGTCTATTGTTTTCCCCGACACCATCATCTCGGATTCAGGGGGAATAATCACATTGTTATTCAAACTAATTCTACAACACGTATTCTGTGTATCTCCATAATTAGAAAAACATGGTATTCTTTCTTTATATAGCATCATATAACCTTTACCTAACATCAAATCACATTTATTCTTAGTTAGAAAATCCATCCCTAATATACCGTTATCTTTTATTTCTGCTAATAAAAATTCATGTTCGTATGAACATCTACCAATTTGTATATTTAATTTTACTTTCCCATGAAACGGTGACTTTTCACCTGTTGCAGTTAACATATTCATTTTTACAGGTTCTATTTCATGTTTACATGAAGGATTCCAATCATCAAAAATTTGCTTACTAAGAATTGTAATATTTGCGCCTGTGTCTATTAGCATAGGCACATAATTACTCATAATCTTAGTTGCTACAAAATATCCTTCGTCTTTATCAAAACAATTTCTTAAAATCTTCGTTGGGGGAACTGCACTGTTTGTCGATCTTTGTCCCCTAAAGTCGACCTTTGCCAGTTTCCCTGGTTGCTGTTTTGTTTCTGGTCATATCTATTTGAACCATTGACTTGGCCTCTTGGGGTATATTGATTATTTATTCCTCCGTTTCTATTAAAATTGTTGCCTTTGTTAAACTTGGACCATGAACCTTGCGCTCTTGGTTCTACATCATAATTCCTATTGTTTCCATTAAATTCTTGAGATCTTGTCTCTTGTACTCGTTTCGGCTTTCAAACGTTTGTATCTGTGCGTCACACATAGGTCTTGTGTGGACAAAATACACTTCTGGCGTATTAAAATTTTGAACTTGTTGCCTTTTGTTGGCTGTTGTTCGTGTGATTCTTTGTCAATTGTGTTCTCCAATTTATTTATATTGTAGTCCTGTGTTGTCATTTTGATGTTATATTTCACATGGCCATAAAAGTGCGAGGTTTGGCATGCCACAAAACCAGGTTCAACCCACCATTTTTTCCTTTAAAAATGCCCTGTACCAAGTCAGGAATATGGTCATTGTTATATTATAGTTCGGTTTCTGTGTGTATTACATTATAACGTTGTGTCGTTTGTTTTCTCTTATTTTTGAGTGTAAATTCACATTGCGATAAGACGTGTCACGGTACTTGTCTATCCCAAATTCATGTATTTGGTTTTGATGTTATATATATTATTCTCGTGGGATTTTGTCTATGTGTGTTACATTTTAGTGTTATGTCGTTGTTCTCCTCTTATATTTAATGCGTTTCCCTCGGTTTTAGTTTGTTATCCCGATTTTGTTTTTTGTCCATGGATTTATGAGTTTTGAACAGCGGTATACTACTGTTGCCTTATTTGATTTTAATGTTTCAACTTCATTAGATACTCTGTCTATTTTCTTTATTACCTCGTCTATTTTTTTACTTAAATCGTTTGTCTCTGTCTCTACTCCTATAGCTTTGACATTACAATTTCTACTTCTGTCTGTCATGTGTACAGCGTCTAATCGTACAGCAATATTTTCTGCCTCTGCCACCGTTTTTGGACAGACTTCCCTAAGCCTTATTCTAATTTCCTTAAATGGTATGGCATCTATAAAATAATCTAATGCCAGTGTCTCTGTGACATCCAAATTAGCACTAGGATAGGCTTTCCTAGTTAGCTTCTTTATTGACTGTGCCAACTCGGGTATACTCTCATTGCGACCTTTTACACGAGTTTGCAACTCGCTTCTAAATACTTCAGCTTTATGAATGGAGCCAAATCGGTTTTTCAATGCATTCACGATTGCATCGAAATCTCTTCGGTCATGTTCATTTAACTCGTTTATAAGTCCTCTTGCGTCTCCCGTAAGATTACCGGCTAGATAAAGCGACTTTGATTTATAACCCCAGGCAGTTATTAAGTTCAGAAATTAACTCAAACTGTGTTAAATATTCTTCTAAATCCGCCTTGCCGTCATAATTCTGTGGTTTCATTTTTGACTTTTCCTGCATTGAGTCTCTCCAATTATTGCTATTAACATCGCGTATTTGGTAAGGCGTACTGTGTGCAATATTTCTTTCTTGTCTGTTTTCTACATTAGAATTTGCTTCTACTCTATTTATTGGGTCAGCCATTTGTCTTCTAGACATGTCTTGAGAATCGTCAGTCTTCCTTGACATTATTCCTATTAAATTTTGCATCTGATTTGACAGTACATCAAAGCCTCTGACAAGTGAATGGTTAAACTCATTCATTTGTCCCTTGAATTGTTCTAAGAAATCATCTCTCTGTTCCTGTTTGTCTTTTAAATTATATTCTGTATCAACAATATTATGCCGTTCTGTATCTTGTTCCTCTACCATACTTGTGCTAGGACCGAACGTAACTATGTCTGAACTTTCATCCATTCTTAGTTTGAAAAAAATTCACCACCAGAGTTAAAAGCTTTACTCAAATATATATATATATCCCACCGCTGCCACCAATGTAACGCCGTAGGGCTATGCTTAGTTCTTGTGTACCTTAAACCGTGTGATAAAACGATTCGTATAATAGTGGGACTTTGACTGTTTATAGTTTTACCGGTCAAAATTACACCAATATACAAGAAAGGACTGTACTATCCAGACAAGACTACTAAATACAAGAAGAACCTTTAATATAGCCACAACATTATGTTATCTATAAGGGATCGTTGAGTCTCTGGCTTTTAGTGAATATGAATGAGAAAGTTGGATATACAATATATAATTTATTAATTACGTATATGAAATATTTATAATATATAATGAATAAAAATGTTTTATTATTGTCAATATATTTCTGGGTAGCTGCCTGATCCTCTTGCACAATGTATTTTTCGGAACCTTTATATAGATATGGAAATAACGGACAGTCTTCTTTCTTTAACTGACGGTTGCTATGACGTAGTAATATTATATTATAACTCTATACAATTTATAAAGTATCTAACTCGATACGTTATTTATTTGTGCGATAATAATTTATACTGTTGCCTTAATTCGGACAAGTAACTAAATTCCTTTATATTCAGGAATTTTCTATAGGAAATAAATATACATATATTTTTCCTTAAATAATACTTTATTTGCTTTTAGCTGAATTTATATTTAAATTCAACTTTTGTACTTATGAACCTTAATTGTCATGTACGAACACCGTTCACAATTTATTACGTAACTAAGTGTAAGTAAAAGACACCCTCTTTGTATATTAAATTAATTTCTCTTTCAGAAATATTCCGTCTATAGAAACCTTTCCTTGTTTCTCTTTTAGACAAATAATTAAAACTGCTCTTGCCTTCCGCCTAGCAGTTCTTTTTATTTTTAGCTTCCGCCTTGAGTCTTGAAGCCAGACTGCTTAACACAGTCTGTGCATGATGTTTTATTATAATATTTACGTGCAATATCCTCGTGCTTCTCACGAGGTCCCCTATGGTTACCTCAACAACCAATCAGCCAATCAGAAACTGATTTCTACGGGAAACGTCATACTTCCGTTTCCTACCTGAACAGACCTTTGTAAATATCTCTTTATTCCGTATTAACATATACGGGAAATTTGTATAATTATATTCTAGACATAGAGAGGAATTTAAGCATGTCTCGTTTATTATGATACGAGTTTTCTAAGTGATCAGCCGCATGAAACAGCCATGAATATTGTGCCGTCTAGATTTCGATTGGAACAACGTCAGTTTGTTATCAACTCTAGACCGTCTATTTGTATATTCAGCTGTCACCTTCTATTAAAATTGTTATGAAGTTATTCCTAGGATTATGTGTGTTCTATGGACTATTCATTTAAGCTGGTAAGACTTGTTTACGCCGAGAACGACGATTATTGCATCCAGATTATCTACCTTGTTCTAGACAGTGTTTGTTTACGTCACATTCCAAAGAATGACAATGTCATAGATGTGTATAAAATTACAATACACATCTCTAACCGTTATAACGTTTGTAACAAAACCGATGTTACTATGAATTTCTATAACTACAACAATATTTATGTATAAGAATACATATTCTTTATCAACTATGAGCATTACGACTCTTTGTGTAAGGAAAATAAATATAAAAACTGTAAACAGCCTGGCTGTTTGTTTATCTTTAAGACCTCTACAGGCTCTTGTGCGTACAATAATTTTTCATAGATATTCGGCGTATGGTACATGGTTCATGGCCGTGACAATATTTCTTTTGTACGGCGTATATGTGTTACATCTTTCAAGGTTGGTGTATCAGGATAACCATCAAAAACATTGGTTGCATCTGAATAGTGTTTCATGACGTATTGAACATAGAAATCACAAATACTACTGAAAGTCTGTCCCTTTACCCATGGTATGCGGTGTATATGCGATCAACCATCTAAAACATACTTGAATAAAGGCAGCAGTAGTATACCGATGTTCAAACTCATAAATCCATGGACAAAAAAATCGGGGTAACAAACTAAAACTGAGGGAAACGCATTAAATATAAGAGGCGAACAACGACACAACACTTCAATGTAACACACACAGAAACGGACCAAGCAACAGACAAAATCCCACGAGAATAATAAATATAACATCAAAACCAAATACATGAATTTAGGGATAGACAAGTACCGTGGCACGTCTTATCGCAATGTGAATTTACACTCAAAAATAAGTGAAAACAAACGACGCAACGTTAAAATGTAACACATACAGAAACGAACTATAACATGTTCTATGTTTATTTCAGAAGCTTCACTTTTTACTAAATTCCAAAATGAGACAGAAAGTACAGATTTATGCGATTCTCTTAGGATCCCGTTCCTATCGAAAAGGGAAGAGGGAACGCTGAAAAGATCAGATTGGAAAATGGCAGATATATCGTGGAAAAGCGTATTTGCAACTGCCGTGCATCTTTGAAACAATATTTGTTGGCCCACTCTACAAGTTCATCATCTATTGTGACGCTTGTTTTATTGCTCAGTGTAATAAGCTGTTGTTTTGTGGATGGTATAGTCCATAATGTTTTCCCAACTAAGGACTGTATAACTCCTTTCCCAACTTCCTCTACAATATCTGCATTTACAGACCTGTCTGCTGTAATACCACTTTAAATTTTCCGTAGGGAATCATCCCCTTTAAATGGGTCCCGATCCTTTATGAAGGAAAGAACAGTCATTATGTCATCCTTATCTCGTCATTCAGTTTATACTTATTTTATTTTTTTAAGTAAAACACAATATATAAATCTCATTTTTTACTTCTTATGTTTTAAATAATACGCCTTATAAAGGTTGCCGTTTTGTTTTTTTATTGTTAGACTTGAAATGCGTAGATTAATAAAATTGAGAATGGAAATGGGGAGTGTGTCAAAGAGACAACAACCCGACCATGCATTGAACAGACAACATGTCCAGATTGGTTTTCCATAGATTTTTTTTGTAACCTGACATGTGGCATCTTCGCTAGCCAAGGGTTACGATCCACTCCCGCTCCCTTCACCCTTGGCGGATTGAGATAAAATATCGGAGACACAAGGTAAGGATTGTTATTGGTTGCAGTCAAAACTCGCTGCATCCAATCAAAAAGCGCCTATAACATGATCACATGTAAATGCATAAAGTGTTTGTAAACAATTACCCCGTGTTTATTGTGCAACAAGTCTTTACATCCCTACACATACGACTATATTTAGTGACAATTTGAATGTTTCTAATCAACCAATAGAAGTTCCTGTGTATGTTTCATGCACAAATGCATGAATGTTGACGTATATTTTCATTTCCGGCTTTACCAAGTATGTAGAATCTAGATGCTACCGTGTTTTTACCTCCAAATTGAAGTGCTACCATTGGTCAAGAATAATGTATTCGGAATGGGCGTGATTTTTATCTTCCGATAGATGGCGCAACATTGTTATCACAAATGTTGGCTCAATCCGCCAAGGGTGAAGAGAGCGGGAGTGGATCGTAACCCTTGGCTAGCGAAGATGGACATGTGGTAGATCACGGACGAAAAGGGCGATATGTGGCGCTGCTCGTGATCAGCTGTTTGAAATTTGAGGAGAGAAATTTTTAGTTTTTTTAGTATTTTAAGGAACATTTTTCTCGTAAGGTTGTGTTTTTAAATTATAAAAATTGATAATTATATGCAATAATTGTCTCGGTAGAAAGACTTTTAATTTTTAAAAATATTTTAATATTCAGTGTACCGACGGTGATCAGCTGATCAGTTAGTTTCTTTAGTGTTATTCATTTCAAAGAAATATTGTGGTTTAAAAAAAAGATGTAAACTACGAAGAACATTAGTAAGTTCTAACCTTTAATTTATATTTTATAAATCTATATTTAATGTTTAAATAAGTAGTAATGTCTAGGATATTGTTTTTATAAATCACCATAACAAAATCGCAATGAGTACTTCCGGTATAAACAATAACAGCTTTCAAATGTTAAAATGATGAGAAGATGTGAAAGAAATATTAAAAAGAAAAGTTTTCAGCCCGAAGGAAATTAGAAGTAAGGTAGTAAATTATATATTCCCCCAAGTTTATACAACAGATACTAGTGTTGATGATGCGGAGTCGATCATTGATTTAAAACTGTATGAAATTTGTATTGGTTGGGGAAAAGGCAAAATTGAAAAGGAGACTGATTGGATTGAGTGCGATTCATGTAGAAACTGGTGGCATTACTGTTGCGCAAATATATCACATAGAGACACATGTAAATTTATTAGATATAATATTAAATTCAGTTTTTCTTTCTGTCTTATTCGATAAATAGAAATTAGTAAAAGGGATAAAAGAATAGTAAATACATGTAAAGAAGAAGTTGAAGTTAATTATACAGATTACAAAGCAAATAATACAGAAATACAGTACAAAGTTAAATTACCAGTAAATGAAACAACCCCAATGAAAAAAGAAATATTTTAAGTTGTGTTTTCAATGATCCAGAACTATTGTTAGTACCTGATAACATAGAAAATAAAGAATTAAGATTAAACTGGCACACAGACTTCCATTAGGAGAAATAGCAGTACACAGCAAACAGTAAAAATGATTTTTAAAATAAGGCAGTAGTAGAGGATTTTAGTAAAAACAGTTGTTGGCCCAATCCCAAAAGTCATTCGGTTTAACAAGAAAAATGATCGCGAAAGAAAATCTTACGGCGGTCAAGTATTGAGAGATGATCGTGAAAGGTCTGGTAACGGATCGTGAAAGACATTTAATGTAAATTCTAGTTCAGAATCTTTGAAAAAATCGCTTAATTTTCAAAACGCGGAACAAATCCGAACCAAAAAATGTGTCTGTCAAAATGGTTTAACTTACTGAACATAACTGTGAAATAAGATAAAGAAAATATGCAGTACTTTATGAAAAAACACAAAAGGCGTAATGCATGTCTATGAAATTAATTACAAATAACACGCTTTTTGTACCTATAATGGTCATATTTCAGTATATCATGATATATTTGAAATTTAATCTTTGGTGTTTCTGATAGTACAGTAAAATTAAAGTATGATCTTCCCTTAAAAGTGTTATTTTGTTTATGAAAACCTTGAATTTGTTGAATTTCCATCAAACTTGATCGTGAAAGATCAGGCAACGTATTATTTTGATCGTGAAAGAAAATGCGTGACCAGACTTTATACGAGTAATCAGAAATCAGTATTTCTTTTACCATTTGATAAACCTGCAACAGGTTGAAACCTGTAACTATTTTGATAAGGATGAACATTAAAGCTAATTTTGTTGTTCTACTCTACACTTTACCTCGAAAGTTAAACAAAACAACAACTTAAACCGTGTCTAAATAAGTGTGAAAGATTCAGCTCTGTGAATCGGTCTAATGCAATTCAGGCAAACATACACTATTTAGCCAATAATATGGATATTAAACGCTTAAATCAAAATGATATCCATCAAACAAAAAATTACAGCAAAAACAGCATCGTTCATGTGTAATTTGAAATTGAACGATAACCAACATTTTGTGCAACAGTACTTTCTTAAGTTCTTTATATACAACGCAGATGTGGATTGGTTTAACTATATACTACAGACTATAGAATACCAGAGCGCAAATGCCATAATGTCTCGTCTGCTTTACTTATGAAAGTATATTTGTTGAACGTCTACAATATCAAGGGTTTTACTAGAAGTGTCAAATGCGCTTAAATAAAGACAACAGTAGTATATCGCTAAACTCATAAATCCAAGGACAAAAAACAAAATCGGGGTAACAAATTAAAACTGAGGGAAACGCATTAAATATAAGCGGAGAACAACGACACAACACTACAATGTAACACACACAGAAACAGACCAAGCATCAGACAAAATCCAACGAGAATAACAAATATAACATCAAAACCAAATACATGAATTTGGGATAGACAATTACCGTGACACGTCTTATCGCAATGTGAATTTACACTCAAAGATAAGAGAAAACAAACGACACAACGTTACAATGTAACACACACAGAAACGAACTATAATATAACAATGGCCATATTCCTGACTTGGTACAGGACATTTTTAAAGGAAGAAATGGTGGATTGAACCTGGTTTTGTGGCATGCAAAACCTCCCTCTTTTATAGCCATGTGCAATATAACATTAAAATGACAACACAACATTACAGGACTACAATATAAATAAATTGGAGAACACAATTGACAAAGAAACACACGAACAACAGCCAACAAAAGGCAACAAGTTCAAAATTTTAATACGCCAAAAGTGCATTTTGTTCAAACAAGATCTACTAGTGACGCCCAGATACGAAAGTTTGAAAGCCGAAACAAGCACATAGTCGAACAGCATCGAGGACCAAAGATCAAAAAAGTTGTGCCAAAACGGCCAGAGTTTTCTGTTAGTTACCAGAACATCCCTATTATTTAGAATAATTTATACTTTTGCAAACAAGATTGTCAATGGTTCATAAAAAGAGGTCAAGATTAGATGAACCATGCAATACAGGTCTCTACAAATATCCCGTACACCAAATAAATGTGTTCCGATTCTTAGTGCCTTAGAAACTGACAAATGTAAAAGTTATGCTTGGCCAATTAATTCGGAACATAAGGTCAAAAGTATATGAACGCTGACCAACAGCCAGACATAGACATCTTACTATCATTCAATATATCAAATACAATGACGTCATCATAGTCATGTATGAAACATGCAGACAGACATGTACACCATACCCGAAATACATTGGCGCTATAGCATACATGTATATATCCAAAAGGCCAAACAACATAAAACGAACATTGCCGAATGATGCATGATAATGAGTTCGATGTTAGTTGAACCCTTGCAGAAATCGAAAATGTAC
This sequence comes from Mytilus galloprovincialis, assembly GCF_965363235.1. Lineage (NCBI taxonomy): Eukaryota > Metazoa > Mollusca > Bivalvia > Mytilida > Mytilidae > Mytilus > Mytilus galloprovincialis. The sequence continues at coordinate 58,555,816 of NC_134839.1, forward strand.
ACTTTACGATCATAACAACAGACAGCTATCCTAAAGCTTAAGGGCATACGATACAGTTACAGGGGAGATAATGACGTTGCTAACGTAAAATGTTATTTTCGCGACGTCAAACTATGACATATCGGGAAGAGATGCATTTTCCACTATTTTTTATCATTCAAACTGATTTAATTTGAAAACGAGTGCATGGACTCCTATTTTTTAAAACGACATTTTGTTTCATTTTGCAGGGAGATTATGTGGACCAAATTTTATAAAACTGTAAATAGAGGAATTTTTTTAATTTTGATAAATATACAGCAAAAAAGTACGATTTTTCTTAATTCATGACCATTTGATAAATATGAGTTATTTCTGAATAAAAAATGCATATTTTTTTAGGGTACTTATAAAATACAAAAATTAAAAATTATCTAACAAAAAACAATTTGTATTTATCTTTTAAAACAAAAAAGTTATGGCTTTCTTTTGAAAAAGAAAATACGGCCACAAATCCGAATTTTGAGCAAATATACAAAATTTCGACCTCATTTAACTCAAAAAGTAACACATGAAGGTATATTTTTTATTACATATTTGATTTAAGCAGGCAAAAACTAGCCTATATGGAAATTTTCATAAAACTGTAAATACAGAATCAAAACTGTATCGTATGCCCTTAATTAACGAATCCTCGATACGGACTTGACCACAAAAATTAATCTTCACAATATTCGTGTGTTGATTCTGTAACGTTATCTGCATCTTCAATCTCTTCCATTGGCTCACCTTCACTGGATTGTTTTTTCACCTATTGTCTTTTCGTATCGCCGTAATTGTTGTCTTTTTCTGAAAATATTAATACTATGAAATGCTTAAACCGATTGAGGATGTTGACCTATCTAGCTTTTCTCAATACCAATAACAAATATTATCATATAATTGAAGAATAATTTGAACGTCTTCGTATCATCAGATCTTTCACGATCCTTTTCCCGAGAGTATCACAAGCCCAGTAGTCAGCACTTTTCGTGCTGACATGAATTGTCATTGATATGGTTATATTTATAAATTAGCTGTTTACAATTTTTTGAATTTTTTGAAATACTAAGGCTTTTCTACCTCAGGCATAGATCACCTTAGCTGTATTTGGCAAAAACTTTTAGAAATTTCGGTTCTCAATGCTCTTCAACTTCGTATTTTATTTGGCCTTTTAAACTTTTTTTGGATTCAAGCGTCACTGATGGGTCTTTTGTAGACGAAACGCGCGTCTGGAGTATATACTAAATTTAGTCCTGGTATCTATGATGAGTTTATTTTCACGATCTTCAAATATGAGGTACGTTATCTTTCACGATCCGAAAAATCAATTTTGTGTAAATAGTTCTTTATTTACCAAGTTTCAGATTATATTTATACAAAATAACTATGAGAACCATTTAATTAATTCAAATAGAATGCTTTTATTCAAATAAAAGTAGTTTATCTAGTCGAATTTGTGAAAAAAATCGCGTTTGATTACATTTTTTTATGTCATTGAAATGTCGAGAAGCAATCTGCCTTTTGTTGTTTTGTAATAGCTATGTACTTTTAAAACTGGATATTCTTACATACTGACCATATTGTTGAACCATTTTGACGGACAGTTTTATTTTGTCGAAAATTTGTAATAATTAAATTAGAATATTAACCTTTCATATGTCAACTCGATTAAATGTAAAAATAAAAATTATTTATATATAAATTCAGATAGGCATCTTTAATTGTTTTTATAACTTTTTCAAATCAAGTTGGATTTTCATCAAACTATGCAGCTATCTTTTGAAAAAGTTATAAAAAAAATTAAAGATGCCTATCTGAATTTATATAATAATTTTTATTTTTACCTATTGTAAAATTAAATTCTTTCATTTTACAGCAATAAATCAAACTACCTAATAAGCTTGAATTTTGTAAGATCAATATTTAATTTAGTTAGATGGGCTGATTTACCCCAGTCAAAACTAATAGTTATCAAAAGTACCAGGATTATAATTTTATACGCCAGACGCGCGTTTCTTCTACATAAGACTCATCAGTGACGCTCAGATCAAAATAGTTAAAAAGCCAAATAAATACAAAGTTGAAGAGCATTGAGGATCAAAAATTCCTAAAATTTGTGCCAAATATGGCTAAGGTAATCTACTCCTGGGGTAAGAAAATCCTTAGTTTTTCTGAATTGTTTATCATATTCTGTTTCTGTTTGAATGTTTCTTGTGTGTATTTTTGGGCTAATTAAAATAAAATGTTTACTACTTAAGCATTTGAAAAAAGTGTATGTCCCATGCATTAAGATAATGAAAAATCATCAGGTCCCACTACTTTGCACGTTGAAAAAAGTACATGTCCCCTTACCATTTGCACCGGTCCCCCCTGCTTGATAAATAATGCACCGTCCCTTAATAAGTTAAATAAAATTTTGGAGGATTGCAACACAATTTCATATAGCAGTCCTAAGTATGAAATTGTTCAAATTATTAAGGCATATTGTTATTCTAAATTATTTCCCAAAATTGATCGCCCTGAAGATCATAAAAAACATTTTATTAAAATTAAGTATGTCAATAAAGGCTTTGATTTTGTAAATATTGCCGGTATATTTAACGACCATTCTGTTAAACAACAAATTCCTGGATATTTTGACAGTACTGAGCTACCTCTTATTTGTTATATTTACAAGAAATCTACCCAGAAATTTGTGTTTAATTATAGTCAATTGTGTAAAGATGTTAATATCAGTGAAAATACACCTACTTCATGTAATTGCAGTAATTCCGAATATATTTATGGACCCATTTCCCATGTTATAACAGGAGATCTTAACATCGTTCAAGACCGAGAGTTAAAATCATTCCTCAGTAAAGGACCTAAATATCGTCCCCCGTCAATTATTAATTGGAATGAGTGTCGTAATATCATCCACGACTCACTCCATACTTACTGTATGAAATGGATAAAACGGGAAAAAGCTGACAAAAAATCTTTTGACTCTTTTTTTAATTCAGTAATGAAGATAGTTGATATACGTATTCAACATTTTAAAGAACATTTTACTCTAAACAATAACCACAATAAACCTATTTCTCGTATCAAACATAAACTAAAAGAACTAGTCAATGTATTGGCTTCCGCGAAGCTACACAAAACCCCTTACAAATATAGATTTATTTCGTCTTCAAGCCATTGTTCAACTACTAAATTGTCTATTCTTCTTACCAGCACACTTGATACAATTAAAAACCTGATAATAAATCATTCAAATAAGGCCTTCGAAAATAGTGGAATAATTTTTTTTGGAGTGTCAAGAACTCGTTTGAAGTACTTGATAAATTGCATGCTAATATTGGTGATTTTGAATCTGAAGTTTTGATTTTTCTACCCTGTATACCACATTGCCTCACATTCTCATTAAGAAAAATTTCACACACCTAATTAAATGGGTATTCAAAAAATCAGAATGTGAATATATATGTTCAAACTCTTTTAGGTCATTTTTTAGTAGCAATAAACAAAAAAACTATGTTAATTGGACATGCTTTGATACTATATATGCCCTTGAATTTTTACTAGATAACATTTTTGTTCGGTTTGGGGATTCCGTATATCGTCAGATTATCGGAATTCCAATGGGGACTAACTGTACACCACTTATTGCGGACCTGTTTTTGTATTGTTATGAGTTACAATTTATGACAAAAATAAGCAAAGACCCATCGAAACAACATCTGATAAACAAATTTAATAATACTTTTAGATATTTGGATGATGTTTTGGCTCTCAATAATGACGACTTCAGTATGTATATTAATGAAATTTATCCTGTTGAACTTACTTTAAATAAAGCTAATACTAACAATGACCACTGCCCTTTTCTCGATCTTGATATCTATATCACTAATGGAAAGCTGAATACTAAAATTTATGATAAAAGGGATGATTTTTCAATTCCTATCGTTAATTATCCGTTTTTAGATGGTGACGTTCCCTTGTCACCATCTTACGGTGTTTATATATCTCAACTTGTACGATTCGCTCGTGTATGTAACAATGTTTTAGATTTTAATTTTATGAGAAATTTTATGAGAAATTTATGTATTACTGAAAAATTATTACACCAGGGTTTTCGATATCACAAACTAGTCAAAACATTTACTAAATTTTATCATCTGTATAAAGACATCATTCGTAAATATAGCTCAACATGCAGACGTCTTATACGTTCAGGTATTTCACATCCAATTTTTTATGGAAATATTCTTTATAAAGCACAAAGGTGTCAGTATTCACCTCAGAAACTTACAAAACCTTTGAATAGACTTATTAAAAAGGGATATAATTACGATACTGTTGTCAAGTAATTAAAGATTGCATATTTGGGCGTTAATATTGAGTCACTGATAAGGTCTTTGCATCGGAACTAAACACATTTATTCTAAAAACAGTTGTTGGCATGACACGGGTTATGTTCTTCTCATATATCATATGATGGTATGATACTAAACCCCTAACGGGAAGGATTGTGCCTGATGTTCATATGATGAAATCATAATCTTTCAGTCAGTTTAATTGAAGTCTGGAGCTGGCATGTCAGTTAACTGCTAGTAGTCTGTTGTTATTTATGTATTATTGTCATTTTGTTTATTTTCTTTGGTTACATCTTCTGACATCAGACTCGGACTTCTCTTGAACTGATTTTTAATGTGCGTATTGTTATGCGTTTACTTTTCTACATTGGTTAGAGGTATAGGGGGAGGGTTGAGATCTCAAAAACATGTTCAACCCCGCCGCATTTTTGCGCCTGTCCCAAGTCAGGAGCCTCTGGCCTTTGTTAGTCTTGTATTATTTTAATTTTAGTTTCTTGTGTACAATTTGGAAATTAGTATGGCGTTCATTATCACTGGACTAGTATATATTTGTTTAGGGGCCAGCTGAAGGACGCCTCCGGGTGCGGGAATTTCTCGCTACATTGAAGACCTGTTGGTGACCCTCTGCTGTTGTTTTTTATTTGGTCGGGTTGTCTCTTTGACACATTCCCCATTTCCATTCTCAATTTTATAACATAACCAAAATGATCAATTGACCCCATGAGGAGTAATTGCCCTTTAAAGTAAACTTTTCACACCTTTTCGTAAATTTTAAAAAATTCTAATTTTGTCAAATTTCTTTTGTATGACGTCGCAATGGGTGGTTGAATATTGAATAACATGTCGAAATTGCGTATTGTTTGTTCAAATTCTTGCGAATATATTTGTTCCTGTGTACAAAATAATTAGAATGATTTTTCGAAATACAAATGTACAGAACATTTTCTTATCCCATTCATAGTTTACCTTAGGCGTATTTGGCACAACTTTTTGGGATGTTTGTGTCCTGAATGCTCTTAAACGCTGTACTTGTTTCTTTATATTTATTTTGATCTGAGTGTCACTGATGAGGCTTATGTAGACGAAACGCGCGTCTGGCGTATCAAATTATTAGCCTGCTACCTTTGATAACTATTTATGGACAAATTAAATATTGAGAGTACATATTTGGTTAGTCATAATCATCTTCTAAGGAAGAGCTGTCATAATGATAATTTTCGATTGTACTGTAGGAATACATGGCTTGCGAACTTTGAGCGCAGACGCTCATCAAAGATTATATCACAAACAAAATGTATGTGTAATTGTGAAGGCTTTTAAATAAAGAATAGAATATAATTGTATGAGTTCATTGTGTGTTGACATACTTTTCCATTGATATGGTCATAATTATAAATTGTTTGTTCAGAATGTTTGAAATACTATTCAGTCTTCTTACCTCAGGAATAGAATACGGTTACCTTATCTGTATTTTGCAAAGAGTTTGGAAATTTTTGGTCCATAATGCTCTTGAATTTCGTGATTTATTCGGCTTTTATTTTTTAACTTTTTTTCATTTGAGTCTTTTGTAGACAAAACGCGCGTTTACCGCAAATACAATATTTAAATCCTGGTATCTATGATAATTTTTTTGATATAAGATATTATTATATTCAGAAACCTTGACACATCCATTCTCAATATTCCGATTAAGCTACGATGACAACTTGCGTCATAGCAGTTTATGATTTACATAACAAATAATGAAATTTATTGGTTAGTCATATGAAACCTCAAATTAAAATAAAAATATGCATATGATTTTTATAACTAAGTGGATAGTTTTCATTATAAAACTTATGTACATATACTTTTTTGTGAAGAAAATTCTTTAATTTGTCCACATGGAGAAGAGGTTTACTTTATTTTAATTGCTTGCTTCCAGGAAGCAATTCGCCGACATATTTTCCGTATATAAAAGTGACCTTAGCGTGACCCACTCGTAAAAATCCGGTGATCGCAATACGCGTGGATCTGTCATTAAAATAAACTACTATCTGATTGTTTATGTAATACACGTGCTCAATATCCATGCCTTTTTGTTGATTATTTACCATTTGGTGACAAACGGTAAACTTCGGCTTCAAAACACGGCATTAAATGAGCTGCCATATTTGTTAAATCATAACAGACAGAGAGAGAAAAAAATGACTATTGTAACGATATACTTGCGTACAGAAGACTACGTTTATGTTATATACATGCATTGATTCAAGAATTGGATAAATAGACAATAATAGTGCATTGACTTGACATATCAACGATATAAAGATGAGGCTTAGAAACGGGGAAATGCGAGGCTCTGCCGAGCTTTTCCCCCGTTTCGAGCCGAATCCTTATATTGTTGATATTTCAAGTCAATGCACTATTATTGTCTTTATACTGCAATCTAACAAAAAACAACATTTTCAATTGTTGTTTAATGTGTTAATGTTATTCGAGGGTATCACCAGTCCAGTAGTCACACTTCGGTGTTGACATGAATATCAATAATGTGGTCATTTTTATAAATTTCCTGTTTACAAAACTTTGAATATTTCGAAATATAATAATCCTGGTACTTTGATAACTATTATTATTTGATTTAAATATTGGAAAACTCCCCTTTTTATAAAAGGCCTCATATTATGCAGGCGGAGAAATATACAACACAATGAAATGTACATTACCTATTGAAACCCACAATCTATGGTGAACGAACTTGTTTGAAAATGAACAAAAATATCAACAATAGGCATAAAACATAATGATTTATAGTTTGCAAAACAAAAATAATAACAAGTGAAATATGTTTTTTTTCTTCTAACAATTGAAAAATTGAAAAAGAAATAAGTTTGAGTCGTTGTTTACATTTGAAACAAGAACAGGTTGAATAGATCATATGAATAATTAATTATAATATCGGCAATTTCTATTTAAATATTCATGAGGAAAAGTGATATCAGGTCGGTGACTGTATATGACATAAAAATATACGGTCAACGCATTTTGACTGCTCAAATAGAACGAGTGCAGTATAAACATTATTTTTCACCAGTCACTCGTTTCATTTGACTTTTAGTTTAACATGAAATCTACTGCGTGTCAAGTGTGAAATTAACAGAATTGTTGTAACCAGTGACTGTTCATGATACGGACATTGATAGCGAGTAAACACCAAAGGAAAAATGTACAAATTACCGGTAAATATTTATCGACGCGTTGCTTAAAATATAAACGTGATATAAATATTTTTCTCTACACTAGAATCTTTTGGAAACAAAACACTTTAAAAGTCTATCAAAGCAAAAAAGGTGTGAGCACAAACCCAGTTTTGCCTAATGTCAATATAACAGACATAAGTTTTAACCTTCGTGAAAATACATAAAGATAATCTCATAACTATTTTTTTTTAATTTAAGTCAATTATTTAAGAAACTATTTTTTTTTAAATTTAAGTCAATTATTTAAGATGTTTTTAGAGTTTTGTTATTTCTGAAATGCATAAAGCGAGTTGACAAATCGATTAGTATTTTCAGAAGTACATTGAAAATCAATTCTGAATAATTCAGAAAAAAATGTTCTTTAAGAGTAAATCTTGTCTCAAATAAACTCATAGATACCAGGATTAATTTTCAATTTCAAACTGCTACTCATTTCAACATCTTATTACAAATATTTAATTTAAGTCTGGACTATAATTGCAATTTGCCATTTGAGAATCTTCTTCATTGTGGGTGACGTACATCAAAATATTTTGATTGGTTTATGTACAATATAACGTAAAGTTGTTGGCCAATAATCCATTGATTGTACACGAAAATATCAAAAATAAACACTTTGCCCATAGACCTTTAATATTTGAAGCGGCGAATTTATAAACACAACTACTTAATTTCATTTTTTTGTGTGTATTGGGTAGTTGCCATTTGCAAGTTACACAAGTTGAGAGATAAAAGATTGATTGATGTCTTTTTACACAATGTTTTAGGTTGATATTATGTTATAGAAGAGGGACGAAAAATACCAGAGGGACATTCAAACTCCTGGATCGAAAATAAACTGTCAACGCCATGGCTAAAAGTAAAAAGACAAACAGACAAATAATAGTATAAACGAAAAAACATAGAAAACTACAGACTATATAAATCAAAACCTAGACAACTCCATTACCTTTTTTGACTACATTGTATAACATGATTTATACATGTGTTTATTATGAACCACGAATTCGTGCACGTGCAGTATGTCGTTATTAATCTGGTACAAAAAGATCACACTATAACTGGTATCATCTTTAATTAAACAGAAGTCTGATATAAAAACTTAATATTCACACTTTATATGTATCGAAACGGACAAAGGCAAACACAACATCAAAACTAAACTCTGAGCAACAGAAACCTCGTCAGATCGGGATGATTTCTGGTAGGCTAAGCAGATGTAGCCCCACAGGCGACAACTGTCGTGTTGCTCATAATAGTAAAAATTCACGAATTTACAATTTTTAGTCCTTTATACTCTTCATTTTCATACTTTTTTTTACCTTTTCATCTTTTTATGCGATTGACATTGGTTTATTTTGTCCAGACAACATGCATTATCCTGATTTAGAGTAATTTCTCGCAATTTGATTGGCTGATATTGTCCTAATAAATTTCAGTACAATTTTTTTATCACGTTAATTGGAATTATCTCCCTTTTTATTACGTTAATTGGAATGATCTCCCTTATACCATTGACCTAATAAAAATAATAAAATTTTTGTTTGCTAAATAGTCCTAATATTTTTAATTTTTCATAGTTTCAGATGAAATATCTATAATATATTTGGTTGATATTGTCCTAAAGCTGAATTTGAATATAATAATATGTAATATAACAAAATCAGGATAAATTCGTTACACAGTGTTCAGTTGTCCTAATACGGAATTTATCAGATCAATTGACTTCATATCACCCAATATGAAATTTATTGACCCGATAAATTCTCGTATTAGGACGATTGTACACTGTGTAACAAATATAGCATATCTCGCGTACTTGAATCAAATTTATTCCACTTAATAAATCGACAAATGATTATTGGCTATAGTTTTTTTTTGCTTGACATGAAATGTGCATTTCAATTAATAAATATGAAGAATTCAATCAATTAATTGTGGGTTTTTGAGTTGTTTGTATATATTTTGTATTCATTTTTTTTCATGACCCATTTTTATGCCCCATTTATGGGCATTATGTTTTCTGGTCTGTGGGTCCGTCTACTCGTTCGTCCGTTTGTTATTCCGTTCGTCTGTCCCGCTTCAGGTTAAAGTTTTTGGTCGAGGTAGTTTTTGATGAAGTTGAAGTCCAATCTACTTGAAACTTTGTACACATGTTCCCTATGATATGCTATTTTTAATTTTAATGCCAAATTAGAGATTTTTTTCACATTTTCACGGTCCATTGAACATAGAAAATGATAGTGCGGATGGGGCATCCGTGTACTTTGGGCACATTCTTGTTTTGGTGTAATTTCGATTTCTGACATAATTGTTAATATCGATAAAACATTTTTGAATACTCATTTTAACTTAAGCTTATACATCATTTCTGAATTAAGAGAAAAGAAGTAATGGTCTGAGAGTAAATTAAATTGAATATATATAATCAAGGATTTGTATAGTAAGACTATACAAATCCTTGATATAATGTAAGTACTAGCTAATTCTATCGTGCCTCAAATATCGCATAAGGTTTAGAAATATTCCGCTATGGAAAAACACAAAAGTGCAAAAAGAAAAAAAAAACCCACTATTGCAACATACATAGAAACGAACTATTTGATTACAACTGCCAAATTCTTGACTTGGTACAGGACATTTTAAGAAAAATCGTGAGTTCAACCTAGTTTTATGGCTAGCAAAACCTCCCGCTTTTATTGCAATGTCAAAACACCGCACAAATAACATGACGAAGTGACAGAAATACAGCACAAACAAACGCAAGAACGCCCACAAATGAATAATATAGAAGTAGTCGTTACAACATGTAAAACGTAGAATAACAATGAACATCTTCCATTCAGGACAACACATGACACCACAAACACTGACATTATTTGAGCAACGAATATATTACCCTGATATTCATACAAATATTTTCACAATGTTTGTACAAACAATTATTAAGGTTATGACGTTATTGGCGGTATTTAAAGGCTATTTGAAATAAAACCTGTGACGACGTCATAATTATTTGGATTAAAACAATAGATGGAAATTAATACGACTATACTGGAAAATAGGACAAATTCGAAATGTACCAAACACACAGAATTAAACCACAGACGATAAGACATAACACAATATCCCACCGAAACCAAAACAGACTTCATAAATAAACACATGAACGTTGGATGCACAAATAACGAGACAAGTCGTATAGAAAAACAAAATCACATTCGTCAAAACAGTCATATTCGGTAAAATATCACGTTCGGCTCTTAGATATATATGACGTGGTAAAAATGTCACGTGTAAGCTCAGACACAGACACATTGTGTGGATCAACCAATTCGTAATGGTGTCCATAAAATGTACGTAGTGTCATTTTTGTTCACTCCTCATCATTACTCTGTTGGGTCAGTTTCTGTGTAACGAGTACACTCCTGTATATAAAGTCCGTATAGTGTAAACATGCACGAGAATAACGTATCAATTGAGATATGTAAACACCATACGGAGGATTAGAGGGTATGTTACTGTTGAGAAATGGGAAATTGATTATTAGGACGTTGAAATCATCCCGTTTATCATAGATTTTGTGTGAAGTCGTCCATGTGTATCAATACTGAGAAAGAGATCAAGTTATGAAGCAGTCTTCCTATTACAGTGTATTATATGTAGTATCCTTAATGTCAAGTGCACTAGGATAAATGAGATGACCGAACTTTGGGTTATTCGTTGATAGGACATCATCGATATAAATCATCTGAAAGTAAAGATTGAAGAATTTTGCAAGGTGCCTTTTCTTTTTGACTTTAACCCTTTAAAGATTAAGAAGGCTCTGGATTGCTTCTGCTTCATACGACAACAAAAACAAGTCGGTCAGAAGAGCTGTACTATTAAACCGATTTGAATACCAAATGTCTGTTGACACATTAATCCTCCAAACTCAACGAATATTTTGTCGATTCTAACATTACGTTCTTCAAACGCTTTGAGTACAAACCCGTGGTAAAATATGAATATATTGTTTAGGCTGTTCCAATCGTATTCCCGCTTTTTTTTTATCAATGAGCTACCAGACGCCATAGAACGATGACGTAAGAATATAAGCATTTTTCGGGAAAATACTCGCTTGTGAAACCGAAAATCATCACGAGGAAACATAAACAAACGATGCTTAAATGTGTTACAAGCCACTTTTTTATACATACAAGATATATAAGTAAAACCATATTTTGAATGCATCCAAAACTATCTAAATTCGTTATTGTAAACAGTTTAAGCATGTCACAAATTCAGTTTGATCCGTTCTTTTGCCTCAATTCAATTGTGCGTTTATTTATGGGAACGGCAAATATTTGCCTCCACCTAGAGCGCTTCCATACAAATGAATTGCTGTTTTTGTCCTATTTGAATCGAAATAATTCATGGGGGCTTGAATATATCCCTTTATGCCGATATTTTACCCCTCTCTATCGCTCAGGGTAATATATTCTAGCCCCCATGCATTATTTCTTAATTAAATTTTCTGATAGAATCAGTGTGGTTCTTCTCAAAATGAGAATTATAACCCTAAACAAGAAATGTTTATCTACGAATAGATATAGAAAAAGCTCTGTTTAATGAGATGGTGGAGTTGATCTTTCAATAGAGCATTGGGAATAGTAGTGTAAAGCGTAGAACAAATCAAGGGTCTTGATGTTGCTGCAAAATTACAGAGATTGTGATTTAAGATTTAGCAGTCCATCTTTAAAATGTTTGAGAATCCACATGTACATCTGATGAACACCATTTGTAGAATATATCTCATTACAAGATTTTTGAAACCCATATGTTACTGTAGATAAAATAGACTAGTAGTTAGCACTGTTGAGCTGTCCTTCCGGCGATCATCCCATGTTTTTTGTGGGGTTCGTGTTGCTTAGTCTTTAGTCTTCTATGTTATATCTTATTTGTCTGTTTGTCTTTTTCGTTTTTAGCCATAGCGTTGTCAGCTTATTTTCTAACTATGAGTTTGAATGTCCCCTGGTATTTTTTGCCCCTCTTTTAGATGTTTAGTCATGCAAACATCTTGATGATCCAGCTATGTATCTTTCTTAAAACTGAGTTTTTTTTAAAAGTTTTGTATCAATATTAAAAAGAAGATGTGGTATGATTGCCAATGAGAAAACTCTCCACAAGAGACCAAATGACACCGAAATTAACAATTAAAGGTCACCATAGGGCCTTCAACAATGAGCAAAAGCCCATACCGCATAGTCAACTATTAAAGGCCCCGAAATGGCAATGTAAAACGATTCAAACGAGAAAACTAACGGCCTCAGTTATGTACACAAAATGAACGAAAACAAATATGATGCACATAAACAAACGACAACCACTGCATTACAGACTCCTGACTTGGGATAGGCACATACATACAGAATGTTTCGGGGATAAACAATTTAGCCTGATTCCAATCATCCCCTAACATGTGACAGTGTTGTAACCGTACAACAACAGAACAAACTATAAAAATCAGTTGGAAAAGTCTTAACTCATCAGATGGACACAAATACTACAAATATAAAAGTGACGTGGCCGGCTACTTGTACATCTCAACAACAAAATGACACTAAATACAGATCTTAGAGTACTTGCAGTTACTTACAGCTAGTTCAAAGTTCAGTGACACTAGTTTTTCTTCCGTTTCTTTGCATGTTATTACAAAAAAGAAAGGACAGATTTGTGAATTGTAGAATTTCATCCTTAGTAAATGGTGTTAGAGAATGTATAGGATTTCCAGTAGTGCTGTTTATTCCAAGCTCTTTTGTAGGACATTGCAAATAACGGTGTTCATACGCGAAGACAATACTATTTAAGGCTTTATTAGCTGGACCAACGACATATGTGTCATGCAAAGAGGAAAAATCATCCACAACCTTTCGTTTTTATTGAATGGATTAGATACCCTTGTGCTGATAGTACATAGTAGTTTTTGAATGCGCTACGCCAAAGTAGTTTTCCTATTGACCAAAAAAAAAAAGACAATTTTTCCGATTCATATGGAATTATTAGACTCGTTGGAAATTATTTTAACAAAACATGAAAATTTTATTTTCGTTAATAATAGATTCAAAGGAAAGGTTTTTATTGTGATGTCCTAATACATTAAACTTCTTTGAAAACAAAGAGCAGCCAATCCATTACTTTAAGCATAACGTATGTCCTCCTTAGGGACATACGTTCTGTTTTTGTCTTCGAGGCATGTATAAAAATGATTTATCTGACCGCAATAACACTTGGATTGGATTGATTGCTAAAAAAGTATAAAAATTCTATATTATATAAATGTGATTGTTTGCAAATTATCTACAAGATATACAAAAGAAAAGGTAAGAATCAAATCTAAAGTTAATCATACCACATCTTCTTTTTTATATTGTATTGTAATAAAACGTTTAACATGTTTAATCTAATGTTAGCAACGAAATCTTTGTGTAATAAGTTTGATAAATTGATACAAATTTGAGTTTCTTTTTTTTTATATACATTTTTCGAGAATCAACGCTTATCACAGATGGTATCGTTTATGTTTCTTACGTCGTAACTACTACAATCCCTTCCACTTTCATGAATGTGACCTACCGAATTAGGATATAGATCGGATTTGTTATAACATGAGCAACACGACGGGTGCCACATGTGGAGCAAGATCTGCTTACCCTCCCGGAATACCTGAGATCACCCTCAGTTTTTGGTGGCGTTCTCGTTGCTTATTCTTTAGTTTTCTATGTTGTGTCATGTGTACTATTGTTTGTCTTTTTTATTTTTAGCCATGGCATTGTCAGCTTATTTTCGATTTATGAGTTTGACTGTTCCTCTGGTATCTTTCGCCCCTCTTGTTTTTTCGGTTTACATATCGTTGTCAATATAAGTATCATTTTTAATTCAATACTTAAAGAGTGTGTTCGTTTGGCTCTGGTTAAGACTGATGACTATCGTGATTATAGGTCTGGGGTTAGGTTCTGACTGAGTGCGCTGGAAATTTCAGTACGTCTAAAGGGTGATTTTTTATTGATAAATTGAAATTCTTTTATATAAACGTTTAACATTTATTATGTTAGCAATGTTTGCACACTAAAATACTTGGTTTGTGCCTTAATTTATAAGAGTGCTCTTACAGCGCCTTTTATCTAGTCGTTATATATCAAACATGGCATACCGATTTCATTGTGTATACAGCCTGTTGGTACAGTTAATTTCATATTGCCAATAATATCAGCTAATGTAATGTATGTTATATTTGAAACAAACAAAAAACTGTATCGAAAAAAAATGGTCTGTTCAACAATTCCTGTGAAATTTGCAAATCAAATTTTGAGTAGCTTCAAAACTGTGAATCTAGAAAACAAAATAAACAGCTGCGCCATGAGCGCATGATACGCCCGACGTCTGGTGTGAAAGTTTAATACAATAAGCATAAATAGTTTCTGAGAAAGTTTTAAGCAATAACCAATAAACCATATATTGTTTTTGAGATACAGCGGGACATGTGAAACCTCCCTAATTTTTTTTTTGTTACAAAAAACTAAATATCACTAAAATAAAATTTTGATTCAAAACCAAAAAGTATGCAGATCTTTAGATTAATATAACAAAGAAGTGTGTAAAGTTTTAAGCAATAATCATAAATTGTTTTTGAGATACGACACAATATGTAAAAAAAAACCTCCCCCTTTTTTACAAAATACTCAATAACTCAAAAATAAACTTTTGAATCATCACCAAAAAGTATACAGATCTTAAGATTGATATAACAAAGAAGTGTGTAAAGTTTTAAGCAATAACCATAAATCATTTTTGAGATACGGCGCGACATGTAAAAAAAAACCTCCACCTTTTTTACAAAATACTCAACAACTCAAAAATGAAATTTTGAATCATCACCAAAAAGTATACAGATCTTAAGATTAATATAACTAAGAAGTGTGTAAAGTTTTCAGCAATAATCAAAAATCGTTTTTGAGATACAGTGCGACATGGGAAAAAAAACCACACCCCTGTTTTAGTTACAAAGTGCAGTAACTCAAAAAGTTTCAATTATACCAAAAAGTATACAGATCATTTGACCATCATAAGAAACAACTGTATTAAGTTTCATGAAATTTGGAAAAGTCGTTCTCAAGTTACGGTGCGACATGTTTACGCCGGACAGACAGACGGACGGACAGACGGACGCAGGATATTTGTATACCATAATACGTCCCGTCAAAATTTTGACCGTCGTATAAAAATCAATCATGTTTTTCTCTGTTGGTTGTATACTGACGAACTTAAGAAATGCAACACTTTTTTTTCCTCATCCAATCATGACTTGTATTCATTTCATTGCTTATCATGCTTCTCGTAATCCTCGTAAATCAATACCTGAATTTCCTAAGACAATCAAACATATGGGGAATTTTTACGTCACACTAATTTCCTGACGCGAAATTAGAATCGCAAACATAATTTTGTTGTTCATTTTGTCTTTGTTAAACATGTCCTTGAATCCATTGCCAAGTTTTAATCAGTAAAAAGTTGTTTTTTTTTCTATTTTTCACGACTGAGAAATAAAAATTAAAGTCCTTAGACATTTACAGACAGAATTAAGTGCACGTATTGTTTAGAACAATTTCGAGCTATAAAATTACTTTTCAATCCCTGAAACTGCAGAGTAGTTAGTCATAACTCGTAAGTGACCACTTATGTACACGGTCAACCTGTTGTTTAACGTTACGTCATTTCAATCAAATTAGGCAAATGCATTTGCAACACATTATAACGGCTACAACGCCAGTTTGTTTTCCAAGTCGTCATGGCAGGCAAATTTACATCATCAATGTTTCTCGTTAGCTTAGATGCCACTTTATCCACAAATCCTGCAAAAACAGACTGAAATGGGTGGAAATGAGCAAAATCAGAAGGGAGAAAACTTGACTAAAAACATTCCCAACAGTATTCGTTTACCTTTTTGACAATCGTTTTGACAGCTGGCTTTGCCTTTGACGATTGATACGACTAATCAGGAATAAAAAACACGATTTAAGTACATGCCACCTGATTTAAACATTAAGCCCGACGTAATTTATTCAACTTTCGAATTTAAAACTTACCATATACCAATATGAAAAAAAGACATACAGAGTTGAAACAAAAATAGTGAAAATAAAGAAATATTTTATATTTATAGGACTTAATCAACTGATCATGAAGCAAGGACATATACTATTTGTTGTTGGTCTATTAATGGTATTATGTGGAACATGTGAGTTACAATTATTAAAAAAATGCATGTTCATTTATAAAAGATAAAAAAAAAATTGCATGGTCATTTAAAAAAGATATTATATTCATATCATAGTGATATACATGTTATAGAATCATATTCAAAACAGTGTAGCTGTGGCCATTGATTGACGACCTAAATTATGTGAACGTTTGTCTGTAACGACCACTGCTCACTATGTAAGTACTTGTTAAAGAAACTTAAACTGTGGGGTCACCAAAGGTTCTCAACACCTAAATGAAGTTATTCGAAAAATTAATCAGGAATAACACGATGTTATTATTTATATCAATAATATAAATCAAAACGTAAAGATTATTCCTGATTAATTTTTCGATTTTTTTTATTATTAAAGGCGTTAAGAACCTTTGGTTACCCCACAGTTTAAATTCTACAATAAGTAAATAGTGAGCAGTGGTCGTTACAGACACACGTTCACCTAATATGTCCCAGTCAATGGGATAATTTAGGTCGTCAATCAATGGCCACAGCCACACTGTTTTGAATATGATTCTATCAAATATGTAATTAGAACATGTAAAATAGAAATTAAAAAAAAAGAACAAGATTAAGAGTCCTCAGTTTATCTTATATCTATACTATTAAACGAGAAGACCTCATTTTGTGTGTCGCTTCTCTTCTTTCCACAATACATTAATCAACACGCCTCTGTGTCCTATACATGTAGGTACAGTGCATAGTCGCATTGGTCATCCATTCATATGATTATTCAGATTGAGTTATTTTGGGAGAAAAACGAGAAAAAAGGCATCCGGATATTGTCCCGTCATTGGACGAAATTTTATCTATACTATTAAACGAAAAGACCTCATTTTGTGTGTCGCTTCTCTTCTTTCAACAATACATTAATCAACACCTCATTTTGTGTGTCGCTTTTCATATAGCTTTTAATATTTTTAATTGTTTTAAATTATCACAGGTTTTTAGTCTATCTATATCAATGTTAGATTCAGAAAGAATATCTTTTGCAAAAGTGAACCATGAATAGGAGCCACTGGAATGAAAAGTTTTAGTTAATTGAAAAGATTCATGTAATAAGGGATTCAAATTTGAGGTGAAAAGCCTTGCTAAATACATAATAGTTTAGGATATAGTATACAGACCCTCTCTATTTTATAAACTCTGTGACCACCGTGGATATAGTAAACTTGAAAATGATAGCAGATAGAATTCTGAAAATACACTTTATTCGTAGGATATGTATGTTCAAAGTATACAGAAAAACGTAAACCGGAAGTATAATCTGACTTAAAATTTCGTCCAATTACGGGACAATATTCGGATGCCCTTTTTCTCGTTTTTCTCCCAAAATAACTTAATCTGAATAATCATATGAATGGATGACAAATGCGACTATGCACTGTATCTACAGGACACAGAGGCGTGTTGATTAATGTATTGTGGAAAGAAGAGAAGCGACACACAAAATGAGGTCTTCTCGTTTAATAGTATAGATAAGAGTACTCGGGGACAGCACAATAATTATCGGGTTGACAGAGACTCTCTCTATAATATAGCAGTGATCGCCTATGAGAAGAAACTTGAAATTGATAGTTAATAGCAAATGCACTTTATTTATAGGATACGTATGTTCATAGTATACAGAAACGCGAAAATAATGGAATTTAACAGAAAAACAAGTGGAAACAAGGGAGAGTGCTGAAACTGTTTCCAAGTGCCTATGAATTTTGATACCTTATCTGAAATTCTCCAGACATGAACTCTTTTTACAAAAATTTTCCTTACAACAGTATACATACTTTCAACCAAGCTCTAAATTCCCGCGATTTCGCCGGTGTGTTCTTGTACTCTTTAATTGAAGATACTTCTTGAATTTGTAATACAAAGCCAAAGAAGACATGGCACAGTTAGTTGTTTATATGACCGTTGTTTTGACAAAACTGAATGAGCAACACAAACAGACATTATAAGTGTATGTGGCAATAGTTCGGATCCAGCAGACACAACTGTGTAAACCTACATCTAGACATTTAGCGACACTGATTTGACAATTCATACAAACAATATTACGTATTTTGTAAATTGATGAAAAACATAATATGAGGCAGGCATTACCTGTGAATGGGGACGAAGTCTATTATTTTTTTTTAAATCAACAATGTTAAAAGAGAAACGGAAATACCGTAACGTTTCCGATTTTGGTTCTGTTGTTAGGGATTTTAGTTGTGACGTTATTTAAGTTATGACGTCATATTCAATATAAACAAAGAAACGCTGTCATCAGGTAACGTTTTTTTTTTTATAACAAACATTTTTTTAAAATGAATTAGTATTAGTTCCTTTCTTAGACTGATAAATATACATTTTATTCAAAGTCTCATGTAAACAAGACCGGAAACGGAAGTAGATTTCTGCGCAGATCCGGAAATTCAAAACCGCGACAAAAAAAAAAAAATGAACGATTTTGAGTTCATTAGTACAATGAAAAATTCGGGAAATTTTCTCGTTTTTTTTTTTGTTTTTTTGTTTTATTTTATTGAATTTTCTACTGTTATAGGGGACTTCGTCCCCATATTAATACACAAAAGAGATGTCACTTCAAATTCTAATGTTTCTATATCTGTAAAGGAGTTTTAATTTCTTCAATGTCATCGTATTTCACTGAACATTGTTAGCGTTATAGGTTCTGCATGCTTTTGTGGAGACCATGGAGGTATATGTGGACGTAAATTTTGTCCGATTGCATTTGGATTCTATAAAGATTACAGACAACATGCCGACTGTCATTACGCAGAGTTCTGTTGTCTTCCTAGTACGTATATATAGCTTGTATTATCTAGTCGTTAATGTGATTATTCTGTTACATACATCAAAATGGTTGAGAAGTTGTAACATGGTTGATAAGATACGTGTTAAAGTTGAAAAAAAAAATATCGCAAAAGCAATACTATGAATTCATTATTATTCGTTGTAAACCAATTTTAGTACATTTCGTGGGTTGAGATGAACCAAGAATTTACGTTCTGGTAACGAACTGCAAATTCTCTATAGGGTTGTATGCAGATTTTGTCTAAAATGAAATATACACGAACATGCAGGATTTCTTCAATCCATAAAAATTGTGGAATAGTACTTGCATATGTTCGACGTAAGAATTATATTTGCTCTTAGCTAATTTCCGTAGTGTCAATGAAATGATATTTTTAAAAGTACATTGTCATGTTGGTATCCTGGTACCTTTGATAATTATTTGGTACTTTTTATGTTCATATCTTTTAAAAACACAATAAATCCATTTTGTTTCCTTTTCTTAATCCTTTAATGTTATTTGCCAATAAACAATAATAACCTCTATCACCTCTGTTGGTCCAGTTTACGTTAATTTAACATGTACTAAGATTGTCGAAAATCAAGGTTCCACGTACACGTATCGAAACTAAGCAACACAGTAGACATAACAATAATTCATACAGACAACACACAATAGATTCGATTGTTAACGCCTAAGAATTGTTAGCAATGTGCATGATACTTTCTTGGGGTTCAATTTAACAACAAAGAAAAAGCATTGGAAACCTTTTAAAATGTCTGAAAAATATTTATTAGTAGATTTAAAGACGTTTTCTGATTTTTAACAGAATCATACCTCTAGGATCAATTTATCACCTTTTGTATGTTCATTGTTCCTTTCCCTTATACTTTTGGTATTTTGTATGATTTTGATACATGAACTTAATTTATCCGATGGCATGCATGTTATAAAAGTGGGACGAAAGATACCAGGAGGACGATTAAATTTATCAGATGCTTGCTTGTTTTTCTGTGTAGCCAAGATAAGCTTAAATTTCCGGTACGAAAACTCATAAAGATATTATCGTGCATCAAATTTATTGTTAACAATATAATAAAATTGATAAAGCACCATGTTCTATATTATATAATATATATTATGAATGTACTTGTTTCTTTTTTCTCAGGAAACTCGGGGTGTTAGTTATTGAAGTATACGAAACCAATATATGCTTAAAGATATGACATTACAATAAATAATGTACATTTCGAAATATTGTTTATCATTCAACGCATGAGCTCATTGTTAACGTGTTGGTTGGTTTTTTTTTCACTTAAAAAAACAGTCCATTCGACATATCGGTATTGAATAACCAAGATTTATACGATGGCGACAAACACATATGGGACAAATACTCAAACAATGAAGTTCATACACATAGTAACAATACTTTGGTTTGTTTTTAAATACTTAGGCTTTTTTACCTCAGGAATAGATTACCTTGGCAGCATTTGGCAAAACTTTTATGATTTTTTGTTCCTCAATGCTCTTCAACTTCTGAATTTTTACCTTCTTAACTCAATTGAGTCGAGCGTTACTGATGAGTCTTTTGTAGACAAAACTCGCATCTGGCTTCTATGACTGAGTTTATTTACTACAATTTCACCTCGATTTATCTGCTATGTTTTTTCCGTATACAAAACTCAAACCCAAATAAGTCAATGTACATGCAGTATCTAATTTGATTTTTAACAACATTTCCATGCTTTACACACAATTTATGAACTTTAAATTGTTATTTATTCCATTGTTGAAAAAATAGTTGTTTAGCTTTTGAAATTTATAAACCCGTTGTTATACGGTCTAAGATATAAAATGCCTTTCAATTCAGCTATGTCGACAAACTTCTTTGAAAAAATAACATTACAAAAAATTTAAGGCGAGTAAATGAAATCAATTCTTACATCAAACAAACATGCTTTTGATATTTATAAAACTGTTTTAAATAGACATTAGGGACAAAACATCAATACTGGTCATTTGATAGCTATGATTTCTAGTAGAAACATAATCAGATGTATTTATTATCTAAAACAAAAAGTATCTTAAACGGCAAAAATATTAGAGCATCAAGCAACCACCCTTTCCTCCCCAAAACAAAAACACCATAAATTACAAACATAATTTAAATAAAACTACGGATAATGATTTTTTTGGTGCTTCTGTAACTAAAGCGTATCTTTGTATTTGCATTGATTGGAAAAAAAGCATTTAAAAAAAATAGAAATGAGCATTCTACAA
Organism: Mytilus galloprovincialis; assembly: GCF_965363235.1. Lineage (NCBI taxonomy): Eukaryota > Metazoa > Mollusca > Bivalvia > Mytilida > Mytilidae > Mytilus > Mytilus galloprovincialis. Next base: position 58,577,812 of record NC_134839.1, read on the forward strand.
CATAATTTTATCTGTGAACTGCGATTCTTATATTTCTGTCGAATGCGTTTGATGTTTCTTTACTTTTTACTTGAACTTGATAAACAGAAAGAATACAGAACATACAATGCAAACATGCTAATCAGAACATACACGCAAAAATCAATACATTGCACACATCATCAGGACATACCATGCAAAAATCATAATCAGAACATACAACATGTACAATACAAACATTACAAACACAAATTGCAGTGTTAATGATTCTAATTTGTTTTTGCCGATACATAACTTGGAGAAATCAATACAAAAAAAAATATTTTTCAGAATTGTTATATGTTTTTCATGTTTTTTTTATTATGTTCCTACAGTGATTTCTGTTTTTCTTACACTTTCTTCATTTTTATGCATTAAAAGCAAATGAAAAGACAAAAAGTTTTTTAAAAAAAGTTCAAAAAAAGTTTAAAAAAAAAAACCACCACATGCAAACAGAACAAAAGGCTGGATAATACAGACTTCACTGGTGGTAAATACAGGTTCTCCGGGAGGATAAACAGATCCTGAAAACATAAAAAAGTAAAATCACAAAAATACTGAACTCCGAGGAAAATTCAAAACGGAAAGTCCCTAATCAAATGGCAAAATCAAATAATAAAAAACATCAAACGAATGGACAACAACTGTCATATTCCTGACTTGGTACAGGCATTTTCAAATGTCGAAAATGGTAGATTGAATCTGGTTTTATAGCGCCAAACCTCTCACTTGTATGACAGTCGCATCAAATTCCATTATATTTACAACGATGCGTGAACAAAACAAACACAATAGATAAATATTCAAAATATTGGTACAGCAGTCATCACTGTGGCAAAACTTTTGGGAGTTTCTTGGTCCGTAATGCTCTTCAAATCTTAAATAACAATGAAGTTTTGAAATATTAAGGCTTTTCTACCTCAGGAATAGATTACATTAGCTATATTTTGGCAAAACTTTTAGGAATTTTTGGTCCTCAATGCTCTTCAACTTCGTACTTTATTTGGCCTTTTAAACATATTTTGATTCAAGCGTCACTGATGAATCTTTTGTAGACGAAACGCGCGTATCTACATATCTGTATTTGATTTAACTGTTGAGATGATACGCTGGAAAAATAATTTTGTGTGTTGCCTGATGTCGGCCGTATTGTCATTTAGGAATATGAGAATAATCAGATTTGTTCCTGGTTTTTGCTATCGACACATGGCCATCATCAACTATAACCTTGAAGTACCGTCTTGGCGGAGAAGTTTCCCAAATACCATTATCGTCTGAATACAACGATTAAATATCTATTTTGTGTATATCAATAACCAAAACGCAATTTGTTCGGCTGACTGGCTTTACTTTGCATGTCTTCACCAGCCCAGTAGTCAGCACTTCGGTGTTGACATAAATATCAATAATGGAATTTTTCGAAAAACTAAGAATTTTCTTATCCCAGGCATTAACTTAGCCGTATTTGGCACAACTTTTTGGAATTTTGGATCGTCAATGCTCTTCAACTTTGTACTTTTTTGGCTATTTTGATATGAGCGTCACTGATGAGTCTTATGTCGACGAAACGCGCGTATGGCGGTTTTTATTACAAGCCTGGTACATTTGATAACTATGTACACCACTGGGTCGATACCACTAATGGTGGACGTTTCGTCCCCGAGGGTATCGCTAGCCTAGTAGTCAGCGTTTCGGTGTTGACATGAGTATAAATTAATTAGTAATTTTTATAAATTTACTGTTTGCAAAAGTATGAATTATTTTTAAAATACTAAGAATTTTCTTATCCCAGGCATAGACAACCTTAGCCTTATTTGGCACTTGTAATTTTAGGTCAACATTGCTCTTCAACTTTGTACTTAATTGGCTTCCTATCTGATATGAGCGTCACTGATGAGTCGAAACGCACGTCTGACGTATTAAATTTTAAACCTGGTACCATTGATAACTATTCACGTTATTTACCTCACCAAAGCAAATGCGGAATATATCTAAAGAGTGTAAAATCGTATTTGGTCTGCTATGGATTGGAATATCTTTGTTATTGTTAAAAGACATATGGGGAAGTATTTAGTTTTGTAGCGCCGACCGTTTATTAAGTTTACCAATTTCAAAGCAAAGAATGAAAAGTGGTGTAAAATATATTCCGTTTATTATAACAGAAATAAATGTGAAATGTATTGCAATTTACAATAAATAGTAGTTAAATATTCTCTATGTGTTCAATTATTTATAAAATAACTAATCTGTGAAGTTATATATATTTTGAAGTTCTTTTCTTAAAGCAGCTGATCGTTGGCAATCCAAATTTGAAACTCTCCTATAGTCGACAAAGTTTACAATGCGAATACACATTGATACTCAAAAATAGATATTCCCTATATAGCTACTTCCGGTTAACGGTTACAATGTAAACATGGACGCTGTGTAGCAAAAGACTACAATTGTTATAAATGAATGTGTAAAGGGTAATTCAATACAACTTTAACATATATAAATGATTTGTTATGCGGTTCCTATGAAAATTACTCCGCATAACATCTGAGTCGCGAATGACAACATAAAATGTGCTACGAACTCCCGGTAAAATCATTACAAAAATATTGCGGGAATTATATGAAATACAAAAATGAACTGCACAAACTATTTGCATTAAACAACGTAATAACTTCTATCACGAAAGTAAATTAAGTTAAATAGCATTGGCACAACAAGTTTCAATTTTTATGAATGGTGAATGCAACAATGGGAGACTGTCCAGAGTCAGAACAAGATGATATATTGTGACGCAACCTTTATCTTCTAAATTCACATCAGTCAATTCATTATCCAACGAAAATGGCTAGTTAAAGTGTCTCGATTATTTCATTTGTTGGTTCATATTTATGTCCTCCGAGTCTATTTTAATTCGTCGGAAGATGACAAGGATAAAACTGTGTAATGTTCTGTTTGTTGATGGTTCTGTTGTCTTAATATTTCTCCCTGGTACCGCTCTAAATTATCATCCTTTAACATAAATAACTCAATATCAACAACAGCGTTCATTTTTACACCTGAAAAAGTAGAGCTCAGCAAAAAAGTGTGAAATTTATCGTAAGTCTAAAATATTCCTTAACAATTCAGCCAAATATTTTTATCGTAAGATTAATTTTATACTTATATAAAGGTCTTAAGATTGATTTTTAAAAGGTCTTCTGTTTTTCATCTACAAAAAGTAGGAAATTTTTAAAAATATCAGCCTGTTATTAATTAATCCAGTCAATGTAAGTGAAATTTGGCTCAAACTTAAACAAAAAGCAACAGAAACAAATTTGAGAGGTGTAAATGTCCTTTATAAAATATCAAAAGATCTAAGAAATTGAAGTCGTTCAAGACACATTTTTTTTTTAAATTTTATTGAAAAATCGCTGAAAACTGGATTTGTTGCATGTAATGAAATTATGAATAAAATATTCAAATGATATGATTTCAAATAGATGTAACTTCTTAAATCATGCCATTTAAGCGAATTAAAAGGCATTTGACCAAACCGAGCCATTTTTGGGGTAAAAATTGGTGATTTGTTAAAAACTGGATATGTTGTATATATTGGAATTATGAATAAAATCTTCAAATAATATGACTTCAAATATTAATAAACTCTTAAATCGCCATATCAGCGAATTATAAGGTCAATCCATTTTTGGGGTAAAATTTGGTGATTTTGAAAAAAGAATTGCTGTAAACTGGATTTGTTGTAAATTATGAAAATAATCTGCAAATGATATGCGTTCAAATAGTAATAACTTGTTATATCATTACATATAAGCAAATCAAAAGGCATAAGACCAAGTCAAGCCATTTTGGTAAACAAAATTGGTGATTTTGTAAAAAAACATTGCAAATTGGTATTTTTTTTTAGGTGTTATGAAATTCAGAAGCAAATTTTATTATAACAGCATATCATTGTAATATTTAAACACGGCTAATCAAAGTCAAGAAACTGTTCAATGGTTTTTATTAAATTATGTTGTTCAAATAAAAAAATATTTCATATCATCTTGTATCAGATTTTAAGTTGGTAGAATGTTCTTAAGAGAATGGAATTTGACAGCATTGGTTATAGGCGGCTGAGTGTGTTCCTGTACGTAAATATTCCCAACTAGAACATTGGGAGGGAAATTTCCTATATCTGAGAAGATCCAAACTTTCTAACTCTAATCCTCTATACAGATGAAGAAATATTTCCACACCCGCTTTTGCTATTTCGTCATGATTCGAGTCGTTCAAAAATGTCATGGCTTTCTCTTGCAGGTAATGTGAAGACATGATTTTTTCTCTCAGAACAGCACCCTTTAATACCGTGTCCAAAAATATGGGACATGGTGTCACAGCCAGTGAATGCATGAATTACAGGCAAAATGTTGCAGATAGTATTCCCTAATTCTTAGAGTGTTTAATTAGGCTTAGATTTGAAGTATATGTTATGATGCTCGGATTGTGACCTAAAACAAGAGTATCACTAGCAAATCGGTGTCTTCTATAACTATTACCTGACTATTAAGCGCATGTTGAACAGCTGTGTAGACGATGGTTACATCGACAGCATTAGGCGCATTTACTACCTTATAATTACAATCGTGTAATTTCAATCAATATCTGTTTGTTGTACGCTTGGATAAAAAACCTCCTTTTTCGACCTACATGGCATATCAGCATGAAATTCCACCTTTGGAGTCAATATTTCTTTTGTACGGCGTATATGTGTTACATCTTTCAAGGTTGGTGTATCAGGATAACCATCAAAAACCTTGGTTGCATCTGAATAGTGACCAAGCAACAGACAAAATCCCACGAGAATAACATATATAACATCAAAACCAAATACATGAATTTGGGATAGACAAGTACAGTGACACGTCATATCGCAATGTGAATTTACACTCAAAAATAAGAGAAAACAAACGACGCAACGTTAAAATGTAACACATAAAGAAACGAACTATAACATGTTCTATGTTTATTTCAGTAGCTTCACTTTTTACCAAAAATTCCAAAATGAGTCAGAAAGTACAGATTTATGCGATTCTCTTAGGATCCCGTTACTATCGAAAAGGGAAGAGGGAACGCTGAAAAGATCAGATTGGAAAATGACAGATATATCGTGGAAAAGCGTATTTGCAACTGCCTTGCATCTTTGAAACAATATTTGTTGTCCCACTCTACAAGTTCATCATCTATTTTGACGCTTGTTTTATTGCTCAGTGTAATAAGCTGTTGTTTTTGTGGATGGTATAGTCCATAATGTTTTCCCAACTAAGGACTGTATAACTCCTTTCCCAACTTCCTCTACAATATCTGCATTTACAGACCTGTCTGCTGTAATACCACTTTAAATTTTCCGTAGGGAATCACCCCCTTTAAATGGGTCCCGATCCTTTATGAAGGAAAGAACAGTCATTATGTCACCCTTATCTCGTCATTCAGTTTATACTTATTTTTTTTTTAAGTAAAACACAATATATAAATCTCATTTTTTTACTTCTTATGTTTTAAATAATACGCCTTATAAAGGTTTTTTTTTTTATTGTTAGACTTGAAATACGTAGATTAATAAAATTGAGAATGGAAATGGGGAGTGTGTTAAAGAGACAACAACCCGACCATGCATTGAACAGACAACATGTCCAGATTGGTTTTCTATAGATTTTGTTTTGTTACCTGACGTCTAAAAATGCGTTTCAGTATATCTATGGACTCACCTGTAATAAATGTTCTTTGTCATTCTGTATTCATCAAAACATCGCAAAGAATAAACCAAAACAAAATGTTCGTCTGTTGCGATTATTCCCCTTTGCATGTATGACGGCCTTTGCTGAACATATGTTAGATATAGGAAGATGTGGTGTGAGTGCCAATGAGACAACTCTCCATACAAATAACAATTTAAAAAGTAAACCATTATAGGTTAAAGTACGGCCTTCAACACGGAGCCTTGGCTCACACCGAACAACAAGCTATAAAGGGCTCCAAAATTACTAGTGTAAAACCATTCAAACGGGAAAACCAACGGTCTAATCTATATAAACAAAACGAGAAACGAGAAACACGTATATATTACATAAACAAACGACAACTACTGTACATCAGATTCCTGACTTAGGACAGGTGCAAACATTTGCAGCGGGATTAAACGTTTTAATGGATCCAAACCTTAGACGTTTTATAACCATGATATGAACCCCCCCCCCCCTAAAAAAAATGTTAGACCAGTCTGATTTCTTAGGACTTTTAGTATGTTAAATATTATGAAATTATTGACATTCTAAGTAGTCACAACGGCCGACCGTTGGTCCGCACGGGTTAAACAAATATCACTAGTGACATGTGTTAGATCACAGACGAAAAGGGCGATATGTGGCGCTGCTCGTGATCAGCTGTTTGAAATTTGAGGAGAGAAATTTTTAGTTTTTTTAGTATTTTAAGGAACATTTTTCTCGTAAGGTTGTGTTTTTAAATTATAAAAAATGATAATTATATGCAATAATTGTCTCGGTAGAAAGACTTTTAATTTTTAAAAGTATTTTTATATTCAGTGTACCGACGGTGATCAGCTGATCAGTTAGTTTCTTTAGTGTTATTCATTTCAAAGAAATATTGTGGTTTAAAAAAAAGATGTAAACTACGAAGAACATTAGTAAGTTCTAACCTTTAATTAATATTTCATAAATCTATATTTAATGTTTAAATAGTAGTAATGTCTAGGATATTGTTTTTATAAATCACCATAACAAAATCGCAATGAGTACTTCCGGTATAAACAAGAACAGCTTTCAAATGTTAAAATGATGAGAAGAAGTGAAAGAAATATTAAAAAGAAACAGGAAGTTTTCAGCCCGAAGGAAATTAGAAGTAAGGTAGTAAATTATACATTCCCCCAAGTTTATACAACAGATACTAGTGTTGATGATGCGGAGTCGATCATTGATTTAAAACTGTATGAAATTTGTATTGGTTGGGGAAAAGGCAAAATTGAAAAGGAGACTGATTGGATTGAGTGCGATTCATGTAGAAACTGGTGGCATTACTGTTGCGCAAATATATCACATAGAGACACACGTAAATTTATTAGATATAATATTAAATTCAGTTTTTCTTTCTGTCTTATTCGATAAATAGAAATTAGTAAAAGGGATAAAAGAATAGTAAATACATGTAAAGAAGAAGTTGAAGTTAATTATACAGATTACAAAGCAAATAATACAGAAATACAGTACAAAGTTAAATTACCAGTAAATGAAACAACCCCAATGAAAAAAGAAATATTTTAAGTTGTGTTTTCAATGATCCAGAACTATTGTTAGTACCTGATAACATAGAAAATAAAGAATTAAGATTAAACTGGCACACAGACTTCCATTAGGAGAAATAGCAGTACACAGCAAACAGTAAAAATGATTTTTAAAATAAGGCAGTAGTAGAGGATTTTAGTAAAAACAGTTGTTGGCCCAATCCCAAAAGTCATTCGGTTTAACAAGAAAAATGATCGCGAAAGAAAATCTTACGGCGGTCAAGTATTGAGAGATGATCGTGAAAGGTCTGGTAACGGATCGTGAAAGACATTTAATGTAAATTCTAGTTCAGAATCTTTGAAAAAATCGCTTAATTTTCAAAACGCGGAACAAATCCGAACCAAAAAATGTGTCTGTCAAAATGGTTTAACTTACTGAACATAACTGTGAAATAAGATAAAGAAAATATGCAGTACTTTATGAAAAAACACAAAAGGCGTAATGCATGTCTATGAAATTAATTACAAATAACACGCTTTTTGTACCTATAATGGTCATATTTCAGTATATCATGATATATTTGAAATTTAATCTTTGGTGTTTCTGATAGTACAGTAAAATTAAAGTATGATCTTCCCTTAAAAGTGTTATTTTGTTTATGAAAACCTTGAATTTGTTGAATTTCCATCAAACTTGATCGTGAAAGATCAGGCAACGTATTATTTTGATCGTGAAAGAAAATGCGTGACCAGACTTTATACGAGTAATCAGAAATCAGTATTTCTTTTACCATTTGATAAACCTGCAACAGGTTGAAACCTGTAACTATTTTGATAAGGATGAACATTAAAGCTAATTTTGTTGTTCTACTCTACACTTTACCTCGAAAGTTAAACAAAACAACAACTTAAACCGTGTCTAAATAAGTGTGAAAGATTCAGCTCTGTGAATCGGTCTAATGCAATTCAGGCAAACAGACACTATTTAGCCAATAATATGGATATTAAACGCTTAAATCAAAATGATATCCATCAAACAAAAAATTACAGCAAAAACAGCATCGTTCATGTGTAATTTGAAATTGAACAATAACCAACATTTTGTGCAACAGTACTTTCTTAAGTTCTTTATATACAACGCAGATGTGGATTGGTTTAACTATATACTACAGACTATAGAATACCAGAGCGCAAATGCCATAATGTCTCGTCTGCTTTACTTATGAAAGTATATTTGTTGAACGTCTACAATATCAAGGGTTTTACTAGAAGTGTCAAATGCGCTTAAATAAAGACAACAGTAGTATATTGCTAAACTCATCAATCCAAGGACAAAAAACAAAATCGGGGTAACAAATTAAAACTGAGGGAAACGCATTAAATATAAGCGGAGAACAACGACACAACACTACAATGTAACACACACAGAAACAGACCAAGCATCAGACAAAATCCAACGAGAATAACAAATATAACATCAAAACCAAATACATGAATTTGGGATAGACAAGTACCGTGACACGTCTTATCGCAATGTGAATTTACACTCAAAGATAAGAGAAAACAAACGACACAACGTTACAATGTAACACACACAGAAACGAACTATAATATAACAATGGCCATATTCCTGACTTGGTACAGGACATTTTTAAAGGAAGAAATGGTGGGTTGAACCTGGTTTTGTGGCATGCAAAACCTCCTTCTTTTATAGCCATGTGCAATATAACATTAAAATGACAACACAACATTACAGGACTACAATATAAATAAATTGGAGAACACAATTGACAAAGAAACACACGAACAACAGCCAACAAAAGGCAACAAGTTCAAAATTTTAATACGCCAAAAGTGCATTTTGTTCAAACAAGATCTACTAGTGACGCCCAGATACGAAAGTTTGAAAGCCGAAACAAGCACATAGTCGAACAGCATCGAGGACCAAAGATCAAAAAAGTTGTGCCAAAACGGCCAGAGTTTTCTGTTAGTTACCAGAACATCCCTATTATTTAGAATAATTTATACTTTTGCAAACAAGATTGTCAATGGTTCATAAAAAGAGGTCAAGATTAGATGAACCATGCAATACAGGTCTCTACAAATATCCCGTACACCAAATAAATGTGTTCCGATCCTTAGTGCCTTAGAAACTGACAAATGCAAAAGTTATGCTTGGCCAATTAATTCGGAACATAAGGTCAAAAGTATATGAACGCTGACCAACAGCCAGACATAGACATCTTACTATCATTCAATATATCAAATACAATGACGTCATCATAGTCATGTATGAAACATGCAGACAGACATGTACACCATACCCGAAATACATTGGCGCTATAGCATACAGGTATATATCCAAAAGGCCAAACAACATAAAACGAACATTGCCGAATGATGCATGATAATGAGTTCGATGTTAGTTGAACCCTTGCAGAAATCGAAAATGTACACTTTACGATCATAACAACAGACAGCTATCCTAAAGCTTAAGGGCATACGATACAGTTACAGGGGAGATAATGACGTTGCTAACGTAAAATGTTATTTTCGCGACGTCAAACTATGACATATCGGGAAGAGATGCATTTTTCCACTATTTTTTATCATTCAAACTGATTTAATTTGAAAACGAGTGCATGGACCCCTATTTTTTAAAACGACATTTTGTTTCATTTTGCAGGGAGATTATGTGGACCAAATTTTATAAAACTGTAAATAGAGGAATTTTTTTAATTTTGATAAATATACAGCAAAAAAGTACGATTTTTCTTAATTCATGACCATTTGATAAATATGAGTTATTTCTGAATAAAAAATGCATATTTTTTTAGGGTACTTATAAAATACAAAAATTAAAAATTATCTAACAAAAAACAATTTGTATTTATCTTTTAAAACAAAAAAGTTATGGCTTTCTTTTGAAAAAGAAAATACGGCCACAAATCCGAATTTTGAGCAAATATACAAAATTTCGACCTCATTTAACTCAAAAAGTAGCACATGAAGGTATATTTTTTATTACATATTTGATTTAAGCAGGCAAAAACTAGCCTATATGGAAATTTTCATAAAACTGTAAATACAGAATCAAAACTGTATCGTATGCCCTTAATTAACGAATCCTCGATACGGACTTGACCACAAAAATTAATCTTCACAATATTCGTGTGTTGATTCTGTAACGTTATCTGCATCTTCAATCTCTTCCATTGGCTCACCTTCACTGGATTGTTTTTTCACCTATTGTCTTTTCTTATCGCCGTAATTGTTGTCTTTTTCTGAAAATATTAATACTATGAAATGCTTAAACCGATTGAGGATGTTGACCTATCTAGCTTTTCTCAATACCAATAACAAATATTATCATATAATTGAAGAATAATTTGAACGTCTTCGTATCATCAGATCTTTCACGATCCTTTTCCCGAGAGTATCACAAGCCCAGTAGTCAGCACTTTTCGTGCTGACATGAATTGTCATTGATATGGTTATATTTATAAATTAGCTGTTTACAATTTTTTGAATTTTTTGAAATACTAAGGCTTTTCTACCTCAGGCATAGATCACCTTAGCTGTATTTGGCAAAAACTTTTAGAAATTTCGGTTCTCAATGCTCTTCAACTTCGTATTTTATTTGGCCTTTTAAACTTTTTTGGATTCAAGCGTCACTGATGGGTCTTTTGTAGACGAAACGCGCGTCTGGAGTATATACTAAATTTAGTCCTGGTATCTATGATGAGTTTATTTTCACGATCTTCAAATATGAGGTACGTTATCTTTCACGATCCGAAAAATCAATTTTGTGTAAATAGTTCTTTATTTACCAAGTTTCAGATTATATTTATACAAAATAACTATGAGAACCATTTAATTAATTCAAATAGAATGCTTTTATTCAAATAAAAGTAGTTTATCTAGTCGAATTTGTGAAAAAAATCGCGTTTGATTACATTTTTTTATGTTTTGTAATAGCTATGTACTTTTAAAACTGGATATTCTTACATACTGACCATATTGTTGAACCATTTTGACGGACAGTTTTATTTTGTCGAAAATTTGTAATAATTAAATTAGAATATTAACCTTTCATATGTCAACTCGATTAAATGTAAAAATAAAAATTATTTATATATAAATTCAGATAGGCATCTTTAATTGTTTTTATAACTTTTTCAAATCAAGTTGGATTTTCATCAAACTATGCAGCTATCTTTTGAAAAAGTTATAAAAAAAATTAAAGATGCCTATCTGAATTTATATAATAATTTTTATTTTTACCTATTGTAAAATTAAATTCTTTCATTTTACAGCAATAAATCAAACTACCTAATAAGCTTGAATTTTGTAAGATCAATATTTAATTTAGTTAGATGGGCTGATTTACCCCAGTCAAAACTAATAGTTATCAAAAGTACCAGGATTATAATTTTATACGCCAGACGCGCGTTTCTTCTACATAAGACTCATCAGTGACGCTCAGATCAAAATAGTTAAAAAGCCAAATAAATACAAAGTTGAAGAGCATTGAGGATCAAAAATTCCTAAAATTTGTGCCAAATATGGCTAAGGTAATCTACTCCTGGGGTAAGAAAATCCTTAGTTTTTCTGAATTGTTTATCATATTCTGTTTCTGTTTGAATGTTTCTTGTGTGTATTTTTGGGCTAATTAAAATAAAATGTTTACTACTTAAGCATTTGAAAAAAGTGTATGTCCCATGCATTAAGATAATGAAAAATCATCAGGTCCCACTACTTTGCACGTTGAAAAAAGTACATGTCCCCTTACCATTTGCACCGGTCCCCCCTGCTTGATAAATAATGCACCGTCCCTTAATAAGATAAATAAAATTTTGGAGGATTGCAACACAATTTCATATAGCAGTCCTAAGTATGAAATTGTTCAAATTATTAAGGCATATTGTTATTCTAAATTATTGCCCAAAATTGATCGCCCTGAAGATCATAAAAAACATTTTATTAAAATTAAGTATGTCAATAAAGGCTTTGATTTTGTAAATATTGCCGGTATATTTAACGACCATTCTGTTAAACAACAAATTCCTGGATATTTTGACAGTACTGAGCTACCTCTTATTTGTTATATTTACAAGAAATCTACCCAGAAATTTGTGTTTAATTATAGTCAATTGTGTAAAGATGTTAATATCAGTGAAAATACACCTACTTCATGTAATTGCAGTAATTCCGAATATATTTATGGACCCATTTCCCATGTTATAACAGGAGATCTTAACATCGTTCAAGACCGAGAGTTAAAATCATTCCTCAGTAAAGGACCTAAATATCGTCCCCCGTCAATTATTAATTGGAATGAGTGTCGTAATATCATCCACGACTCACTCCATACTTACTGTATGAAATGGATAAAACGGGAAAAAGCTGACAAAAAATCTTTTGACTCTTTTTTTAATTCAGTAATGAAGATAGTTGATATACGTATTCAACATTTTAAAGAACATTTTACTCTAAACAATAACCACAATAAACCTATTTCTCGTATCAAACATAAACTAAAAGAACTAGTCAAGGAATTTGTTTTTGTCCCGGCTGACAAAGCTGCTAATAATATTATTATTGTTTGACGTAAATTTTACTTTGAGGTTCTGAAAAAGGAAATCACCAATTCACCAACATTCCAACTGACTCCATTTTCAGAAAACGAAATCTGTAACAAACATAAACTTTTAGCCACCGGTTTACAAGCAGAGCCAAATACAATGAAAGTCCCAACTATGTATTGGCTTCCGCGAAGCTACACAAAACCCCTTACAAATATAGATTTATTTCGTCTTCAAGCCATTGTTCAACTACTAAATTGTCTATTCTTCTTACCAGCACACTTGATACAATTAAAAACCTGATAATAAATTATTCAAATAAGGCCTTCGAAAAAAGTGGAATAAATTTTTTTTGGAGTGTCAAGAACTCGTTTGAAGTACTTGATAAATTGCATGCTAATATTGGTGATTTTGAATCTGAAGTTTTGATTTTTCTACCCTGTATACCACATTGCCTCACATTCTCATTAAGAAAAATTTCACACACCTAATTAAATGGGTATTCAAAAAATCAGAATGTGAATATATATGTTCAAACTCTTTTAGGTCATTTTTTAGTAGCAATAAACAAAAAAACTATGTTAATTGGACATGCTTTGATACTATATATGCCCTTGAATTTTTACTAGATAACATTTTTGTTCGGTTTGGGGATTCCGTATATCGTCAGATTATCGGAATTCCAATGGGGACTAACTGTACACCACTTATTGCGGACCTGTTTTTGTATTGTTATGAGTTACAATTTATGACAAAAATAAGCAAAGACCCATCGAAACAACATCTGATAAACAAATTTAATAATACTTTTAGATATTTGGATGATGTTTTGGCTCTCAATAATGACGACGTCAGTATGTATATTAATGAAATTTATCCTGTTGAACTTACTTTAAATAAAGCTAATACTAACAATGACCACTGCCCTTTTCTCGATCTTGATATCTATATCACTAATGGAAAGCTGAATACTAAAATTTATGATAAAAGGGATGATTTTTCAATTCCTATCGTTAATTATCCGTTTTTAGATGGTGACGTTCCCTTGTCACCATCTTACGGTGTTTATATATCTCAACTTGTACGATTCGCTCGTGTATGTAACAATGTTTTAGATTTTAATTTTATGAGAAATTTTATGAGAAATTTATGTATTACTGAAAAATTATTACACCAGGGTTTTCGATATCACAAACTAGTCAAAACATTTACTAAATTTTATCATCTGTATAAAGACATCATTCGTAAATATAGCTCAACATGCAGACGTCTTATACGTTCAGGTATTTCACATCCAATTTTTTATGGAAATATTCTTTATAAAGCACAAAGGTGTCAGTATTCACCTCAGAAACTTACAAAACCTTTAAATAGACTTATTAAAAAGGGATATAATTACGATACTGTTGTCAAGTCATTAAAGATTGCATATTTGGGCGTTAATATTGAGTCACTGATAAGGTCTTTGCATCGGAACTAAACACATTTATTCTAAAAACAGTTGTTGGCATGACACGGGTTATGTTCTTCTCATATATCATATGATGGTATGATACTAAACCCCTAACGGGAAGGATTGTGCCTGATGTTCATATGATGAAATCATAATCTTTCAGTCAGTTTAATTGAAGTCTGGAGCTGGCATGTCAGTTAACTGCTAGTAGTCTGTTGTTATTTATGTATTATTGTCATTTTGTTTATTTTCTTTGGTTACATCTTCTGACATCAGACTCGGACTTCTCTTGAACTGATTTTTAATGTGCGTATTGTTATGCGTTTACTTTTCTACATTGGTTAGAGGTATAGGGGGAGGGTTGAGATCTCAAAAACATGTTCAACCCCGCCGCATTTTTGCGCCTGTCCCAAGTCAGGAGCCTCTGGCCTTTGTTAGTCTTGTATTATTTTAATTTTAGTTTCTTGTGTACAATTTGGAAATTAGTATGGCGTTCATTATCACTGGACTAGTATATATTTGTTTAGGGGCCAGCTGAAGGACGCCTCCGGGTGCGGGAATTTCTCGCTACATTGAAGACCTGTTGGTGACCCTCTGCTGTTGTTTTTTATTTGGTCGGGTTGTCTCTTTGACACATTCCCCATTTCCATTCTCAATTTTATAACATAACCAAAATGATCAATTGACCCCATGAGGAGTAATTGCCCTTTAAAGTAAACTTTTCACACCTTTTCGTAAATTTTAAAAAATTCTAATTTTGTCAAATTTCTTTTGTATGACGTCGCAATGGGTGGTTGAATATTGAATAACATGTCGAAATTGCGTATTGTTTGTTCAAATTCTTGCGAATATATTTGTTCCTGTGTACAAAATAATTAGAATGATTTTTCGAAATACAAATGTACAGAACATTTTCTTATCCCATTCATAGTTTACCTTAGGCGTATTTGGCACAACTTTTTGGGATGTTTGTGTCCTGAATGCTCTTAAACGCTGTACTTGTTTCTTTATATTTATTTTGATCTGAGTGTCACTGATGAGGCTTATGTAGACGAAACGCGCGTCTGGCGTATCAAATTATTAGCCTGCTACCTTTGATAACTATTTATGGACAAATTAAATATTGAGAGTACATATTTGGTTAGTCATAATCATCTTCTAAGGAAGAGCTGTCATAATGATAATTTTCGATTGTACTGTAGGAATACATGGCTTGCGAACTTTGAGCGCAGACGCTCATCAAAGATTATATCACAAACAAAATGTATGTGTAATTGTGAAGGCTTTTAAATAAAGAATAGAATATAATTGTATGAGTTCATTGTGTGTTGACATACTTTTCCATTGATATGGTCATAATTATAAATTGTTTGTTCAGAATGTTTGAAATACTATTCAGTCTTCTTACCTCAGGAATAGAATACGGTTACCTTATCTGTATTTTGCAAAGAGTTTGAAAATTTTTGGTCCATAATGCTCTTGAATTTCGTGATTTATTCGGCTTTTATTTTTTAACTTTTTTTCATTTGAGTCTTTTGTAGACAAAACGCGCGTTTACCGCAAATACAATATTTCAATCCTGGTATCTATGATAATTTTTTTGATATAAGATATTATTATATTCAGAAACCTTGACACATCCATTCTCAATATTCCGATTAAGCTACGATGACAACTTGCGTCATAGCAGTTTATGATTTACATAACAAATAATGAAATTTATTGGTTAGTCATATGAAACCTCAAATTAAAATAAAAATATGCATATGATTTTTATAACTAAGTGGATAGTTTTCATTATAAAACTTATGTACATATACTTTTTTGTGAAGAAAATTCTTTAATTTGTCCACATGGAGAAGAGGTTTACTTTATTTTAATTGCTTGCTTCCAGGAAGCAATTCGCCGACATATTTTCCGTATATAAAAGTGACCTTAGCGTGACCCACTCGTAAAAATCCGGTGATCGCAATACGCGTGGATCTGTCATTAAAATAAACTACTATCTGATTGTTTATGTAATACACGTGCTCAATATCCATGCCTCTTTGTTGATTATTTACCATTTGGTGACAAACGGTAAACTTCGGCTTCAAAACACGGCATTAAATGAGCTGCCATATTTGTTAAATCATAACAGACAGAGAGAGAAAAAAATGACTATTGTAACGATATACTTGCGTACAGAAGACTACGTTTATGTTATATACATGCATTGATTCAAGAATTGGATAAATAGACAATAATAGTGCATTGACTTGACATATCAACGATATAAAGATGAGGCTTAGAAACGGGGAAATGCGAGGCTCTGCCGAGCTTTTCCCCCGTTTCGAGCCGAATCCTTATATTGTTGATATTTCAAGTCAATGCACTATTATTGTCTTTATACTGCAATCTAACAAAAAACAACATTTTCAATTGTTGTTTAATGTGTTAATGTTATTCGAGGGTATCACCAGTCCAGTAGTCACACTTCGGTGTTGACATGAATATCAATAATGTGGTCATTTTTATAAATTTCCTGTTTACAAAACTTTGAATATTTCGAAATATAATAATCCTGGTACTTTGATAACTATTATTATTTGATTTAAATATTGGAAAACTCCCCTTTTTATAAAAGGCCTCATATTATGCAGGCGGAGAAATATACAACACAATGAAATGTACATTACCTATTGAAACCCACAATCTATGGTGAACGAACTTGTTTGAAAATGAACAAAAATATCAACAATAGGCATAAAACATAATGATTTATAGTTTGCAAACAAAAATAATAACAAGTGAAATATGTTTTTTTTCTTCTAACAATTGAAAAATTGAAAAAGAAATAAGTTTGAGTCGTTGTTTACATTTGAAACAAGAACAGGTTGAATAGATCATATGAATAATTAATTATAATATCGGCAATTTCTATTTAAATATTCATGAGGAAAAGTGATATCAGGTCGGTGACTGTATATGACATAAAAATATACGGTCAACGCATTTTGACTGCTCAAATAGAACGAGTGCAGTATAAACATTATTTTTCACCAGTCACTCGTTTCATTTGACTTTTAGTTTAACATGAAATCTACTGCGTGTCAAGTGTGAAATTAACAGAATTGTTGTAACCAGTGACTGTTCATGATACGGACATTGATAGCGAGTAAACACCAAAGGAAAAATGTACAAATTACCGGTAAATATTTATCGACGCGTTGCTTAAAATATAAACGTGATATAAATATTTTTCTCTACACTAGAATCTTTTGGAAACAAAACACTTTAAAAGTCTATCAAAGCAAAAAAGGTGTGAGCACAAACCCAGTTTTGCCTAATGTCAATATAACAGACATAAGTTTTAACCTTCGTGAAAATACATAAAGATAATCTCATAACTATTTTTTTTTAATTTAAGTCAATTATTTAAGAAACTATTTTTTTTTAAATTTAAGTCAATTATTTAAGATGTTTTTAGAGTTTTGTTATTTCTGAAATGCATAAAGCGAGTTGACAAATCGATTAGTATTTTCAGAAGTACATTGAAAATCAATTCTGAATAATTCAGAAAAAAATGTTCTTTAAGAGTAAATCTTGTCTCAAATAAACTCATAGATACCAGGATTAATTTTCAATTTCAAACTGCTACTCATTTCAACATCTTATTACAAATATTTAATTTAAGTCTGGACTATAATTGCAATTTGCCATTTGAGAATCTTCTTCATTGTGGGTGACGTACATCAAAATATTTTGATTGGTTTATGTACAATATAACGTAAAGTTGTTGGCCAATAATCCATTGATTGTACACGAAAATATCAAAAATAAACACTTTGCCCATAGACCTTTAATATTTGAAGCGGCGAATTTATAAACACAACTACTTAATTTCATTTTTTTTGTGTGTATTGGGTAGTTGCCATTTGCAAGTTACACAAGTTGAGAGATAAAAGATTGATTGATGTCTTTTTACACAATGTTTTAGGTTGATATTATGTTATAGAAGAGGGACGAAAAATACCAGAGGGACATTCAAACTCCTGGATCGAAAATAAACTGTCAACGCCATGGCTAAAAGTAAAAAGACAAACAGACAAATAATAGTATAAACGAAAAAACATAGAAAACTACAGACTATATAAATCAAAACCTAGACAACTCCATTACCTTTTTTGACTACATTGTATAACATGATTTATACATGTGTTTATTATGAACCACGAATTCGTGCACGTGCAGTATGTCGTTATTAATCTGGTACAAAAAGATCACACTATAACTGGTATCATCTTTAATTAAACAGAAGTCTGATATAAAAACTTAATATTCACACTTTATATGTATCGAAACGGACAAAGGCAAACACAACATCAAAACTAAACTCTGAGCAACAGAAACCTCGTCAGATCGGGATGATTTCTGGTAGGCTAAGCAGATGTAGCCCCACAGGGGACAACTGTCGTGTTGCTCATAATAGTAAAAATTCACGAATTTACAATTTTTAGTCCTTTATACTCTTCATTTTCATACTTTTTTTTACCTTTTCATCTTTTTATGCGATTGACATTGGTTTATTTTGTCCAGACAACATGCATTATCCTGATTTAGAGTAATTTCTCGCAATTTGATTGGCTGATATTGTCCTAATAAATTTCAGTACAAATTTTTTATCACGTTAATTGGAATTATCTCCCTTTTTATTACGTTAATTGGAATGATCTCCCTTATACCATTGACCTAATAAAAATAATAAAATTTTTGTTTGCTAAATAGTCCTAATATTTTTAATTTTTCATAGTTTCAGATGAAATATCTATAATATATTTGGTTGATATTGTCCTAAAGCTGAATTTGAATATAATAATATGTAATATAACAAAATCAGGATAAATTCGTTACACAGTGTTCAGTTGTCCTAATACGGAATTTATCAGATCAATTGACTTCATATCACCCAATATGAAATTTATTGACCCGATAAATTCTCGTATTAGGACGATTGTACACTGTGTAACAAATATAGCATGTCTCGCGTACTTGAATCAAATTTATTCCACTTAATAAATCGACAAATGATTATTGGCTATAGTTTTTTTTTGCTTGACATGAAATGTGCATTTCAATTAATAAATATGAAGAATTCAATCAATTAATTGTGGGTTTTTGAGTTGTTTGTATATATTTTGTATTCATTTTTTTTCATGACCCATTTTTATGCCCCATTTATGGGCATTATGTTTTCTGGTCTGTGGGTCCGTCTACTCGTTCGTCCGTTTGTTATTCCGTTCGTCTGTCCCGCTTCAGGTTAAAGTTTTTGGTCGAGGTAGTTTTTGATGAAGTTGAAGTCCAATCTACTTGAAACTTTGTACACATGTTCCCTATGATATGCTATTTCTAATTTTAATGCCACATTAGAGATTTTTTTCACATTTTCACGGTCCATTGAACATAGAAAATGATAGTGCGGATGGGGCATCCGTGTACTTTGGGCACATTCTTGTTTTGGTGTAATTTCGATTTCTGACATAATTGTTAATATCGATAAAACATTTTTGAATACTCATTTTAACTTAAGCTTATACATCATTTCTGAATTAAGAGAAAAGAAGTAATGGTCTGAGAGTAAATTAAATTGAATATATATAATCAAGGATTTGTATAGTAAGACTATACAAATCCTTGATATAATGTAAGTACTAGCTAATTCTATCGTGCCTCAAATATCGCATAAGGTTTAGAAATATTCCGCTATGGAAAAACACAAAAGTGCAAAAAGAAAAAAAAACCCACTATTGCAACATACATAGAAACGAACTATTTGATTACAACTGCCAAATTCTTGACTTGGTACAGGACATTTTAAGAAAAATCGTGAGTTCAACCTAGTTTTATGGCTAGCAAAACCTCCCGCTTTTATTGCAATGTCAAAACACCGCACAAATAACATGACGAAGTGACAGAAATACAGCACAAACAAACGCAAGAACGCCCACAAATGAATAATATAGAAGTAGTCGTTACAACATGTAAAACGTAGAATAACAATGAACATCTTCCATTCACGACAACACATGACACCACAAACACTGACATTATTTGAGCAACGAATATATTACCCTGATATTCATACAAATATTTTCACAATGTTTGTACAAACAATTATTAAGGTTATGACGTTATTGGCGGTATTTAAAGGCTATTTGAAATAAAACCTGTGACGACGTCATAATTATTTGGATTAAAACAATAGATGGAAATTAATACGACTATACTGGAAAATAGGACAAATTCGAAATGTACCAAACACACAGAATTAAACCACAGACGATAAGACATAACACAATATCCCACCGAAACCAAAACAGACTTCATAAATAAACACATGAACGTTGGATGCACAAATAACGAGACAAGTCGTATAGAAAAACAAAATCACATTCGTCAAAACAGTCATATTCGGTAAAATATCACGTTCGGCTCTTAGATATATATGACGTGGTAAAAATGTCACGTGTAAGCTCAGACACAGACACATTGTGTGGATCAACCAATTCGTAATGGTGTCCATAAAATGTACGTAGTGTCATTTTTGTTCACTCCTCATCATTACTCTGTTGGGTCAGTTTCTGTGTAACGAGTACACTCCTGTATATAAAGTCCGTATAGTGTAAACATGCACGAGAATAACGTATCAATTGAGATATGTAAACACCATACGGAGGATTAGAGGGTATGTTACTGTTGAGAAATGGGAAATTGATTATTAGGACGTTGAAATCATCCCGTTTATCATAGATTTTGTGTGAAGTCGTCCATGTGTATCAATACTGAGAAAGAGATCAAGTTATGAAGCAGTCTTCCTATTACAGTGTATTATATGTAGTATCCTTAATGTCAAGTGCACTAGGATAAATGAGATGACCGAACTTTGGGTTATTCGTTGATAGGACATCATCGATATAAATCATCTGAAAGTAAAGATTGAAGAATTTTGCAAGGTGCCTTTTCTTTTTGACTTTAACCCTTTAAAGATTAAGAAGGCTCTGGATTGCTTCTGCTTCATACGACAACAAAAACAAGTCGGTCAGAAGAGCTGTACTATTAAACCGATTTGAATACCAAATGTCTGTTGACACATTAATCCTCCAAACTCAACGAATATTTTGTCGATTCTAACATTACGTTCTTCAAACGCTTTGAGTACAAACCCGTGGTAAAATATGAATATATTGTTTAGGCTGTTCCAATCGTATTCCCGCTTTTTTTTTATCAATGAGCTACCAGACGCCATAGAACGATGACGCAAGAATATAAGCATTTTTCGGGAAAATACTCGCTTGTGAAACCGAAAATCATCACGAGGAAACATAAACAAACGATGCTTAAATGTGTTACAAGCCACTTTTTTTATACATACAAGACATATAAGTAAAACCATATTTTGAATGCATCCAAAACTATCTAAATTCGCTATTGTAAACAGTTTAAGCATGTCACAAATTCAGTTTGATCCGTTCTTTTGCCTCAATTCAATTGTGCGTTTATTTATGTGAACGGCAAATATTTGCCTCCACCTAGAGCGCTTCGATACAAATGAATTGCTGTTTTTGTCCTATTTGAATCGAAATAATTCATGGGGGCTTGAATATATCCCTTTATGCCGATATTTTACCCCTCTCTATCGCTCAGGGTAATATATTCTAGCCCCCATGCATTATTTCTTACTTAAATTTTCTGATAGAATCAGTGTGGTTCTTCTCAAAATGAGAATTATAACCCTAAACAAGAAATGTTTATCTACGAATAGATATAGAAAAAGCTCTGTTTAATGAGATGGTGGAGTTGATCTTTCAATAGAGCATTGGGAATAGTAGTGTAAAGCGTAGAACAAATCAAGGGTTTTGATGTTGCTGCAAAATTACAGAGATTGTGATTTAAGATTTAGCAGTCCATCTTTAAAATGTTTGAGAATCCACATGTACATCGGATGAACACCATTTGTAGAATATATCTCATTACAAGATTTTTGAAACCCATATGTTACTGTAGATAAAATAGACTAGTAGTTTATAGCACTGTTGAGCTGTCCTTCCGGCGATCATCCCATGTTTTTTGTGGGGTTCGTGTTGCTTAGTCTTTAGTCTTCTATGTTATATCTTATTTGTCTGTTTGTCTTTTTCTTTTTTAGCCATAGCGTTGTCAGCTTATTTTCTAACTATGAGTTTGAATGTCCCCTGGTATTTTTTGCCCCTCTTTTAGATGTTTAGTCATGCAAACATCTTGATGATCCAGCTATGTATCTTTCTTAAATCTGAATTTTTTTAAAAAGTTTTGTATCAATATTAAAAAGAAGATGTGGTATGATTGCCAATGAGAAAACTCTCCACAAGAGACCAAATGACACCGAAATTAACAATTAAAGGTCACCATAGGGCCTTCAACAATGAGCAAAAGCCCATACCGCATAGTCAACTATTAAAGGCCCCGAAATGGCAATGTAAAACGATTCAAACGAGAAAACTAACGGCTTCAGTTATGTACACAAAATGAACGAAAACAAATATGATGCACATAAACAAACGACAACCACTGCATTACAGACTCCTGACTTGGGATAGGCACATACATACAGAATGTGGCGGGGATAAACAATTTAGCCTGATTCCAATCATCCCCCTAACATGTGACAGTGTTGTAACCGTACAACAACAGAACAAACTATAAAAATCAGTTGGAAAAGTCTTAACTCATCAGATGGACACAAATACTACAAATATAAAAGTGACGTGGCCGGGTACTTGTACATCTCAACAACAAAATGACACTAAATACAGATCTTAGAGTACTTGCAGTTACTTACAGCTAGTTCAAAGTTCAGTGACGCTAGTTTTTCTTCCGTTTCTTTGCATGTTATTGCAAAAAAGAAAGGACAGATTTGTGAATTGTAGAATTTCATCCTTAGTAAATGGTGTTAAAGAATGTATAGGATTTCCAGTAGTGCTGTTTATTCCAAGCTCTTTTGTAGGACATTGCAAATAACGGTGTTCATACGCGAAGACAATACTATTTAAGGCTTTATTAGCTGGACCAACGACATATGTGTCATGCAAAGAGGAAAAATCATCCACAACCTTTCGTTTTTATTGAATGGATTAGATACCCTTGTGCTGATAGTACATAGTAGTTTTTGAATGCGCTACGCCAAAGTAGTTTTCCTATTGACTAAAAAACAAAGACAATATTTCCGATTCATATGGAATTATTAGACTCGTTGGAAATTATTTTAACAAAACATGAAAATATTATTTTCGTTAATAATAGATTCAAAGGAAAGGTTTTTATTGTGATGTCCTAATACATTAAACTTCTTTAAAAAAAAAAAAAAAAACAAAAAAAAAAAACAAAAAAAAAAAAAAAAAAAACAAAAAAAAAAACAAAAAAAAACAAAAAAACTTCTTTGAAAACAAAGAGCAGCCAATCCATTACTTTAAGCATAACGTATGTCCTCCTTAGGCACATACGTTCTGTTTTTGTCTTCGAGGCATGTATAAAAATAATTTATCTGACCGCAATAACACTTGGATTGGATTGATTGCTAAAAAAGTATAAAAATTCTATATTATATAAATGTGATTGTTTGCAAATTATCTACAAGATATACAAAAGAAAAGGTAAGAATCAAATCTAAAGTTAATCATACCACATCTTCTTTTTTATATTGTATTGTAATAAAACGTTTAACATGTTTAATCTAATGTTAGCAACGAAATCTTTGTGTAATAAGTTTGATAAATTGATACAAATTTGAGTTTCTTTTTTTTTTATATACATTTTTCGAGAATCAACGCTTATCACAGATGGTATCGTTTATGTTTCTTACGTCGTAACTACTACAATCCCTTCCACTTTCATGAATGTGACCTACCGAATTAGGATATAGATCGGATTTGTTATAACATGAGCAACACGACGGGTGCCACATGTGGAGCAAGATCTGCTTACCCTCCCGGAATACCTGAGATCACCCTCAGTTTTTGGTGGGGTTCTCGTAGCTTATTCTTTAGTTTTCTATGTTGTGTCATGTGTACTATTGTTTGTCTTTTTCATTTTTAGCCATGGCATTGTCAGTTTATTTTCGATTTATGAGTTTGACTGTTCCTCTGGTATCTTTCGCCCCTCTTGTTTTTTCTGTTCACATATCGTTGTCAATATAAGTATCATTCTTAATTCAATACTTAAAAGTGTGTTCGTTTGGCTCTGGTTAAGACTGATGACTATCGTGATTATAGGTCTGGGGTTAGGTTCTGACTGAGTGCGCTGGAAATTTCAGTACATCTAAAGGGTGATTTTTTATTGATAAATTGAAATTCTTTTATATAAACGTTTAACATTTATTATGTTAGCAATGTTTGCACACTAAAATACTTGGTTTGTGCCTTAATTTATAAGAGTGCTCTTACAGCGCCTTTTATCTAGTCGTTATATATCGAACATGGCATACCGATTTCATTGTGTATACAGCCTGTTGGTACAGTTAATTTCATATTGCCAATAATATCAGCTAATGTAATGTATGTTATATTTGAAACAAACAAAAAACTGTATCGAAAAAAAATGGTCTGTTCAACAATTCCTGTGAAATTTGCAAATCAAATTTTGAGTAGCTTCAAAACTGTGAATCTAGAAAACAAAATAAACAGCTGCGCCATGAGCGCATGATACGCCCGATGTCTGGTGTGAAAGTTTAATACAATAAGCATAAATAGTTTCTGAGAAAGTTTTAAGCAATAACCAACAAACCATATATTGTTTTTGAGATACAGCGGGACATGTGAAACCCCCTAATTTTTTTTTGTTACAAAAAACTAAATATCACTAAAATAAAATTTTGATTCAAAACCAAAAAGTATGCAGATCTTTAGATTAATATAACAAAGAAGTGTGTAAAGTTTTAAGCAATAATCATAAATTGTTTTTGAGATACGACACGATATGTAAAAAAAAACCTCCCCCTTTTTTACAAAATACTCAATAACTCAAAAATAAACTTTTGAATCATCACCAAAAAGTATACAGATCTTAAGATTGATATAACAAAGAAGTGTGTAAAGTTTTAAGCAATAACCATAAATCATTTTTGAGATACGGCGCGACATGTAAAAAAAAACCTCCACCTTTTTTACAAAATACTCAACAACTCAAAAATGAAATTTTGAATCATCACCAAAAAGTATACATATCTTAAGATTAATATAACTAAGAAGTGTGTAAAGTTTTCAGCAATAATCAAAAATCGTTTTTGAGATACAGTGCGACATGGGAAAAAAAACCACACCCCTGTTTTAGTTACAAAGTGCAGTAACTCAAAAAGTTTCAATTATACCAAAAAGTATACAGATCATTTGACCATCATAAGAAACAACTGTATTAAGTTTCATGAAATTTGTATAAGTCGTTCTCAAGTTACGGTGCGACATGTTTACGCCGGACAGACAGACGGACGGACAGACGGACGCAGGATATTTGTATACCATAATACGTCCCGTCAAAATTTTGACCGTCGTATAAAAATCAATCATGTTTTTCTCTGTTGGTTGTATACTGACGAACTTAAGAAATGCAACACTTTTTTTTCCTCATCCAATCATGACTTGTATTCATTTCATTGCTTATCATGCTTCTCGTAATCCTCGTAAATCAATACCTGAATTTCCTAAGACAATCAAACATATGGGGAATTTTTACGTCACACTAATTTCCTGACGCGAAATTAGAATCGCAAACATAATTTTGTTGTTCATTTTGTCTTTGTTAAACATGTCCTTGAATCCATTGCCAAGTTTTAATCAGTAAAAAGTTGTTTTTTTCTATTTTTCACGACTGAGAAATAAAATTTAAAGTCCTTAGACATTTACAGACAGAATTAAGTGCACGTATTTTTTAGAACAATTTCGAACTATAAAATTACTTTTCAATCCCTGAAACTGCAGAGTAGTTAGTCATAACTCGTAAGTGACCACTTATGTACACGGTCAACCTGTTGTTTAACGTTACGTCATTTCAATCAAATTAGGCAAATGCATTTGCAACACATTATAACGGCTACAACGCCAGTTTGTTTTCCAAGTCGTTGGATGTCATGTCAGGCAAATTTACATCATCAATGTTTCTCGTTTGCTGAGATGCCACATTATCCACAAATCCTGCAAAAACAGACTGAAATGGGTGGAAATGAGCAAAATCAGAAGGGAGAAAACTTGACTAAAAACATTCCCAACAGTATTCGTTTTCCTTTTTGACAATCTTTTTGACAGCTGGCTTTGCCTTTGACGATTGATACGACTAATCAGGAATAAAAAAATACGATTTAAGTACATGCCACTTGATTTAAACATTAAGCCCGACGTAATTTATTCAACTTTCGAATTTAAAACTTACCATATACCAATATGAAAAAAAGACATATAGAGTTGAAACAAAAATAGTGAAAATAAAGAAATATTTTATATTTATAGGACTTAATCAACTGATCATGAAGCAAGGACATATACTATTTGTTGTTGGTCTATTAATGGTGTTATGTGGAACATGTGAGTTACAATTATTAAAAAAATGCATGTTCATTTATAAAAGATAAAAAAAAATTGCATGGTCATTTAAAAAAGATATTATATTCATATCATAGTGATATACATGTTATATCAAATATGTAATTAGAACATGTAAAATAGAAATTAAAAAAAAAGAACAAGATTAAGAGTCCTCAGTTTATCTTATATCTATACTATTAAACGAGAAGACCTCATTTTGTGTGTCGCTTCTCTTCTTTCCACAATACATTAATCAACACGCCTCTGTGTCCTATAGGTACAGTGCATAGTCGCATTGGTCATCCATTCATATGATTATTCAGATTGAGTTATTTTGGGAGAAAAACGAGAAAAAAGGCATCCGGATATTGTCCCGTCATTGGACGAAATTTTATCTATACTATTAAACGAGAAGACCTCATTTTGTGTGTCTCTTCTCTTCTTTCCACAATTATACATTAATCTACACCTCATTTTGTGTGTCGCTTTTCATATAGCTTTTAATATTTTTTAATTGTTTTAAATTATCACAGGTTTTTAGTCTATCTTTATCAATGTTAGATTCAGAAAGAATATATTTTGCAAAAGTGAACCATGAATAGGAGCCACTAGAATCCTAAGTTTTAGTTAATTGAAAAGATTCCTGTAATAAGGGATTCAAATTTGAGGTGAAAAGCCTTGCTAAATACATAATAGTTTGGGATATAGTATACAGACCCTCACTTGTTTATAAAAAAAGAGGGACGAAAGATACCAAAGGGACAGTCAAACTCATAAATCTAAAACAAACTGACAACGCCATGGCTAAAAATGTTTATAAACTCTGTGACCACCGTGGATATAGTAAACTTGAAAATGATAGCAGATAGAATTCAGAAAATACACTTTATTCGTAGGATATGTATGTTCAAAGTATACAGAAAAACGTAAACCGGAAGTATAATCTGACTTAAAATTTCGTTCAATGACGGGACAATATCCGGATGTCTTTTTTCTCGTTTTTCTCCCAAAATAACTCAATCTGAATAATCATATGAATGGATGACAATTGCGACTATGCACTGTATCTATAGGACACAGAGGCGTGTTGATTAATGTATTGTGGAAAGAAGAGAAGTGACACACAAAATGAGGTCCTCTCGTTTAATAGTATAGATAAGAGTACTCGGGGACAGCATAATAATTATCGGGTTGACAGAGACTGTCTATAATATAGCAGTGATCGCCTATGAGAAGAAACTTGAAATTGATAGTTAATAGCAAATGCACTTTATTTATAGGATAAGTATGTTCATAGTATACAGAAACGCGAAAATAATGGAATTTAACACAAAAAAATAAATAACGGACTTGTGGAAACAAGAGAGAAGGCTGAAACTGTTTCCAAGTGCCTATGAATTTTGATACCTTATCTGAAATTCTCCAGACATGAACTCATTTTACAAAAATTTTCCCTACAACAGTATATATACTTTCCACCAAGCTCTAAATTCCCGCGATTTTGCGGGTGTGTTCTAGTACTCTTTAATTGAAGATACTTCTTGAATTTGTAATACAAAGCCAAAGACAGAGAAGACATGGCACAGTTAGTTGTTTATATGTCCGTTGTTTTGACAAAACTGAATGAACAACACAACCAGACATTATAAGTTTATGTGGCAATAGTTCGGATCCAGCAGACACAACTGTGTAAACCTACATCTAGACATTTAGCGACACTGATTTGGCAATTCATACAAACAATATTACGTATTTTGTAAATTGATAAAAAACATATTAATACACAAAAGAGATGACACTTCAAATTCTAATGTTTCTATATCTGTAAAGGAATTTCAATTTCTTCATTGTTATCGTATTTCACTGAACATTGTTACCGTTGTAGGTTCTGCATGCCTTTGTGGAGACCATGGAGGTCAATGTGGACGTACATTTTGTCCGATTGCATTTGGATTCTATAAAGATTACAGACAACATGCCGACTGTCATTACGCAGAGTTCTGTTGTCTTCCTAGTACGTATATATAGCTTGTATTATCTAGTCGTTAATGTGATTATTCTGTTACATACATCAAAATGGTTGAGAAGTTGTAACATGGTTGATAAGATACATGTTAAAGTTGAAAAAAAAATATCGAGAAAAGCAATACTATGAATTCATTATTATTCGTTGTAAACCAATTTGAGTACATTTCGTGGGTTGAGATGAACCAAGAATTTACGTTCTGGTAACGAACTGCAAATTCTCTATAGGGTTGTATGCAGATTTTGTCTAAAATGAAATATACACGAACATGCAGGTTTTCGTCAATCCATAAAAATTGTGGAATTTTACTTGCATATGTTCGACGTAAGAATTATCTTTGCTCTTAGCTAATTTCCGTAGTGTCAATGAAATGATATTTTTAAAAGTACATTGTCATGTTGGTATCCTGGTACCTTTGATAATTATTTGGTACTTTTTATGTTCATATCTTTTAAAAACACAATAATTCCATTTTGTTTCCTTTTCTTAATCCTTTAATGTTATTTGCCAATAAACAATAATAACCTCTATTGGTCCAGTTTACGTTAATTTAAGATGTACTAAGATTGTCGAAAATCAAGGTTTCACGTACACGTATCGAAACTAAGCAACACAGTAGACATAACAATAATTTATACAAACAACACACAATAGATTCGATTGTTAACGCCTTACAATTGTTAGCAATGTGCATAATACTTTCTTGGGGTTCAATTTAACAACAAAGAAAAAGAATTGGAACCGTTTTAAAATGTCTGAAAAATATTAATTAGTAGATTTAAAGACGTTTTCTGATTTTTTAGTATGATTTTTAACAGAATCATACCTCTATGATCAATTTATCACCTTTTGTATGTTCATTGTTCCTTTCCCTTATACTTTTAGTATTTTGTATGATTTTGATACATGAACTTAATTTATCCGGTGGCATGCATGTTATAAAAGTGGGACAAAAGATACCAGGGGGACAATTAAACTTATCAGATGCTTGCTTGTTTTTCTGTGTAGCCAAGATAAGCTTAACTTTCCGGTACGAAAACTCATAAAGATATTATCGTGCATCAAATTTATTGTTAACAATATAATAAAATTGATAAAGCACCATGTTCTATATCATATAATATATATTATGAATGTACTTTTTTTTTTTCTCCAGGAAACTCGGGGTGTTAGTTATTGAAGTATACGAAACCAATGTATGCTTAAAGATATGACATTACAATAAATAATGTACATTTCGAAATATTGTTTATCATTCAACGCACGAGTTCATTGTTAACATGTTGGTTGGGTTTTTTTTCACTTAAAAAAAACCAGTCCATTCGACATAACGGTATTGAATAACTAAGATTTATACGATGGCGACAAACACATATGGGACAAATACTCAAACAATGAAGTTCAAACACATAATAACAATACTTTGGTTTGTTTTTACTTAGGCTTTTTTACCTCAGGAATAGATTACCTTGGCAGCATTTGGCAAAACTATTATGATTTTTTGTTCCTCAATGCTCAACTTTTGAATTTTTACCTTCTTAACTTAATTGATTCGAGCGTTACTGATGAGTCTTTTGTAGACAAAACGCGCATCTGGCTTCTATGACTGAGTTTATTTACTACAATTTCACCCCGATTTTTCTGCTATGTTTTTTCCGTATACAAAACTCAAACCCAAATAAGTCAATTTACATGCAGTATCTAATTTGATTTTTATCAACATTTCCATGCTTTACACACAATTTATGAACTTTTATTGTTATTTATTCCATTGTTGAAAAAACAGTTGTTTAGCTTTTGAAATTTATAAACCCGTTGTTATACGGTCTAAGATGTAAAATGCCTTTCAATTCAGCTATGTCGACAAACTTCTTCGAAAAAATAACATTAAAAAAATTTAAGGCGAGTAAATGAAATCAATTCTTATATCAAACAAACATGCCTTTGACATTTATAAAACTGTTTTACATAGACATTAGGGACAAAACATCAATACTGGTCATTTGATAGCTATGATTTCTAGTAGAAACATAATCAGATGTATTTATTATCTAGAACAAAAAATATCTTAAACGGCAAAAATATTAGAGCATCAAGCAACCAGCCTTTCCTCCCCAAAACAAAAACACCATAAATTACAAACATAATTTAAATAAAACTACGGATAATGAGTTTTTTTTAGAGCTTCTGTAACTAAAGCGTATCTTTGTATTTGCAATGATTGGAAAAAAGCATTTAAAAAAAATAGAAATGAGCATTCTACAACATAATTTTATCTGCGAACTGCGATTCTTATACATTTATTTCTGTCGAATGTGTTTGATGTTTCTTTACTTTTTAATTGAACTTTATAAACAGAAAGAATACAGAACATACAATGCAAACATGCTAATCAGAACATACACGCAAAAATCAATACATTGCACACATCATAATCAGGACATACAATGCAAAAATCATAATCAGAACATACAACATGTACAATACAAACATCACAAACAAAAATTGCAGTGTTAATGATCCTAATTTGTTTTTGCCGATACATAACTTGGAGAAATCAATACAAAAAAAATATTTTTCAGAATTGTTACATGTTTTTCATGTTTTTTTTATTATGTTCCTACAGTGATTTCTGTTTTTCTTACACTTTTTTCATTTGTATGCATTAAAAGCAAATGAAAAGACAAAAAAGTTTTAAAAAAAAGTTAAACAAAAAAAAAACAACACCACAAGCAAACAGAACTAAAGGCTGGATAATACAGACTTCACTGGTGGTAATTACAGGTTCTCCAGAAGGATAAACAGATCCTGAAAACATAAAAATAGTAAAATCACAAAAATACTGAACTCCGAGGAAAATTCAAAACGGAAAGTCCCTAATCAAATGGCAAAATCAAATAATAAAAAAACATCAAACGAATTGACAAATGACAGTCGCATCAAATTCCATTATATTTACAACGATGCGTGAACAAAACAAACACAATAGATAAATATTCAAAATATTGGTACAGCAGTCATCACTGTGGCAAAACTTTTGGGAGTTTCTTGGTCCTTAATGCTCTTCAAATCTTAAATTACAATGATTTTTTGAAATATTAAGGCTTTTCTACCTCAGGAATAGATTACATTAGCTATATTTTGACAAAACTTTTAGGAATTTTTGGTCCTCAATGCTCTTCAACTTCGTACTCTATTTGGCCTTTTAAACATATTTTGATTCGAGCGTCACTGATGAATCTTTTGTAGACGAAACGCGCGTCTGGCGCAAATATAAAATGTTAACCCTGGAATCTATCATGAGTTTATTCACAATTTTAAAACAAACAAATATTTAACAAAAAAGCACAAAAAGCATCTATCAAATTTAAAAACCACATGCATTAATTCGCGTGTTTGACGTCATAAAATGTAAAGGTCACATATAGAAATATTTTATGAAAAGTCTTTTTGGTTTAACATCAACAAGATTTTTCAGTTTATTAATTATTATTTATTAAGTATAGCCGTCGTCCAATGCTATTTCCGTGGCATGCAAGTTCCATGTCACCAGATGCACAACTTTTTTTTTAGAATGGGTTGAACAACTACATATCTGTATTTGATTTAACTGTTGAGATGATAAGCTGGAAAAATAATTTTGTGTGTTGCCTGATGTCGGCCGTATTGTCATTTAGGAATATGAGAATAATCAGATTTGTTCCTGGTTTTTGCTATCGACACATGGCCATCATCAACTATAACCTTGAAGTACCGTCTTGGCGGAGAAGTTTCCCAAATACCATTGTCGCCTGAATACAACGATTAAGGAGGTATGGGTGTCTTCCTCCATCTTGGATTGTAAAAAACAGAGAACCAAAGGTCCATATTTTCTATCAAGTTAGCAAAATGGGATGCAGGAATGCAGATATTTAATGTGATTTTCATTTAAAAGAACCAATTTATAAGAATATAACTTACAAATATTAATATTTTTGCAAATGTTGATTAGTTTTGGTTGTTTTTACATTTTTTTAAATTGGCATTTCAAGGGGAGGTAACTCTAAAACTGCATTTTCTGAAGGATTCTACATGAAATTTTCCTATTTTGTATTTTAGCCGGAAAAAACGTACGGTGACCCTATCTTTTCTTTTGATATTCTCAAAGCATTGTCTGAAAGCTATCTTTTCCTTAAGTATTTAACAATTCTATCATTTTGTTTAGTTTCTAATCACAAAATGGTGTTTTTTCCTGTATAATCCATACAAAATGTGTTATTTTGTCACGTCCTGTAGCTTGAGAAAATGCACGGTGACCTATCATTTTTATTATATTTTTCAACATATATCAATAGATACTACGTTTTGGCAAAGTATGAACAAATTCTATCATTTTTATTTTAGACTCCCATACCACCTTAAATATCTATTTTGTGTATATCAATAACCAAAACGCAATTTGTTCGGCTGACTGGCTTTACTTTGCATATCTTCACCAGCCCAGTAGTCAGCACTTCGGTGTTGACATAAATATCAATAATGGAATTTTTCGAAAAACTAAGAATTTTCTTATCCCAGGCATTAACTTAGCCGTATTTGGCCCAACTTTTTGGAATTTTGGATTGTCAATGCTCTTCAACTTTGTACTTTTGGCTATTTTGATATGAGCGTCACTGATGAGTCTTATGTCGACAAAACGGGCGTATGGCGGTTTTAATTACAAGCCTGGTACATTTGATAACTATGTACACCACTGGGTCGATACCACTAATGGTGGATGTTTCGTCGCCGAGGGTATCGCTAGCCTAGTAGTCAGCGTTTCGGTGTTGACACGAGTATAAAAAGTAAAATCACAAAAATACTGAACTTAGAGGAAGATCAATTTGGAAAGTCCATAATCACATGGCAAAATCAAATAACAAAACGCATCAAAAAACGAATGGACAAAAACTGTCATATTCCTGACTTGGTACAGGCATTTTCAAATGTAGAAAATGGTGGATTAAACCTGGTTCTATAGCGCTAACCCTCTCACTTTAATGACAGTCTCATCAATTTCCGATATTTTTACATTGATGCGTTAAATAAACAGACACAATAAATATAATAGTCAAAATATGGGTACATCAGTCATCATCGTTTAACAATTTTAAAAGAAACAATTTAACAGAACACTAAAACATCTACTATCTACGAACACATTTATTGATTTGAGTGTCTGACGTCAGAAAATTTTATACGTCACATAAATTTGTCGTTCAATGTACGTACAAACAATTTTAAAATTTTCATGGGAATGTTAGCATACAGGGTTAAAAAA
Organism: Mytilus galloprovincialis; assembly: GCF_965363235.1. NCBI lineage: Eukaryota > Metazoa > Mollusca > Bivalvia > Mytilida > Mytilidae > Mytilus > Mytilus galloprovincialis. The sequence goes on from NC_134839.1 coordinate 58,612,047, forward strand.
TCAAAAGTATGTAAGAATAAATTTTAAATTAATTAGTAATTTTTATAAATTTACTGTTTGCAAAAGTATGAATTATAAAAAAAAAACTTAAGAATGTTCTTATCCCGGGTATATAAACCTTAGCCTTATTTGGCACTTTTTGTAATTTTAGGTCAACAATGCTGTTCAACTTTGTACTTAATTGGCTTCCTATCTGATATGAGCGTCACTGATGAGTCTTATGTAGACGAAACGCACGTCTGGCGTATTAAATTTTAAACCTGGTACCATTGATAACTATTTACGTTATTTACCTCACCAAAGCAAATGCGGAATATATCTAAAGAGTGTAAAATCGTATTTGGTCTGCTATGGATTGGAATATCTTTGTTATTGTTAAGACATATGGGGAAGTATTTAGTTTTGTAGCGCCGACCGTTTATTAAGTTTACCAATTTCAAAGCAATGAATGAAAACTGGTGTAAAATATATTCCGTTTATTATAACAGAAATGAATGTGAAATGTATTGCAATTTACATTAAATAGTAGTTAAATATTCTCTATGTGTTCAATTATTTATAAAATAACTAATCTGTGAAGTTATATATATTTTGAAGTTCTTTTCTAAAAGCAGCTGATCGTTGTCAATCCAAATTTGAAACTCTCCTACAGTCGACAAAGTTTACAATGTGAATACACATTGATACTCAAAAATAGATATTCCCTATAAAGCTACTTCCGGTTAACGGTTACAATGTAAACATGGACGCTGTGTAGCAAAATACTGCAATTGTTATAAATGCATGTGTAAAAGGTAATTCCATACAACTTTAACATATATAAATGATTTGTTATGCGGTTCCTATGAAAATTACTCCGCATAACATCTGAGTCGCGAATGACAACATAAAATGTGCTACGAACTCCCGGTAAAATCATTACAAAAATATTGCGGGAATTATATGAAATACAAAAATGAACTGCACAAACTATTTGCATTAAACAACGTAATAACTTCTATCACGAAAGTAAATTAAGTTAAATAGCTTTGGCACAACAAGTTTCAATTTTTATGAATGGTGAATGCAACAATGGGAGACTGTCAGAGTCAGAACAAGATGATATATTGTGACGCAACCTTGATCTTCTAAATTCTCATCAGTCAATTCATTATCCAACGAAAATGGCCAGTTAAAGTGTCTCGATTATTTCATTTGTTGGTTCATATTTATGTCCTCCGAGTCTATTTTAATTCGTCGGAAGATGACGAGGATAAAACTGTGTAATGTTCTGTTTGTTGATGGTTCTGTTGTCTTAATATTTCTTCCTGATACCGCTCTAAATTATCATCCTTTAACATAAATACTCAATATCAACAACAGCGTTCATTTTGACACCCGAAAAAGTAGAGCACAGGAAAAAAGTGTGAAATTTATCGTAAGTCTAAAATATTCCTTAACAATACCACCAAATATTTTTATCGTAAGATTAATTTTATACTTATATAAAGGTCTTAAGATTGATTTTTAAAAGGTCTTCTGTTTTTCGTCTTATCTACAAAAAGTAGGAAAATTTAAAAAATATCAGCCTGTTATTAGGTTAATCCAGTCAATGTAAGTGAAATTTGGCCCAAACTTAAACAAATTGCGACAGAAACAAATTTGAGAAGTGTAAATGTCCTTTATAAAATATCAAAAGTCCTAAGAAATTGAAGTCGTTCAAGACGCATTTTTTTTGAAATTTTATTGAAAAATCGCTGAAAACTGGATTTGTTGTATGTAATGAAATTATGAATAAAATATTCAAATGATATGATTTCAAATAGATGTAACTTCTTAAATCATGCCATATAAGCGAATTAAAAGGCATTTGACCAAACCAAGCCATTTTTGGGGTAAACATTGGTGATTTTGTTAAAAACTCGCTGAAAACTGGTTTTGTTGTATATATTGGAATTATGAATAAAATCTTCAAATGATATGACTTCAAATATTAATAACTTCTTAAATCGCCATATCAGCGAATTATAAGGTCAATCCATTTTTGGGGTAAAATTTGGTGATTTTGAAAAAAGAATTGCTGTAAACTGGATTTGTTGTAAATTATGAAAATAATCTGCAAATGATATGCGTTCAAATGGTAATAACTTGTCATATCATCACATATAAGCAAATCAAAAGGCATAAGACCAAGTCAAGCCATTTTGGTAAAAAAATTGGTGATTTTGTAAAAAAACATTGCAAATTGGTATTTTTTTTAGGTGTTATGAAATTCAGAAGCAAATTTTATTATAACAGCATATCATTGTAATATTTAAACACAGCTAATCAAAGTCAAGAAACTGTTCAATGGTTTTTTATTAAATTATGTTGTTCAAATTAAGAAATATTTCATATCATCTTGTATCAGATTTTAATTTGGTAGAATGTTCTTAAGAGAATGGAATTTAACAGCATTTGTTATAGGCGACAGAGTGTGTTCCTGTACGTAAATATTCCCAACTAGAACATTGGGAGAGAAATTTCCTATATCTGAGAAGATCCAAACTTTCTAACTCTAATCCTCCATACAGATGAAGAAATATTTCCTCACCCCCTTTTGCTATTTCGTCATGATTCGAGTCGTTCAAAAATGGCATGGCTTTCTCTTGCAGGTAATGTGAAGACATGATTTTTTTTTCTCAGAACAGCACCCTTTAATACCGTGTCCAAAAATATGGGACACGGTGTCACAGCCAGTGAATGCATGAATTACAGGCAAAATGTTGAAGATAGTATTCCCTAATTCTTAGGGTGTTTAATTAGGCTTAGATTTTAAGTATATGTTATGATGCTCGGATTGTGACCTAAAACAAGAGTATCACTAGCAAATCGGTGTCTTCTATAACAATTACCTGACTATTAAGCGCATGTTGAACAGCTGTGTAGACGATGGTTACATCGACAGCATTTGGCGCATTTACTACCTTATAATTACAATCTTGTAATTTCAATCAATATCTGTTTGTTGTACGCATTTGATAAGAAAACCTCCTTTTTCGACCTACATGGCATATCAGCAGGAAATTCCACCTTTGGAGTCAATATTGTAACGCCGTAGGGCTATGCTTAGTTCTTGTGTACCTTAAACCGTGTGATAAAACGATTCGTATAATAGTGGGACTTTGACTGTTTATAGTTTTACCGGTCAAAGTTACACCAATATACAAGAAAGGACTGTACTATCCAGACAAGACTACTAAATACAAGAAGAACCTTTAATATAGCCACAACATTATGTTATCTATAAGGGATCGTTGAGTCTCTGGCTTTTGGTGAATATGAATGAGAAAGTTGGATATACAATATATAATTTATTAATTACGTATATGAAATATTTATAATATATTATGAATAAAAATGTTTTATTATTGTCAATATATTTCTGGGTAGCTGCCTGATCCTCTTGCACAATGTATTTTTCTGCGGAAAAATACTCGGAACCTTTATATAGATATGGAAATAACGGACAGTCTTCTTTCTTTAACTGACGGTTGCTATGACGTAGTAATATTCTATATTATAACTCTATACAATTTATAAAGTATCTAACTCGATACGTTATAAATTTGTACGATAATAATTTATACTGTTGCCTTAATTCGGACAAGTAACTAAATTCCTTTATATTCAGGAATTTTCTATAGGAAATAAATATACATATATTTTTCCTTAAATAATACTTTATTTGCTTTTAGCTGAATTTATATTTAAATTCAACTTTTGTACTTCCGAACCTTAATTGTTATGTACGAACACCGTTCACAATTTATTACGTAACTAAGTGTAAGTAAAAGACACCCTCTTTGTATATTAAATTAATTTCTCTTTCAGAAATATTCCGTCTATAGAAACCTTTCCTTGTTTCTCTTTTAGACAAATAATTAAAACTGCTCTTGCCTTCCGCCTAGCAGTTCTTTTTATTTTTAGCTTCCGCCTTGAGTCTTGAAGCCAGACTGCTTAACACAGTCTGTGCATGATGTTTTATAATAATATTTACGTGCAATATCCTCGTGCTTCTCACGAGGTCCCCTATGGTTACCTCAACAACCAATCAGCCAATCAGAAACTGATTTCTACGGGAAACGTCATACTTCCGTTTCCTACCTGAACAGACCTTTGTAAATATCTCTTTAATCCGTATTAACATATTCGGGAAATTTGTATAATTATATTCTAGACATGGAGAGGAATTTAAGCATGTCTCGTTTATTATGATACGAGTTTTCTAAGTGATCAGCCGCATGAAACAGCCATGAATATTGTGCCGTCTAGATTTCGATTGGAACAACGTCAGTTTGTTATCAACTCTAGACCGTCTATTTGTATATTCAGCTGTCACCTTCTATTAAAATTGTTATGAAGTTATTCCTAGGATTATGTGTGTTCTATGGACTATTCATTTAAGCTGGTAAGACTTGTGTACGCCGAGAACGACGATTATTGCATCCAGATTATCTACCTTGTTCTAGACAGTGTTTGTTTACGTCACATTCCAAAGAATGACAATGTCATAGATGTGTATAAAATTACAATACACATCTCTAACCGTTATAACGTTTGTAACAAAACCGATGTTACTATGAATTTCTATAACTACAACAATATTTATGTATAAGAATACATATTCTTTATCAACTATGAGCATTACGACTCTTTGTGTAAGGAAAATAAATATAAAAACTGTAAACAGCCTGGCTGTTTGTTTTTCTTTAAGACCTCTACAGGCTCTTGTGCGTACAATAATTTTTCATAGATATTCGGCGTATGGTACATGGTTCATGGCCGTGACATTACCCCCGTCAACCTTTGGCATTTAGCCCCCAAATGGTCGTACATTAGATATGTTAGTTTACCATAGTTGAAGTGACATGCGACTATCATGGTGAGGGATTCATTGGAATTCTATTTTTACTATGGTTTAGACTCTAGTTTGAATATATAAAAGACAAATACTCAGTAATCTTTTTCTTTACAATTTTTATGTAGTTATATAGCATTAATTATCTACATTCATATATTTATTTTCTCAAATATGATTGTTTGTATCTAAATTTAAAGTTTTCTTTTTATAATTGTTCAATCCTTTGGACTACCTGCTTTTTTAGCTCTTCTAACTGGTAGTACCTGGCTTCTAACAATATTTCTTCTAGATATCTTCTATCTTTGGGCAGGATACTTCTGGAAAATTCCTCCTTGTTTCTTAGATAGTTCAAAATCATTTTGAAATGTGTAGGGTCCCTATCCAGGAAAAGCGGACTCTCTGGGAGAGTTTCCTGGCATAGGGCCCAAAACAACGACCCTGGCCCGACGGATAGGGTCTCCTTAGACGTTTCGAATTTCGTCCCGCCTACATTCAATATGACCCTATTCTCCTGTGATCGTCGGACTCTCTTTACGGCTTCCTTTACCATGTCTGACAAGATCTGGTCTGACGGGCCAGATCTTGTACTAGCTGGAGGGGGAAACGCCCCCTGCCTCAGCGTGAATGGATAATACGGAGTCCTCGGACGAGCTGCTGCTTGAAGAAGAGCTTGACGAGCTGGAATCGGACCTAGCTCTAGCTTTTGCGGGCGGTCCTGAATTAGCATCCGCTCCGGGAGACTGGCTGAGTATTATTCTGGTGTCGTTACTGGTCTGATTTGTATGGGCCGGACTGACTAACCTTGTTACCACCGACTTCACTGAATGGACAGGTTCCTCCCGCCTTCTTCTGATTGGGGATCTACTATGTCCTCTGCGCTCAGTATTCCTAATAGGAGAGCGACCCCTACTTGCGGACCCAAATGGACGGATCTTTCTTTTTGGTGGAGTCTTTCCCTGCCTGGTTTCCACTGTAATGTTCTGTTGGACGTGTTCTTCTTGAATTTGTTGTACTCGTCTCTAATCTTCAATCCCGTTTCTCCAGTTTGCTTGTTTATCAAAATCTGGTTTGCATCACCCGCCTCACAAGCTCCATGTTTTGGTGTTCTTTTCTCAAATATCTTCTTGCATACCGTACATTTGAACCCGTACGGGCTATGCAACTCCATAATGTGTTTCTCTATCTGCCAACGGAATGCAAAGTCCCTGTCAACACAAATCTTGCAGACCAGCATTTGTTTTTCTTTTGAGGCGCTCATCTTAACAGTATGGACGTCAAATCAGCACTGACTTGACGTTATGATCACGCTAAGTATGACGTCACATCTCGGTAAATTACCTTGAACTTGCCCTCGTCACGTAGCTGATCATGAGTGATATTGATGAAAGAGAAATTGAGACCTCAACAAGGGTACAAAATAACCCCAAAAATACGGATTTGCATTTTACGTTTGTCGTCCTTCTGTTTTTGTTATTCTTTTAATAAATTACCATGGCCACCAATAACATGTGATTTTAGGGCTATATGAATATTACTAAAAATAGATCGTAAAACAATTTTGTTAGAAATTTATCTTAAAATTTCTCGACTTACAATGTTTCGGAATTTAACCGATTTTCATACAATAAATATATTTCTATAACTACTCCCCATACCACGTATTTAAAAACTATTTGGAAAAATGTGTATCATACGTAAACAAAAAGATAAAAAAAAAATATATATATATATAATAAATATGTACAATAGTGAACCACAACATAAATACGATAACTAACTGCGTTTTGCGGTAACAAAAAGACATTTTATTTGTCTTTGAGGCATAACATAAATATTGCGTTTATGTTATTTTAAACCATGTTGGCTTCTCTTTTCCGTTATACCTTTTCAAGCGATTATGGTGTATAACTTTTGGCTTGTTCTTTGGCCCTTTTTGAATCCTGTATATTATAACATTCGATCTCTTTGTTATAATAAACGGACCATTCCATGGTCTATATAACTTCGGACAAAAACCTACTTTGCGTCTAGGTTCGTACAACCACACGGCATCACCTACCTCATAAGAAATGTGATTGACATTTCTGTCATGACATTTCTTCATCAAATTACTTGATTTATACATTCGTCGTCTAGCAAAGCTGTGTATGCTCTCTACTTTTTCTTGTAGTCTTTTTGCGTAAGTAGAGTAATTTATGTTATCATTGTTCTCTTCTTTAGGTCTACCTATTAGTAAGTCCAGGGGCATCGTAACCTCCCTGCCAAACATCATCTTGCATGGTGATACCCCTGTTGTTGCATGTTCTGCGGATCTATATGCCATCATAAGCGGTTGTAAATATTCGTCCCAGTCTTTCTGATGTGACGATACAAATGCAGATAGCATATTTTGTATTGTTTTGTTGACCTTTTCTATCATACCATTTGACGACGGATGCATAGATGTGGTTCTTGTCTTCTCAATACCTATTATTTTACACATCTGTTGAAAAACTTCAGATTCAAAACACGAGCCCTGGTCTGAATGTATTTGTAATGGTACTCCTACAACACTTATGAAGTGGTCAATAAGTTTACGCGTGACTGTTATCGCATCTATTTTCTTAATTGCTATCGCCTGGGTCCACTTTGTAAAGTAATCGCCTATGACCATTATGTATCTGTTTGCCTTCTTTGTTTGCGGTAAGGGTCCCATTATGTCAATAGCCACCCTCTCTAGTGGTGCGCCTACAATATATTGTTTCATAGGAGCTTTGGCCTTCCGTTGTGGTGTCTTTTTACTTGCACAAATGTCGCAAGTCTTACATTAGTGCTCTACGTCGGATCTTAACCCATACCAATAAAATCTATTTGTTACTCTTGCTAGTGTTTTCTTTATCCCAAGATGACCACTTGTGATATTGTTATGAAGCTGTTCCATAACAACCTTTTTAAGCGCTTTTGGCAGTACTATTTGCCATGTAACCTCGTCTCCTGGAATATTTTCATATTTTCTGCATAAAATACCATTTCTGAACTCTAAAGAATCCCATTGATTCCAATATGACTTTACTTTATTTCCATGTCTTGAAATGTCTTGCCATCCTGGTTTTACGTTGATATTTTTATAGTCACTGATGACCTTGATATCTGAATCCTCTTTTTGTGATTGTATCAGCTTTTCGGGTGTAATTTCACCCTTGAGCTCTTCGGGCAATTCTTCTGTCCTGTTCTTAGTCATGTTTCTTGTTATTACATTCACGGGAATGTCAATGTGCATGTTACGTTTGATTTTTAATTTACTTGTTGTATCTTTATTATGGACCACTCGTTTTATTGGACATGCATCTGTAGCTAACCCATTGTTAAATGGGTCGACATTTTCTTGATATATTGGTTTCTCAAGGGAGACAACCTGAAATATTCCTTTTCCTTCGCTAAGCGAGGACCATTCTTTTTCTTTTTTCTTTTATCCGGTTCTGCTGAATTACTCCGTTGTCAAAGGACAAATCTTGTAATTCTGTTTCAGCTTGATTTGACGTAACTTTTTCTAAAGATACTTTTGTTATAGATTCTTTCTTTAAAATTCTGACTGCATGGTCTTTCGCAGTATTTGTAAGATCTACCGACTTAGATTTACTCTCTATTCTGTTACAATATTTACAACTAGTTGCCAGACACGGACGTCTGCTTAATGCATCAGCATTTGAGTGTATTCTTCCTGCTCTATGCTGTATCTCAAAATCGTAGATGCCTAGTACCTCTAGCCACCGTGCCATTTGACCTTCCGGATTCTTAAAGTTCATGAGCCATCTAAGAGCTCCGTGGTCAGTGCGTACTAGAAAATGTCTACCATACAGATAATGGTGAAAATTCTTAATGGAAGCTACCATTGCAAACAGCTCTTTTCTCGTGACACAGTATTGTCTCTCCGGTTTTGAAAACGTCTTACTAAAATAAGAAATGACTTTTTCAACCCCATCTTGTATTTGTGATAGGACAGATCCCATTCCGTACTGACTAGCGTCAGCGTCAATAATAAAAAGTCCTTCTTCTCTGGGAAAAGCTAAAACTGGAAAACTGATTAAAGCTTGTTTTAAAGTATCAAAGGACATTTGACATATTTCATCCCATATAAATTTCGTATTTAATTCCGTCAATTTATGTAGCGGTTTAGCTATAGACGCAAACTTAGGTACAAATTTCCTATAATACGAACAGAGTCCTACAAAACTTCTAACCTGCTTCACGTTTTTAGGAATAGGCCAGTCTTTTACTGCCTTTATCTTTTCTTCGTCTGTTGCGATTCCATTTTCGCTAACTGTATGTCCTAGAAAAGTTACTTCTTTTCTGAGAAGATGACACTTCTTTGGACTCAACTTTAAGTTTGCTTCTCCCAATCTGTTAAATACTTGGTCAATATGGTCCATATGTTCATCAAATGTCTTGCTAAAGATAATAATGTCGTCTAAATATAGTAAACATATCTTCCAAGACAACCCTGCCAATACTTGCTCCATTAATCTCTCGAACGTAGCCCCACTATTGCATAATCCAAACGGCATCACTTTAAACTTCAAAAACCTCCACCCTCTATTGCGAATGCGGTCTTATGTTTATCTTCTTTTGCAACACTCACTTGCCAGTAACCACTTTTTAAATCACAGGTACTCAGCCATCGACAACCACTCAGAGCTGCTAACGAATCGTCTATTCTTGGCAATGGTTGACATCTTTAATTGTCACGTGGTTAATTTTCCTGAAGTCGCAACAGAAGCGAATACTACCATCCTTCTTGGTAACCATTACTATTGTCGCACACCAAGCACTACTAGATGGTTCAATTATCCCTATCTCAGCCATTTTTCGGATTTCTTCTTCCGCATCAAGCTTCTTTGACAAAGGAATGCGGTATGGCCTCAGCTTTATAGGCTTTGCGTCTCCTGTATCTATCGTGTGTTCAACAATGCTGGTATTTCCTATATCCTGTGATGTCTTGGAAAATACATTGTTATGTTTTATCAACAAGTCTCGAAGCTTTACTTGCTGTTCATTTGACAATTCTTTACTACTTTCGTCGTATAAATTCTTTAATAATTCCGGTAGTTGATCAACACCTTCCAATACTTTTTGAGTTTTTGAAGTTCGAACATTTCTACTTGGTATTTCAATCTTGTCTATGACTTCAAAGTTTGCTATAACGGTATTTTCATACAGTTTGTAAGGCTTTTCACTAACATTTATTAACCTCATAGGTATCAGACCATTGTTCAGATTAACAGCTGCCTTCGCTATTAATATCCCAGTCTTTTCTATACATTTTTTATCAGGTTCCACAATTCCTGACAAATTCATTGGTATTCCGTCTATTGTTTTCCCCGACACCATCATCTCGGATTCAGGGGGAATAATCACATTGTTATTCAAACTAATTCTACAACACGTATTCTGTGTATCTCCATAATTAGAAAAACATGGTATTCTTTCTTTATATAGCATCATATAACCTTTACCTAACATCAAATCACATTTATTCTTAGTTAGAAAATCCATCTCTAATATACCGTTATCTTTTATTTCTGCTAATAAAAACTCATGTTCGTATGAACATCTACCAATTTGTATATTTAATTTTACTTTCCCATGAAACGGTGACTTTTCACCTGTTGCAGTTAACATATTCATTTTTACAGGTTCTATTTCAGGTTTACATGAAGGATTCCAATCATCAAAAATTTGCTTACTAAGAATTGTAATATTTGCGCCTGTGTCTATTAGCATAGGCACATAATTACTCATAATCTTAGTTGCTACAAAATATCCTTCGTCTTTATCAAAACAATTTCTTAAAATCTTCGTTGGGGGAACTGCACTGTTTGTCGATCTTTGTCCCCTAAAGTCGACCTTTGCCAGTTTCCCTGGTTGCTGTTTTGTTTCTGGTCATATCTATTTGAACCATTGACTTGGCCTCTTGGGGTATATTGATTATTTTTTCCTCCGTTTCTATTAAAATTGTTGCCTTTGTTAAACTTGGACCATGAACCTTGCGCTCTTGGTTCTACATCATAATTCCTATTGTTTCCATTAAATTCTTGAGATCTTGTCTCTTTTGATTTTAATGTTTCAACTTCATTAGATACTCTGTCTATTTTCTTTATTACCTCGTCTATTTTTTTACTTAAATCGTTTGTCTCTGTCTCTACTCCTATAGCTTTGACATTACAATTTCTACTTCTGTCTGTCATGTGTACAGCGTCTAATCGTACAGCAATATTTTCTGCCTCTGCCACCGTTTTTGGACTGACTTCCCTAAGCCTTATTCTAATTTCCTTAAATGGTATGGCATCTATAAAATAATCTAATGCCAGTGTCTCTGTGACATCCAAATTAGCACTAGGATAGGCATTCCTAGTTAGCTTCTTTATTGACTGTGCCAACTCGGGTATACTCTCATTGCGACCTTTTACACGAGTTTGCAACTCGCTTCTAAATACTTCAGCTTTATGAATGGAGCCAAATCGGTTTTTCAATGCATTCACGATTGCATCGAAATCTCTTCGGTCATGTTCATTTAACTCGTTTATAAGTCCTCTTGCGTCTCCCGTAAGATTACCGGCTAGATAAAGCGACTTTGATTTATAACCCCAGTTATTAAGTTCAGAAATTAACTCAAACTGTGTTAAATATTCTTCTAAATCCGCCTTGCCGTCATAATTCTGTGGTTTCATTTTTGACTTTTCCTGCATTGAGTCTCTCCAATTATTGCTATTAACATCGCGTATTTGGTAAGGCGTACTGTGTGCAATATTTCTTTCTTGTCTGTTTTCTACATTAGAATTTGCTTCTACTCTATTTATTGGGTCAGCCATTTGTCTTTTAGACATGTCTTGAGAATCGTCAGTCTTCCTTGACATTATTCCTATTAAATTTTGCATCTGATTTGACATTACATCAAAGCCTCTGACAAGTGAATGGTTAAACTCATTCATTTGTCCCTTGAATTGTTCTAAGAAATCATCTCTCTGTTCCTGTTTGTCTTTTAAATTATATTCTGTATCAACAGTATTATGCCGTTCTGTATCTTGTTCCTCTACCATACTTGTGCTAGGACCGAACGTAACTATGTCTGAACTTTCATCCATTCCTAGTTTGAAAAAAATTCACCACCAGAGTTAAAAGCTTTACTCAAATATATATATATCCCACCGCTGCCACCAATGTAACGCCGTAGGGCTATGCTTAGTTCTTGTGTACCTTAAACCGTGTGATAAAACGATTCGTATAATAGTGGGACTTTGACTGTTTATAGTTTTACCGGTCAAAGTTACACCAATATACAAGAAAGGACTGTACTATCCAGACAAGACTACTAAATACAAGAAGAACCTTTAATATAGCCACAACATTATGTTATCTATAAGGGATAGTTGAGTCTCTGGCTTTTGGTGAATATGAATGAGAAAGTTGGATATACAATATATAATTTATTAATTACGTATATGAAATATTTATAATATATTATGAATAAAAATGTTTTATTATTGTAAATATATTTCTGGGTAGCTGCCTGATCCTCTTGCACAATGTATTTTTCTGCGGAAAAATACTCGGAACCTTTATATAGATATGGAAATAACGGACAGTCTTCTTTCTTTAACTGACGGTTGCTATGACGTAGTAATATTCTATATTATAACTCTATACAATTTATAAAGTATCTAACTCGATACGTTATAAATTTGTACGATAATAATTTATACTGTTGCCTTAATTCGGACAAGTAACTAAATTCCTTTATATTCAGGAATTTTCTATAGGAAATAAATATACATATATTTTTCCTTAAATAATACTTTATTTGCTTTTAGCTGAATTTATATTTAAATTCAACTTTTGTACTTCCGAACCTTAATTGTTATGTACGAACACCGTTCACAATTTATTACGTAACTAAGTGTAAGTAAAAGACACCCTCTTTGTATATTAAATTAATTTCTCTTTCAGAAATATTCCGTCTATAGAAACCTTTCCTTGTTTCTCTTTTAGACAAATAATTAAAACTGCTCTTGCCTTCCGCCTAGCAGTTCTTTTTATTTTTAGCTTCCGCCTTGAGTCTTGAAGCCAGACTGCTTAACACAGTCTGTGCATGATGTTTTATAATAATATTTACGTGCAATATCCTCGTGCTTCTCACGAGGTCCCCTATGGTTACCTCAACAACCAATCAGCCAATCAGAAACTGATTTCTACGGGAAACGTCATACTTCCGTTTCCTACCTGAACAGACCTTTGTAAATATCTCTTTATTCCGTATTAACATATACGGGAAATTTGTATAATTATATTCTAGACATGGAGAGGAATTTAAGCATGTCTCGTTTATTATGATACGAGTTTTCTAAGTGATCAGCCGCATGAAACAGCCATGAAAATTGTGCCGTCTAGATTTCGATTGGAACAACGTCAGTTTGTTATCAACTCTAGACCGTCTATTTGTATATTCAGCTGTCACCTTCTATTAAAATTGTTATGAAGTTATTCCTAGGATTATGTGTGTTCTACGGACTATTCATTTAAGCTGGTAAGACTTGTGTACGCCGAGAACGACGATTATTGCATCCAGATTATCTACCTTGTTCTAGACAGTGTTTGTTTACGTCACATTCCAAAGAATGACAATGTATAAAATTACAATACACATCTCTAACCGTTATAACGTTTGTAACAAAACCGATGTTACTATGAATTTCTATAACTACAACAATATTTATGTATAAGAATACATATTCTTTATCAACTATGAGCATTACGACTCTTTGTGTAAGGAAAATAAATATAAAAACTGTAAACAGCCTGGCTGTTTGTTTTTCTTTAAGACCTCTACAGGCTCTTGTGCGTACAATAATTTTTCATAGATATTCGGCGTATGGTACATGGTTCATGGCCGTGACAATATTTCTTTTGTACGGCGTATATGTGTTACATCTTTCAAGGTTGGTGTATCAGGATAACCATCAAAAACCTTGGTTGCATCTGAATAGTGTTTCATGACGTATTGAACATAGAAATCACAAATACTACTGAAAGTCTGTCCCTTTACCCATGGTATGCGGTGTATATGCGATCAACCATCTAAAACATACTTGAATAAAGGCAGCAGTAGTATACCGATGTTCAAACTCATAAATCCATGGACAAAAAAATCGAGGTAACAAACTAAAACTGAGGGAAACGCATTAAATATAAGAGGCGAACAACGACACAACACTTCAATGTAACACACACAGAAACGGACCAAGCAACAGACAAAATCCCACGAGAATAACAAATATAACATCAAAACCAAATACATGAATTTAGGGATAGACAAGTACCGTGGCACGTCTTATCGCAATGTGAATTTAAACTCAAAAATAAGAGAAAACAAACGACGCAACGTTAAAATGTAACACATACAGAAACGAACTATAACATGTTCTATGTTTATTTCAGAAGCTTCACTTTTTACTAAATTCCAAAATGAGACAAAAAGTACAGATTTATGCAATTCTCTTAGGATCCCGTTCCTATCGAAAAGGGAAGAGGGAACGCTGAAAAGATCAGATTGAAAAATGGCAGATATATCGTGGAAAAGCGTATTTGCAACTGCCGTGCATCTTTGAAACAATATTTGTTGGCCCACTTTACAAGTTCATCATCTATTGTGACGCTTGTTTTATTGCTCAGTGTAATAAGCTGTTGTTTTTGTGGATGGTATATAGTCCATAATGTTTTCCCAACTAAGGACTGTATAACTCCTTTCCCAACTTCCTCTACAATATCTGCATTTACAGACCTGTCTGCTGTAATACCACTTTAAATTTTCCGTAGGGAATCATCCCCTTTAAATGGGTCCCGATCCTTTATGAAGGAAAGAACAGTCATTATGTCATCCTTATCTCGTCATTCAGTTTATACTTATTTTATTTTTTTAAGTAAAACACAATATATAAATCTCATTTTTTACTTCTTATGTTTTAAATAATACGCCTTATAAAGGTTGCCGTTTTGTTTTTTTATTGTTAGACTTGAAATGCGTAGATTAATAAAATTGAGAATGGAAATGGGGAGTGTGTCAAAGTAACAACAACCCGACCATGCATTGAACAGACAACATGTCCAGATTGGTTTTCCATATTTTTTTTGTAACCTGACATGTGGCATCTTCGCTAGCCAAGGGTTACGATCCACTCCCGCTCCCTTCACCCTTGGTGGATTGAGATAAAATTTCGGAGACACAAGGTAAGGATTTTTATTGGTTGCAGTCAAACTCGCTGCATCCAATCAAAAAGCGCCTATAACATGATCACATGTAAATGCATAAAGTGTTTGTAAACAATTACCACGTGTTTATTGTGCAACAAGTCTTTACATCCCTACACATACGACTATATTTAGTGACAATTTGAATGTTTCTAATCAACCAATAGAAGTTCCTGTGTATGTTTCCTGCACAAATGCATGAATGTTGACGTATATTTTCATTTCCGGCTTTACCAAGTATGTAGAATCTAGATGCTACCGTGTTTTTACCTCCAAATTGAAGTGCTACCATTGGTCAAGAATAATGTATTCGGAATGGGCGTGATTTTTATCTTCCGATAGATGGCGCAACATTGTTATCACAAATGTTGGCTCAATCCGCCAAGGGTGAAGAGAGCGGGAGTGGATCGTAATCCTTGGCTAGCGAAGATGGACATGTGGTAGATCACGGACGAAAAGGGCGATATGTGGCGCTGCTCGTGATCAGCTGTTTGAAATTTGAGGATAGAAATTTTTAGTTTTTTTAGTATTTTAAGGAACATTTTTCTCGTAAGGTTGTGTTTTTAAATTATAAAAATTGATAATTATATGCAATAATTGTCTCGGTAGAAAGACTTTTAATTTTTAAAAATATTTTAATATTCAGTGTACCGACGGTGATCAGCTGATCAGTTAGTTTCTTTAGTGTTTTTCATTTCAAAGAAATATTGTGGTTTAAAAAAAAGATGTAAACTACGAAGAACATTAGTAAGTTCTAACCTTTAATTAATATTTTATAAATCTATATTTAATGGTTAAATAAGTAGTAATGTCTAGGATATTGTTTTTATAAATCACCATAACAAAATCGCAATGAGTACTTCCGGTATAAACAATAATAGCTTTCAAATGTTAAAATGATGAGAAGAAGTGAAAGAAATATTAAAAAGAAACAGGAAGTTTTCAGCCCGAAGGAAATTTAAAGTCAGGTAGTAAATTATACATGCCCCCAAGTTTATGAAATTTGTATTGGTTGGGGAAAAGGCAAAATTGAAAAGGAGACTGATTGGATTGAGTGTGATTCATGTAGAAACTGGTGGCATTACTGTTGCGCAAATATATCACATAGAGACACACGTAAATTTTTTAAATATAATATTAAATTCAGTTTTTCTTTCTGTCTTATTCGATATATAGAAATTAGTAAAAGGGAAAAAAGAATAGTAAATACATGTAAAGAAGAAGTTGAAGTTAATTATACAGATTACAAAGTAAATAATACAGAAATACAGTACAAAGTTAAATTACCAGTAAATGAAACAACCCCAATGAAAAAAGAAATATTTTAAGTTGTGTTTTCAATGATCCAGAACTAGTGTTAGTAGCTGATAACATAGAAAATAAAGAATTAAGATTAAACTGGCACACAGACTTCCATTAGGAGAAATAGCAGTACACAGCAAACAGTTAAACATGATTTTTAAAATAAGGCAGTAGTAGAGGATTTGAGTAAAAACAGTTGTTGGCCCAATCCCAAAAGTCATTCGGTTTAACGAGAAAAATGATCGTGAAAGAAAATCTTACGGCGGTCAAGTATTGAGAGATGATCGTGAAAGGTCTGGTAACGGATCGTGAAAGACATTTAATGTAAATTCTAGTTCAGAATCTTTGAAAAAATCGCTTAATTTTCAAAACGCAGAACAAATCCGAACCAAAAAATATGTCTGTCAAAATAGTTTAACTTACTGAACATAACTGTGAAATAAGATAAACAAAATATGCAGTACTTTATGAAAAAACACAAAAGGCGCAATGCATGTCTATGAAATTAATTACAAATAACACGGTTTTTGTACCTATAATGGTCATATTTCAGTATATCATGATATATTTGAAATTTAATCTTTGGTGTTTCTGAAAGTACAGTAAAATTAAAGTATGATCTTCCCTTAAAAGTGTTAATTTGTTCATGAAAACCTTGAATTTGTTGCATTTCCATTAAACTTGATCGTGAAAGATCAGGCAACGTATTATTTTGATCGTGAAAGAAAATGCGTGACCAGACTTTATACGAGTAATCAGAAATCAGTATTTCTTTTACCATTTGATAAACCTGCAACAGGTTGAAACCTGTAACTATTTTGATAAGGATGAACATTAAAGCTAATTTTTTTTCTTCTACTCTACACTTTACCTCGAAAGTTAAAAAAACAACAACTAAAACCGTGTCTAAATAAGTGTGAAAGATTCAGCTTTGTGAATCGGTCTAATGCAATTCAGGCAGACAGACACTATTTAGCCAATAATATGGATATTAAACGCTTAAATCAAAATGATATCCATCAAACAAAAAATTACAGCAAAAACAGCATCGTTCATGTGTAATTTGAAATTGAACGATAACCAACATTTTGTGCAACAGTACTTTCTTAAGTTCTTAATATACAACGCAGATTTGGATTGATTTAACTATATACTACAGACTTTAGAATACCAGAGCGTAAATGCCATAATGTCTCGTCTGCTTTACTTATGAAAGTATATTTGTTGAACGTCTACAATATCAAGGGTTTTACTAGAAGTGTCAAATGCGCTTAAATAAAGACAACAGTAGTATACCGCTAAACCCATAAATCCATGAACAAAAAACAAAATCGGGGTAACAAATTAAAACTGAGGGAAACGCATTAAATATAAGAGGAGAACAACGACACAACACTACAATGTAACACACACAGAAACGGACCAAGCATCAGACAAAATCCCACGAGAATAACAAATATAACATCAAAACCAAATACACGAATTTGGGATAGACAAGTACCGTGACACGTTTTATCGCAATGTGAATTTACACTAAAAAATAAGAGAAAACAAACGACGCAACGTTACAATGTAACACACACAGAAACGAACTATAGTATAACAATGGCCATATTCCTGACTTGGTACAGGACATTTTTAAAGGAAGAAATGGTGGGTTGAACCTGGTTTTGTGGCATGCCAAACCTCCCTCTTTTATAGCCATGTAAAATATAACAACACAACAGTACAGGACTACAATATAAATAAATTGGAGAACTCAATTGACAAAGAAACACACGAACAACAGCCAACAAAAGGCAACAAGTTCAAAATTTTAATACGCCAGAATTGCATTTTGTTCACACAAGATATACTAGTGACGCCCAGATACGAAAGTTTGAAAGCCGAAACAAGCACATAGTCGAACAGCATCGAGGACCAAAGATAAAAAAAGTTGTGCCAAAACGGCCAGAGTTTTCTGTTAGTTACCAGAACATCCCTATTATTTAGAATAATTTATACTTTTGCAAACAAGATTGTCAGTGGTTCATAAAAAGAGGTCAAGATTAGATGAACCATGCAATACAGGTCTCTACAAATATCCCGTACACCAAATAAATGTGTTCCGATCCTTAGTGCCTTAGAAACTGACAAATGTAAAAGTTATGCTTGGCCAAATAATTCGGAACATAAGGTCAAAAGTATATGAATGCTGACCAACAGCCAGACATAGACATCTTACTATCATTCAATATATCAAATACCATTGACGTCATCATAGTCATATATGAAACATGCAGACAGACATGTACACCATACCCGAAATACATTGGCGCTATAGCATACAGGTATATATCCAAAAGGCCAAACAACATAAAACGAACATTGCCGAATGATGCATGATAATGAGTTCGATGTTAGTTGAACCCTTGCAGAAATCGAAAATATACGCTTTACGATCATAACAACAGACAGCTATCCTCAAGCTTAACGAATCCTCGATACGGACTTGACTACAAAAATTAATCTTCACAATATTCGTGTGTTCCTTCTGTAACGTTATCTGCATCTTCAATCTCTTCAAATGGCTCACCTTCACTGGATTGTTTTTTTTTCTCACCTATTGTCTTTTCTTGTCGCCGTAATTGTTGTCTTTTTCTGAAAATATTAATACTATGAAATGCTTAAACCGATTGAGGATGTTGACCTATCTAGCTTTTCTCAATACCAATAACAAATATTAATTATCATATAATTATAGAATAATTTGAACGTCTTCGTAGCATCAGATCTTTCACGATCCTTTTCCCGAGGGTATCACAAGCCCAGTAGTCAGCACTTCGTGCTGACATGAATTGTCATTGATATGGTTATATTTATAAATTAGCTGTTTACAATTTTTTGATTTTTTTGAAATACTAAGGCTTTTCTACCTCAGGCATAGATCACCTTAGCTGTATTTGGCAAAAACTTTTAGGAATTTTGGTTCTCAATGCTCTTCAACTTCGTATTTTATTTGGCCTTTTAAACTTTTTTGGATTCAAGGTCACTGAAGAGTCTTTTGTAGACGAAACGCGCGTCTGGCGTATATACTAAATTTAGTCCTGGTATCTATGATGAGTTTATTTTCACGATCTTCAAATATGAGGTACATTATCTTTCACGATCCGAAAAAATCAATTTTGTGTAAATAGTTCTTTATTTACCAAGTTCCAGATTATATTTATACAAAATAACTATGAGAACCATTTAATTAATTCAAATAGAATACCCTTATTCAAATAAAAGTAGTTTATCTAGTCGAATTTGTGAGAAAATCGCGTTTGATTACATTTTTTATGTCATTGAAATGTCGAGAAGCAATCTGCCTTTTGTTGTTTTGTAATAGCTATGTACTTTTAAAACTGGATATTCTTACATACTGATCATAATGTTGAACCATTTTGACGGACAGTTTTATTTTGTCGAAAATTTGTAATAATTAAATTAGAATATTAACCTTTCATATGTCAACTCGATTAAATGTCTTTCACGATCCGTTACCAGAGCTTTCACGATCGTCTCTGAATACTTGACCGCCGTTAGATATTCTTTCACGATCATTTCTCTCGATAAACCGAATGACACACGTGAATAAGGACACCATAGGATTTGGAAAATATATACCTTTAGATACTAATTTGGAAAATTTAAAAGGCAAAATAGAAAGGCAAACAAATACATATTTAGTTTCTATTACACAACAAAGATATTGGGATACTATAAAATAATGCCATTAATTAGTTTTTACACACTAAAAGACCTCAACAAAGCAGAAAACACAGGAAAAACAATGGGGAAAACATTGTCATTGAAAGAAAACAAAAGTTTTAAATTATAAGATGCTATAATTGTCATCGTTTTGGACATTGCGCTAACTTATGTCAAGCCGATAAAAGATGTTATAACTGTGGAAAGAAAATCTGTGTGTCAAACCAAGCAAATGTTGTAATTGTGGAGAATTAAACACAGTTTCCTAAACTCGGTGTCCAGTGTTTAGAAAACTGTATTGATTTTATTAAAGTACACATTTTTTTTAACAAAATTTTTATTTATAAATTGCCAGATTTTTAACACAGCTTATGGACTAAGTAATACAATAGAAAAGTATGATATTGAAATTAAATGTTTAAATGAAACTATCGAAAACACAGACGATCCCGTAAAATTTATAGAGATTGGGCTGTGTTTTCATCACCAAGACCAAACAAGTCAAGAGGAGGAGCAGCACACTATGTATAAGACCTAGTTTGAATTATATGAATACATTACAATAAACCAATTAGACTCAATAGAAATGACATGTGTGAAAATTACTTTTAAAGATAAAAAAAATGATCAACATTTGTTGTCCTTATATACATCCAGAGAAACCATATTTAATGGATGGTCTACATGTATGTAAACATAGCAACACTCAAATTAAAGAAAATACAGTTATAGTTGGAGATATGAATGTCAAGAGTTATCATTGTAATAACAAAACAGAAAATATTCATGGAAACTTTTAGAGGAATGTATGAACAAATCAAAATTAATATGTATAAATGATTGTCAAGCTACAAGAAGAAAGAGTGACAAAATCATTGATTTTTCCCTTATTACACAGAATATGCATAATGAAGTTATTTAATGTACTACACTTAGTCATGAACATATTTAATCTGATCATATTTGAATCTTTACTAAAATAAATTCTTGTACAACGAATCCAGCTCCATTATAAAATGAAATATACATAAAGCAGAACTAGATGCTAGGAAAATTGCCACTGAAGAATCTTTTACAAAGGAGTAGGTCCAGTAAGACCCCTTTTTGGCCTCAAAATATAGCAGTTTTACAAAACTGTTAAAATCTAAACTGTTAGTTATTTATTGGACAGTAGAATACTTCAGCTACATAAATCGGATACTAGCACCAGTAAGTCATGCTAAAATACTGAAATCTTCACAATTCTAGCATTTTAGTTAAATTTTAGACTTGTTTTCGTGTAAAACGAAAGTGGCCACATTCGTGTTCATCCTTAATATTGAAATGTAAGTTGTATTTGATGATAATATATAACATATATAAAGGTTGAGGATGAACACGGATGCGGCCACTTTCATTTTTGACAAAAAACATCTGAAAAGTGACATTTTTCGGCAAATTTGGTAAAATTTTCATATTTGAGCTTGAATCGAGCGTTTTTAATGACTAAATCAGTTAAAATCTTTCACATAAACTAATAGACAACTTTCGAGTTCGATGCATTTCCGTCAAAAACTCTGGTTTTAGTGAACGTCATTTGTGCGTTTAGGGGCGTCGTCACTTCCATTCCAATGTTGAGCGAGTGGTTGGAAAACTATAATTCTATATTGTACGAATTATACGACAAATTGAATTATCTAAATTGACAATCAGCATTGATGTCATTAGGGAATTGTCATTAAGTACCTACAGAACAACCATTATTTCTAGTTTATCCTGCACAATGACGATCACCAAGACGCTTGATGAACGTAAATAGTGCAGGGATACAGGCGACCCCCTCTATCTGGTAAATGACGTCATAAAGGCGCATATAATTGACGAGTTTTTTCCGGTGACGGATGAACTCGAAAGTGGTCTATTGAATCAAATGTAATAGACACTTAAGGGTTTAAAAAGTGGTCGAAATCTTTCGTCAGATGAACCTGAAATTTGAGGCCAAAATCAGTCCTTACCGGACCTACTCCTTTAAAATTTTATAACAATCAATCAATGGAAGAATGTTACTAAATATTTGAAGATAAATTAATGGTGTGTATGGAAAACATTATTCCTAAATCAACAAAACATATTAGGAAATATCATAAACCATGTTGGTGGAACAAATCAGTAGAGGGAAGAAAAACACATGCTCAACAAATGCCACAGAAATTTCAAATTAAAGAAAATTAATGGAAGCGGAATTATTGTTCACTGATGCAAAATAAAGGCAACAGTAGTATACCGCTGTTCAAAACTCATAAATCCATGGACAAAAAACTAAATCGGGGTAACAAACTTAAACCGAGGGCAACGCATTAAATATAAGAGGAGAACAACGACATAACACTAAAATGTAACACACATAGACAAAATCCCACGAGAATAACAATTATAACATATATATATAACATCAAAACCAAATACATGAATTTGGGATAGACAAGTACAGTGACACGTCTTATCGCAATGTGAATTTACACTCAAAAATAAGAAAAAACAAACGACACAACGTTATAATGTAATACACACAGAAACGAACTATAATATAACAATGGCCATATTCCTGACTTGGTACAGGGCATTTTTAAAGGAAAAAATGGTAAGTTGAACCTGGTTTTGTGGCATGTTAAACCTCGCACTTTTATGGTCATGTGAAATATAACATCAAAATGAGAACACAGGACTACAACATAAATAAATTGGAGAACACAATTGACAAAGAATCACACGAACAACAGCCAACAAAAGGCAACAAGTTCAAAATTTTAATACGCCAGAAGTGTATTTTGTCCACACAAGACCTACGTGTGACGCCCAGATACAAATGTTTGAAAGCCGAAACGAGTACAAAGTTGAACAGCATCGAGGACCAAAAGATCAAAAAGGTTGTGCCAAAAACGGCAAGGGTTTTCTGTTAGTTACCAGAAAATCCCTATAATTTAGAATAATTGATACTTTTGCAAACAGTAAATTTCATAAAATGAATATTCAAAAGATGTACATGATAAAACTGAAGTATTAACTAATTACAGTAAACAACTGAAATACATTTACATAACCAGACATTTGAAACACAAAAGTAGACACATCCGAATTAAACCTCTACGCCAAGTGACGTCCTATTTGAAACTAAGAAAATGACGGGAAAATGACGTCATTTGAATTTGTAAAACAGATCATCAAAAAATGAAAAATGACGTCACACAAGAATGAATAAGATGAAACAGTTGAAGAATAAGAATGAAAAAGATGAAGCAGTTGAAGAATGGTCAGCATTACTGTGACGTTAAGCACGTTATTGCGTCAATGCACTGAAATGCGACAGAGCAATTTGATAAAAAGCTCTTCTATGAAATCTTAATAGTTCAGCTTTATGAAATTGATATCCTTAGATTAGGCAGGTATTACTGTTTCCAAATATAAAAAAAAAATCTTTAACTTTTCATTATAGTTTCAAATAATGATACAAATATTGCCAAAACGTCAAAAATATGCGTGTCAGACGTAACAAATTATTCGAAAAATAACTTTTGCGGGAATTTTTGTGGCCTAAAAAAGAGTTAAAAATCCGGTTTTGGTATTAAACACCACTACATGTATAAGCGACATTTGTTGTATTTTATTGACATGTCATCATAGGTAGAAGAAGCCGGATTTCATGTTTTAAGATCAGAGGACAAAACAAAATAACCAAATTACAAATTTCGAAAATAGATAGAAACCACGATAAGAACTGTAATATATAATAATAGTTACAATCAAATAGAAAATGAATAATTATCTAAAATGAAAAAAAAAAACATATGGTAATTTGTCAATAAATAGGTAAAATATTTCAGATGACTGTGGTTGTTCATTTAACCAAGATTCTAAAGTTGTGAAAGGGCTATATTACGAGAGGATAAAAGATCAACCGTTTATTTTCAAACTTGTGAAGCGTAGAACTGCGATTTGATATTCATCTGCAATACGGTTCATTTGAGCTGAAATTGAAGGAGGTAGTAAAATTGTTGTACCTGAGGAGTTACACCTCGATATTATACAAAGCTTGTAAACATATCAGATGAATATAATTATTTTTTCACGCAATCATTCTCTTTCTTGATTTAATTACTACGTTGTAAACAATAGAAGTCTTTTTCATTAACATTCTTTCACTAATCATCACCCCCCTCCCCCCCCCCCCAAAAAAAACAACAACATTTAAAAAAGATAAAAGCACAAAACACAAAAACTATGTTATTTAAGCAACATGAATTGCTTCCTCTCTTCTTAAATTTAAACGGGTGACCAACGCATTATATAATAAACTATAGGCACTATTTTCTCAACCAAATACCTATTTTGTATTGTTTATTTTTGCTTGCGTAACTACCAGTAGGAAATATTTCATACATCTTCAAGACTTTGAAGTATCCATATCGATCAAAAATGATTACAAACAAAACGAACAAAGTATACTCGATTACCGACGTAAAACGTCAAATTTTGACGTTACCAATTGGGACGCAATATCGTGCGTAACGTCTGTGTAATCAATTAAATGAAAGTAGACATCTCAAAGAGAAATGGTCAAAGATTATAAAGTTAACAAAAGGGTGAAATTAATTTGGCAGATAATGGTCTTGAATGCTACGAACCCATGTTAAAATTAAAAATTTATAATTCCGGACTGAACTTTTTTAGAGTATGGAGAAAGGACAACCAATTCACCAAATGCTAATGACAATTTAGATTAAATTTATAATCCAGTTACAAAGAACAAATTGAACACCTGCTTTTATATTGACTTTTGCAAAGAAGTACAAAATAAGTCGTGAAACAGAACATTATCATGCCAAATAAAAAGATGTGTGATTCCTAATACCCTACCCGCTATTTTATATTGACTTTCGCAAAGAAGTATAAAATAAGTCGTGAAACAGAACATAATCATGCCAAATATAAAAAAAAAAAGATGGGTGTTTCCTAATACCCTACCCCCTATTTTTCAAGCTGAAAAATTGCATACCCTAAGGGTTTTTTTTTTTTTGCAATTTTATAATAAGCACTGTAAAAGTCAGACTGTTCCTCTCATAGACTTACTGTAAAACAAATAGTAAAACTTAAGATTAATTTCATACAAACCTCTATTCTTTTGGTTGAAAGTAAATTCAGCCTCTTAGCAGCCTCCTCGATTTTTCCTCTGGCCTTAACACTATTTATGCCAGCATGATAAGCTTCAATAAGAAGCTGCGTCTCTTTAGAAGTAAAATCAACTCCTTGTCTTCTACAAAATAAGTTTTATATATAAATATTTTTAGCAACACTGAGGAAATACATTCATTATTTTTTAAAACATAAATGAATTTGGAACTAAGTTTTTCATATACAAACTTTACATTAAATTTGTTTGGTTTACTTAAAAAAATTATGGGTGAAATAACACCATTCTTTTTACACGTGAACAAATTTTCTTAAACTTTCAATCCATACGTAAACATGGTGAATAGGGTCCGTTAATAGGGTATATTTTGATCATTTGATTAGTGGTTAGGACCATATGACAAAATAAATAGCATCAAAAGCATGACACTCTTAAAGGGCAGAACTAGGATACCTCTTAATCAATATCTACTTTTTATTGCACAGCATTTTACATGCCATTGGAGACCTCTGATGAAATTAAAGTAGAAATATAGTAAAAATCTTTAATACATACTCCACCGTGTATATTCTGAATAATTCCTCGATGATTTTTTTTAATGCTTCCTCAAGAGTTTTGAAATTGATGATGAACATATAGGAGGTCACAGATTAAAGTGTATGATGTTCTAATTAGCCTCAGGTAAGTTATATTTGAAGCTACATGTATATTTTATTTCTATATTTTAATATAAAAGATTAAATTGTCAACCGTTGATAGAGTACGGTAGATCATCAGTAAAAATTCCCTGATATAGTTTTAATTACTATGTCCTAGATTATACAAATTCTCTTTCGGCCAACACAATCATTGACAGTATATGTCATTTATAAAATAGGGTCGATTGGTCTGAATTTAATTCTGATTTTGCATAACATGGCTTCATTATTATTCGTTGGATACCAATTTTTGTGGGTTTCGTGGGTACAGTTGAACCACGAATTCAAATGGTCAACAAAGAACATATTTTCAATATGCTTTGTATACAGTGATTGACAAAACCACGAAATCAAATTTCCACGAAAATGAAAGTTTTCAGCATTCCACGAAAATAAATGAATCCACAGTATTTAATTTAATACAAATTAAACAAATTCCCCAAAACAATTATGATTTCTCGGAGTTTGATCCTGTTTTACCATTCGATAATTTGCGCACGCATGTAGATATACATGTATTCAGTATTGTTTGTGTATGATTTTTAATGGTTTGACATTTTTTACACTTGATATGCGTCATTCCTCTTACAAATTGAGTGAATAATCCTGTGGAAAATGCATTTACAGTCCAGTAATAAGACTCTCTTCTGTTTTGTTAGGGTCCTAGGCTTGTTGGTTTGAGAGATATATCCACAATTGTGAACTAAGAATTTTGTTTTATGGTGGTATAGTATTTTAGTTTATAAAAATTTGTCTCATCTTCAATTACCCAATTTCCCATCCTTTTTGAATTGATTGGATTTTCATAAAAAATATTTTCTGATCGTTTCTGAATAATTTCGATCCCAAATGTATTATTTTTCCTTTTTGTACTTAAGGGAGTTCCCTTCTCAGCTTCGAAATGATTAACTTTTCAAAACACTGGTTTATATTGACAAGGGGATTAATAAAGGAATCCAACGAACAAAAAAATATAAAGGTCACCGTGCTTGTTTTCGAGATATTAGCCATTGAAATTTTGGTAGCGGTATCTGTATTTCAAGTTTTTAAAATTTCCCAACTGTAATTGTTTACTTCCAACCATGTGGCTGACTGGTTTACTACTTTTTAATGCATCATTTGCCTTGCAATGATATAGTATAAACTATTTGTCAATGGCCGATTGATATAACTCAAAACAATCGAAGAATATTTATCATTTCCCTTGGATTTTGTTGATCAAATAGAGTAAAACGATGTCAATCTATAATGAGGACGTTGAAATTAATCGACAGAAGTACCGTGAAACGCTTACAAATTTGTTATTCAAGTACTCTGATTTTAAAAGAGGGACGAAAGATACCAGAGGGACAGTCAAACTCATAAATCGAAAATAAACGGACAACGCCATGGCTAAAAATGAAAAAGACAAAGACAAACAGAAAACAATAGTACACATGACACAACATAGAAAACTAAGAAATAAGCAACCAGTGCATATTTTTGCATGATTTTTTCTTTGAATCACCACACAACATGTATAAATCCACATCATAGTAAATAGTTAAGTTAGGACTGAGATGAATTATCAAAATGAATATTATTATTATAAAAATGGAAAGAAAAATATGTCGAGAAACACACCCTGGCCTTTACATTGCGTTTCTAGACTTCATGCATCCACTTTCTCGTGTTCAAATAAAATGTTTCCCCTCTTTGATAAGCCATACAAGGTTTTTTTTAAACTACACTTTTGAATGAAGAACTTGTTTGTTCAAAGTTTCAATTCCTTGAACATATGAACATTTATTATAACCCAGTTATTATTTTCTACGTAAAAAGGACAACAAAAAAACAGTTTAAATTATTTTTTTCAAACTGCAAGCTTTTAACTGTTTGGAGCGTTCAACTCTTTTGCCCTTGATGAAAATATATGACCGCATGCGTCATTACATTTCGTCGAATTAAATCAGGACTATCGGAATTCATCTCAATTATTAACGTCGATTCTAGAGTCGTTCAAACACACCATGCCGCATCCAACGACAGGATCATTGCTCAGTCAAGGCGATTTCCGTCGCTCTCCGATAGAGATCTGGAAGTATATATAAAGTACAAGGCTATGATGCCCAAAACACAAAATCAGTCGTTCGAAAAAAGTTGAACCATATAGAATTTTCAAAACAGAAAGTCCTTAATTAAATGGCAAAATCAAAAGTTCAAACACATCAAACGAATGGATTACAACTGTCATATTCCTGACTTGGTACAGGCATTTTCTTATGTAGAAATAGAAGATTAAACCTGGTTTTAAAAGCTAGCTAAACCTCTCACTTGTATGACCGTATCCAACTACATTATATTGACAACGATGTGTGAACAAAACAAGCAGACATAATAGGTTAAATTGTCAAAAATAGGGGTACAGCAGTCAATATTGTGTTATAATCCTAATCACTACAAAAACAAACACATGTGTAACAAAGAAGTACAAAAAGGCATATAGATAAAACACATTAGCAAAAGTGAAAGACGAGAATACAAAAAATTATAAAAGAACAATAACACAATGACGTGATGAATAAGTACTGAGCCACGTCATATGCATCAAAGAAACACAAAAGGCATATGTAACAAAGAAGCACAAAAAGGCATATGTAACAAAAGAAGCACATAAAGGCATATAGACAAAATCACATTAGCAAACATGAAAGAAAAGAATACAACAATTATTATAGAACAGAAACACAATAATGGGATGAGTGTACAAGTACAAAGTCACGTCAAGGGATATAAAAACAACTAAATTAATATTCATAAAGACGAATAAAAGAATACTATACGTTATTAAAATGATAAACAATGTCAAAACCCAGAATCTATACTTAATGACCATCGTGTTTTATTTGGGATATATATCAACAAGGTATTGGTGCCTTCCCCTGAACTTTTTTTTATAAAAAGAACGAGGCGTTCATTGACATACCCCTGATTCGAGCTGATGAAAGATTAATTGCAGCTTCTTCAAACTTTGTGTCTGTTCTCACTTTCGGTATTATAAAACACTGACGAACTAGATATTCGTGAAATAAAAAGGTTATTGTCCCCTTAACTACGCCTCAATATTGTTTGTACGGAACCTACGTTATTGCACGGAAACTGTTTCCATCTTAATGCCCGCCATAATTCACCATTTATATAACCGGATTTTTTTCTAGGAAAGATCTGGTTTCAAGAAGTTATTTAAAATATTAATCAACTGGTGATTAATTTGATTTTTTGTAAAAGTTGTACGGAAATTCTGAAGTTTTTAACCCCATTGAAATTTTATTTCTTTTAAGTTTTACTTGTTATTATTCACCATCTAAACGGGTTAAATGATATATGAAAAAAATCAGATACTTTTAATAGCGTCAAAATATGCAAGTGTTCGGTATACTGGAAGTTGTTGAGTGACGAATCTGAAAACGCATCACATGGGATAGCTGACTTATATAAACCCCGAAACTAAATTTCCGAAATCAGTGTATAATAGTTGCTGAAAAAATATGACAAAAAATTTCAACTTGGAAATCATGTGTAAAATGATACAAAAAAGTAAAATCACAAAAATACTGAACTCCGAGGAAAATTTAAAACGGAAAGTCCCTAATCAAATGACAAATCAAATGATAAATAAAGGCAACAGTAGTATACCGCTGTTCAAACTCATAAATCCATGGACAAAAAACAAAATCGGGGTAACAAACTAAAACTGAGGGAAACGCATAAATATAAGAGGAGAACAACGACACAACACTGCAATGTAACTAACAACACACCGAAACGGACCATGCATCAGACAAAATCCCACGAGAATAACAAATATAACATCAAAACCAAATACATGAATTTGGGATAGACAAGTACCGTGACACGTATTATCGCAATGTCAATTTACACTAAAAAATAAGAGAAAACAAACGACGCAACGTTAAAATGTAACACACACAGAAACGAACTATAATATAACAATGGCCATATTCCTGACTTGGTACAGGACATTTTTATAGGAAAAAATGGTGGGTTGAACCTGGTTTTGTGGCATGCAAAACCTCGCACTTTAATGGCAATGTTAAATATAACATAGAAATGACAACATAATATTACAGGACTACAATGCAAATAAATAGGAAAACGTATTAGACAAAGAAACACATGATTAAAGAATAACAAAAAGCATCAGGTTTAAAATTTAATACGCCAAAAACGCGCCTTGTCCACACAAGACTCACCAGTGACGCCCAGATATAAAAGATCGAAAGCGAAAAAAAGTACAAAGTTGTACAGCACTGAAGATCAAAAGTTGAAAAAGGTTGTGTCAAATACGGCTAAGTTTTTATGCTTGGGATAAGAACATCCTTATTATTTAGAACAACTAATGCTATTGCAAACAGTAAATTTTATCAAATGAATATAACAGATATACATAATGAAACTGAAGTATTAACTCATTACATAAAACACACATGAATACATAATGAATGACCAACACAGAATAGTCACACCTGACTCAGTCTTGGCTTCAACGCAGTAAATTATAAAAATGACGTCACATACGATGCTCAAAAGGCATTAAAAATTACGTCACATACGATGGTGAAAAGGCATTAAAAATTACGCCACATTTGAATATATGAAATTTCTGAAACCGCAGAAAAATTACGTCACATATGAAAAACATATATAAAACACATCAAAAACGAATGGACAACTGTCATATATGACTTGGTACAGGCATTATCAAATGTAAAGAATGGTGGATTGAACCTGGTTTTAGAGCGCTAAACCTGTATGACGGTCGCATCAAATTCCATAATATTTACAACGATGCGTGAACAAAACGGGACATAAAAGGTAAAATTGACAAAATAGGGGTACAACAGTCATCACTTTGTTCCATTTTAATTAGAACAAAAACAAACAAATAATTAAAACTGAAGCACAAATAAGCCTGTATCAAATTTAACAACCACATTCATTGCTTTAATATATATATATTTTTTAATCAACCCTATAAAGATGTATAAGTACCGAGCCACGTCAAATGGATATCATCGAAAGCAGACCAAACAGAAAAAGTAATATTAATAATAGAACAAAGACAAGTAAAAGAACATTATATATGTTCCGGACCATATGAGTATTTGGTCCATACGCGTATGGTCATGACCATATGGGTATATACTCATATGGTCCGACCATACGCGTAATGTCGGGGTAATTAACACGCTGTAACAGTTTACTTTAAATACGTCTCAACTCTTCTTATGGTATGACTGTTCATTAAAAAGACGCTATCATAAAGGTAATTTATAATCATAACAAAAAGATTAGCTAAAAAAAATTAGAAGTTTCAAATAGTTAAGTTTTCTTACTTGTCAAAACTATAATAAACACATTTTATACCAATGGTCATAACGAGTGAATGGCAATATGTCGACTATGGTGTATTGCAGTCGTGTTACGATATTTGAGATCTAGAGCTTCTTAAAACATCGTAGATACATCGGAATGGCCCAAGACCTCGGTATCACTGTACGCAGCTGCAAAAAGGCTAACTTTTCATTCGCAAACGAAAGATGTAAATGAAAAGGATCGTGCACAACCAGGACTAGTAAATGCAAAAAAGCTATGATACCGTGTGGAAGTAACTGTCACCTCAAGCCAACATGCAAGAATGTATTTAGCGATGAAAACTAACTAGGGCATCAATATTTAATTTTTACGTAGTCTTTGAAATATAAAATTAATACATTGTCATGTAACCATCATTGCTTTTTTTATTTAGAGTTTTTGTATTGATACGTTTATAATGTAATTTGAAAAAAATACCTATATGGTTCAAATACTCATATGGTCCGGCCCGCTAATAACTTATCGAGTATTATACGCATATGGTCCAAATACTCATTTGGTCCGGAACATATACACAAGTTTTCGGTAAACAGGAAGTTGTTGAGTAAAGAATCTGAAAACGCATTTCACGGTATAGCTGATTTATGTTATAACCCTGACACTAAATTTCATAAATCCTTGTTTTATAGTTCCTGAGAAAGATGCGACTTAAAAAATATTCATGGGACGGATCCAAGGATGGATTAACGGACAAACAGATGTAAAACAGTGTCTCCAACTTTTTTTTAAAGCGGGGGTATAATTAACCTACGGACTTATTGAAAGTTTATTATTTATACTCTCAATTTATTGTTTATTATTTGTAATCTCAGGTAATTTTTTATTATTTGTAATCTCAATTAATTGTTCTAAGAGTTTATTAACGTCAAGTCAGATGGAAATGCGTCCTTCCTAAACAGTGCCGTTGTTGGGTATTTATATATCCCGCACATCTAATTAAGGCAGTATAGTAGTTCAACTTCAGCGAAGTTGAAATCTCAATTTGTTTTGCATTCATTTTAAATAATGACAGAAAACGCAGACTTATTGATTTCATTTACCAAAAAAGAATTGTTTTTTTTTTATTTCTCAAAGTCGTCATAACAATGGATTAAATACGAGACATTATGTATGAGAGTCAGGATCTGCTTCCCTTCCGGAGCACCTGAGATCACACCCAGTTTTTGGTGAGGTTCGTGTTGCTTATTCTTTAGTTTTCTATGTTGTGTCATGTGTACTATTTTTTTTCTGTTTGTCTTTCATTTTTAGCCATGCCGTTGTCAGTTTATTTTCGATTTATGAGTTTGACTGCCCCTCTGGTATCTTTCGTCCCTCCTTTGAATATTACTATTAGAATTCTTCATGCTCGTGGTATCTTTTGAACGAACTAGTGTTTATTCTATGCATCTCAAACACTGAACGTTCGATACATCTTTGCATTAAATGACAGTCGCATCAAAATATCATCAGACTTCAGTTGCATACAAAGTATTAACTCCGTATAGTGATCGTTTCAGTTCCGGGACTATTTTCTTTTACTCCATCAGATTAGATGAAATAAGGCCACAGAAGGAATATTTATCTTAAATGGATGCAACATCTACTTCATTGGGAAGTAAACATAAATCACTGATAATATATGCAGAATACTTAAGTTTTATCAGCTGAAGGTTTTAAACGATAAAAGTTCATAACAGATTCTGGATAAAAAGGGAGTATGAATTAATTGATAATATGGATATTAAAACAATTACAAGTCGGGCATATCATCATCATCACTGTCAGAGTCACTGTTGCTGTCAATGTTATCATTGCCGAAATCTACATGGCCCGAAAGAAGCCGATTGACAATGATGTCAAGGTCAATCTTCATCTTACTGCCATCAATGCATGCAAAATAATTTTCTCCCAGTTTCTCAAATCCTTCATACTTCCTTCCTGGAGTGAACTTGAATGATTTCAAGTCTTGTAACACGTCCGACATAACCTGTTGTTCTCCTGGTGATAATGTTTTTATATGCCTTGATGCCTTGGGTGTAATTTCCAACGAAATGGCAATGTTGTCATTGATAGCAGCAATGGCTCCAGCAGCTGCAGATGCTCTTTCTATTGCCTTCTGTGTCTTATTAGCACCAAGCTGTTTAATTAAAAACTTCTGTTTTCTAACTGAGTGTTCTTGAAGGAGATCACTTTCTACATTGTTCGACCTCCCTCCTTCAACATTCACAAATGATCCTTCAAGAACACGCAGTTTCATTAGGGGGGACAATAGGTACTCTAACTGTATAACATAATTAATGCATTCAACCAGATATTTGCTTAAAGTAGAATGATTATAAAATAAGGGCAAAGACATTAACAAATTAGGTATGATGCTGGTTATGTCACCATCCTTAGCTGTTTTGTTCAGTACCTCAATGTGTATAAACCACTGGGCCAAATTATTGAAGTAGTTGTACATTTCATCCTTTTCAGGGCATAAAAAAAACATTATCATTAATAGGAGGAACATAATCAAATTTTGAAATAAATAAATCTAATATTTTATTTATAGCTTCAAATTGTCATCATTGTCCTCTGTTTGAATGTCTAAGTCACTGATGAATTGTCTTCCTTGTTCTGCAATTACAGATTCACCAGTAAATGATAGAAAAGCCATGTGGGATTTGAAGTGCCCTTTCACTTTGCCAGACACATCTGTTATCTGCAGTTTGGCTTTGAAATAGGCTAAACTACCCTTAAGTCATGCTAAATTACTGAAATCTTCACAATTCTAGCATTTTAGTTAAATTTTAGACGGTTTCCGTGTAAAACGAAAAGCCGCATTATGTTCATCCTGAATATTGAAATGTAAGTTGTATTTGATGATAATACATAACTTATATAAAGGTTGAGGATGAACACAGATGAGGCAACTTTCATTTTTGACAAAAACCATCTGAAAAGTGACATTTTTCGGCATATTTGGTAGATTTTTCATATTTCAGTTTGAATCGGACCGTTTTTAATGACTAAATTAGTTAAAATATTTCACATAAATTAATTGAATCAAATGAAATAGACACTTATGTGTTTAAAAAGTGGTCAAAATCTTTCGTCAGACGAACCTGAAATTTGAGGCCAAAATCGGTCCTTACCGGACCTACTCCTTTGCACATTCTATAACAGATTTATACCTTGTTTTCTGGTACATTCTTGTGTATTTCTAAATTCAAGATGGAAGAAGAAACCCTATCTACCTCAACACTAATCATGCTAATTGAAATTAAAAGTTTGTCTAAGTTTCTTAGAGATCAAAGAAGTATTCAAATTTTAGCATTGCAGCATGCAGTATTAATAGTTTGGTTACTGAAGAATACCTCAAGCAAATCTTGTTTCACATGCCAAAGTTCAATAACTATAGGATCAATATCATCAAAACGCTTCTTGTAATTTGGAGACAAGCTTCTTAAGGCTTTTGACTCGTTTAGCCGACTCCTTGTCAATTGATCTCCTCC
This sequence comes from Mytilus galloprovincialis, assembly GCF_965363235.1. Lineage (NCBI taxonomy): Eukaryota > Metazoa > Mollusca > Bivalvia > Mytilida > Mytilidae > Mytilus > Mytilus galloprovincialis. Next base: position 58,647,021 of record NC_134839.1, read on the forward strand.
TGTAACTACCTTGAACTGCCTCAACTTTTCATCTGAACCTGAAAAATTTGTAAAGAGAAACTTGTTTGTTTATTGGTAGCTTGTGCAGTTGAAGTTCATGTTTGCAATTATATGCAACAATTCTTCCTTTGACAATGAGAAAAAAACATACCGTATGGACGGCTGCAAAAGTCCATGATATAAAAAATGTTGAAAAAATTAAATGTATAACAGCCTTATTTATGACAAATAATTTATGAGAAACAAATAGACAAACATAAACCAGAAATCTCGATCAAATTATCATTTAAATGCATGTGCCAACATCTGTACATCTAAATAAAACACAGGTCAAATATCTGTCCCTTATATGGGTTAATATCTAGTACATTTTTTTTTATTATATATATATTTCCAGAAGACCAAAGTAACACCATCATACTGGACATATACAGGTAAAATTTCAATTCTTCTGCTCTATTTTGTTAAAAAAATCTCATATAGTGTAATTCATTGATCAATTATTGTTTTAATTGCAACCTTGCATTTGTTTACCCAATGTTTTATTTATGTAAAAATATGGTTATGCTTACAAATTGGAAGACAGCTATTGTCTTATAATATTTAAATAATTATGGTAACGGCTGTTCCTAAAAATGACTATGACATTGTCCTTCACATGAAAGTTTAGTTTTAATTTCATGCTGTTGGTTGTATTTGAGATACTAAAATGCACAATGGGTGTTGCTCCAATTAATTATTATTTTCTTGTTGTTTTTTTAAGGGGGTAGTTTTTTTTAGGAACAACCCTAACATTGTTGTTAATACCATGAGCCTCATTATATAGTTGTGTGAGGACCGTTTCATAGTGATCCATGATCTTTAGACAGTCTTCATGCTTGGACTCGTTAGTATCTATGATAGGTTATTGTTCTGTCTGACTTTTTTGGGACATGTAATTGTCATAATTGTGATTTATCTGCAAGACATCACACATCCATCCGCAGCCAATGGTTGCCTGAAATGGAAGGGATTTTTTTTTAATAAAATATGCTGGACACAAACATAAGGTTATAATCATTTCACATGAAAATGTTACATTTAAATAAATTAGCTGGTTACTATACACATGCTATATGTCAATTTGTTTTATTTTTTAGTTTACAATAAAATAGTTAAGCTATTATCTCTTTGGATTTTGTGATGCATACTAAATAAACCAGGAAAGGTAATAATGTTGCTAGTACATAAATGTATATACAGGTTACAATTGCTGGAATGAATTGTTCATCTTTAGTTAATGATTCCAGCTGATTAAATTGTAAAGCATAATTGTTTGGAATATTTAGGGTTTGACTTATTATTAAAACAAATCATTAGATTTTGAATTATTTGGATTTAGAAATTTGTAAATCTCAACATAAAATTAAACCCTTACTTTATACGATTTTATTATGTGAACTCGTTGTTGGCTCTTTATTTCTATATCTTTTGCAGAAATGTGCGGCAGTTTAATAGGCTCTTCATTTGAAATAGTAGTGTTTGCAATTCTTGGCAGTATTATGTTGGAGGCAAACAGATGCAGATCTCTGTTCTTTGTTCCTAGTGGTAGCTGTAATTACATCTCTTTTGATGTAAACATCTAAATTATCTCCAGTAATTTTAGCCAAAGGGTTGCAGGACAGCATGTTTACGATTAATTCTTTGCTGGCTATTGCTGCCTCGTCCTGCAATCTCAACTTTGATGAAGGCGAAAGGACAAGTCCATATTGAGAAAGTTTTGTTAAAGCCTACAAAGCAAAAGATGGAATGATACAGGTAATCAAGAGAAATTGTGAAGTTTATGTGAGACTTGCTTATCCTTCAAGAACGTGCGGCATTTATCACCCCTGGTATTTACCGGTATTAACTTTATAAATTTAGACATTTTAAAATCTATTGAACATGCATAATTTTTACAGGTGAATAGAATTTCAAGTAAGTGAAGTTACAGGTGATATATTACCTACATGTATCACCTGGCGTTGCTAGATGTGATAATTTAATTATTAAAACAACAGTTTTTAAAATAAATTCCAACCAAAATTTCAATTGACCAGTATTTGCTGCATTTTCTCATTTAAAAGCATGGTAATACTTAACACAAAAATTCAATGTTTGAAATGTTGACTCTATTTGTTTTAGTCTTTTAATTATTAGACATGTTACGAAAAGGTATATTCTCGACGCTGAGGTTGACAAGTAGACTTTAAATTTAGGGATAGTGTCAAAACATTGATTATAGATTTAAACAGGTAAAATTTAAATCCTGTGCGTCCTGGTTAATCTGTTAATTCAAATCACATTTATCTAGAACATCATTATGTAACATCCTAGTTGACAATTGCTATTGTGATATCATTGCTGGCCATCACAAGACATAGAAGGTGTACGCGTGCAGGAGTGGGTGGGCTAGAAAAAGGGGGACTGAGAGTTATACAAGTTCATTCTATTCTAGATTGATAATATATACATAGTAAACAATTTAGATAGTACTTTTATTGTTGTATTACAGATCCTGAAAAAGTTAAATCTGTCGCTCCACTAATCCGGCACAAAGCTCTACGTTTTTTTGTTCTCTTTGGTACCTCCAAGCGCATTATAGCGTGTTCGACATATACTCAAATTTTTTTTCACATTTTCTTCTTTCTGCTTGTGTTTAGCTCTTTGTTGGTGGCGTCTGTATGGGACAATGAGGGCGAAAAACAAAATTCTTGTACAATAAAAGGCAATAGATTATTCTGTTAGGCATCATTTTGGTGTCCTAGGAAAACACTTCGAATAAATCTTATATGATTTCTGTTGTCCACAATCACTTTTGTATCAATGCAATGTCTGTGTCCGTAGTATTTATTCTTCAGGCTCTGTCTGTGGTCTGTAATGGCATGATAGGTTCTGTCGATTGCAGCTAACGCTGTGAGTAATGTATGCCACTGTGTGACCCATCGCGTAGTTAGCGCAAATTTTCTTCGGTTGGCTAAGAAATATTGGGAGCATATATTTTCCAAAGAATTGGAATCAAGGCATTTATTTGTGCACTGACATCATGAACAGAAACGTCAAGGAGTAAATACAGCTTTACATAGCAAGGGTAGCTTCTCAACCACAAAATTACCATCATTTGACGGTTGGTTGTAGAAAGTTTATATATATATGTTGTCGTCCTGGGATATGATCGTGTATACTATGTCCAATTACTCCTATCATTTCTGGTGTCACAAACATCTTATCGTTCTGAACATGCATGAAATACTTGCCACCGGATGCTAAGAAACTAACAATCAATCAATCATAAACCCCTTATAAAGAAAAAACAAATTGAGCTGAAACTGTTTAGATTAAGACAAAGTTGGAAGGAAATACGTGCCTTCGAAGCAATATGACAGGGAGTAAATTTTCTAAACTATAATGCAACATGTTTCAGGATGAAATTGTATAAAAGAGGGACGAAAGATACCAAAGGGACAGTCAAACTCATAAATCTAAAACAAACTGACAACGCCATGGCTAAAACTGAAAAAGACAATAATAATCGGGATTTAGGTGTTTTAAAATAAACATACCCCGTTATATAAAAATTAAGGTGGCAATTAACTGGATCAAAATTAATACACTCCTTTGTTTGCTTTTCATAAACTATATAAAAATCACCGTTACATATATATTCACGAGTAGGTATAAAACAGATTATAATACTTAAATTATTTGCAAGGTCTATTACAATATGAAATGTTCTTATCAGGAAACAGATTAATATAAGCTAACAGCTTGTTTCTTGTTTTTCTATTAATTATTTCACTTGTATTATTATGTAAATGCCTATGTATGTACCTGAATATAATTAATAAAATATGTTTACACTAAGGGCTCGCCGAAGAATTCACACACGTATGTACCCGTGTATCCGTTGTCCCGCACATCTACTGCATTTACATGATCGCCCCCTCCCACCATATTCTTGCATTAGAGTTTCTTAAAAATATCATTGAATCTCTTAATATTTATTTCTTATATTTCTATTATTTAATATTCGTTCCATACGGAATTGCCTCCAAAAAGATCAATGCAGTTTTTAAATAATATTCAATGCATACACAATTCATCGTTTTTGTTTTGTTTTGACACAGTCCCAACATTTAAAGTGTAATTTGTCAACCTCAGCGACGTGAATATACATTTTCGTAACATGTCTAATACAAATGAAATCTTTATTATTAGTCTAGGGAGAAATGCTAAGTTACGATATTCCCGTGCTTGCATTTCCTATCATGATTTTCTTGATAGAGGGTTGGTGCTTACAAGGAAGCTATTAAACCAAGAGTTCCAAATGGTGAAGTTGAAATCATCCCTTCGTAAATTTTACTGACGCCATCACGAGTTGGTTGACCGTTATGGAATTACCGTTTCACAAATGATATCGGATATGTTCCTTACGTCGTAACTACAATCCCCTTCCCTTTCATGAATGTGACCTACCGAATTAGACTATTTACCGAATTTGTAATCACATAAGCATGTGGAGCAGGATCTGCTTACCCTTCCGGAGCACCTGAGATCACCCCTAGTTTTTGGTGGGGTTCGTGTTGTTTATTCTTTAGTTTTCTATGTTGTGTCATGTTTACTATTGTTTTTCTGTTTGTCTTTTTCATTTTTAGCCATGGCGTTGTCAGTTTGTTTTAGATTTATGAGTTTGACTATCCCTTTGGTACCTTTCGTCCCTCTTTTACGAATATTTTTAGTAGTATTTATTAACGAATCTTCCAGCTGACCTCTCAAGCAGACAGCTGAAATACATCTCTGCCATGCTGACATCATATGGTTCCTTTGAAACATCAATATATATAAACCGTATACTGAAGATATTGGAGCTAAAACTGATGACGAGATTTTACCAGCTGCAGCAACAAGTACATTAATCAAAATTGATGCTCTGTGAATAGATGAAATATTTTTAAGTACTACATTTAGAGTTTATTGATCACATGACTTATATGTGTATTATGCCATTACTTTCCTTCAGATGTCTTTTTGAAACTAATAGGCCAGTTGACAACTGACCTAAACCATGCTTAAAAATATTTTGGTTTGCCCAAACCCTACCCAAACATTGAGAAAGTGGGTAGGTAGGTAGGCATTTTCTTTCTTTTTTTGGCATAGAGAAATGCAAGTATCAGATGTTTATTAGTCTTCATGCCTATCTGAATTAAAAAAAAAATGTTTCAAATCAGGACAATAAAAGATTTTGAGTAGGCAGCTATTTTCTGGGTAGGTAGGGGTAGGGCAAACCAAACTATTTTTAATTTTTTTGCCTTACTGACCTGTGACTGAATTAATCTTAAAATGACACTTTATAACGATATCTTCAAAATGCTTACCACAAAATACAGATCAAGGTTGTATTTGGTAGTGTCACTCTAATCGTATGATTTATGCCTCAATATAAATGGAAGGGTAATACGAAATAAATAGTACTGTAACTTTAGTTTGCCCCAGCCAAATTTTATTGAACCTATACACAATATTTACTTCCACTTAACCCTGATCGAGTACAAACTCGGTAGGGTCACTCCTTTTTGAGTAATTTCCCTTTAAAATGTTGTTTGCGAGAAGGGGCATCATCAGCGTCCATTAGAACACATTCTGTATTTATTTTTATATACTTTTCTGCTAATTCCTCGAGCATGTCCATCATCGAGTCTTTGCCTTCTTGTTGTAACTCATTCAACGGTCTGCATTTTGATAATATGCTGTTGTTATTGCATGAAATGGCATTCAGTTGTTGATTCAGACCTTCTAATGATTCATCTTTCCTGACTTCCAACATTTTTTTTATCATTCTCTCTTTTCTTTCAGATTTCTCAATTGTAGTGGTATTTGCTTTTGATGGCAATTCTTCAAGTAAAATATGACATGAAATTTAAATGAAGTTACATTTTGTCTTTGAACAGATTAATTCCAAATTATATTTATTAATTGTTTATGTATAATGTCCTATCTTTTTAATTTATAAGCAGAAATCATGAGAGATAGAGAGGAATTGTAAAAAAAATGTTTGGAAAGACAAGATCTTCAAGTAGTAACTCCAATAGAATTTAAACACACGGTTTATAACTACTAAAGGAAGGTTTGGATTGATTTTGGGGGTTGTGGTTCCGAAATGTTAAGGAATTAGCCAAATAAGCAATAAGTTTTTGTTTTTTCCAAGACAATAACTTATGTTAAAGTGTATGAATTTTTGGATTTATACCATATATTTCCATACTAAAAAGGTATGGTTAGTGTTGTGAATGTTAAATATCGCGGCAGTACCTTTTTGTAAACGTTTCGTCGTTCCCGGCAAATTTGACAGTTGCCGATTTAACGTTACGAAATTCCGCCAACATGTGGCGTTCGAATAACATCTTTGTTTTCTAGCTTGTTGTGAATCTTACATTTCTTTAGTTACTTGTATTTACATGCTTTATATTGTTAAATCGGTGTTGAGACGTACGAAATCATGCTTGCTTTCTTTATAATTCATATTTATGTACGTACTGACAGTTATTTACATGATAAATAAAGGCAACAGTAGTATACCGCTGTTCAAACTCATAAATCTATGGACAAAAAACAAAATCGGGGTAACAAACTAAAACTGAGGGAAACGCATCTATAATACTAAAATTACGAGGTCCAATTTGTCAGCCGTCATCGGGTAAAAACGACAAATCAAAGAATTCAACTCTATATATAACTGATATAGGACAATGGTGTAGATTAAAAATTACACCACTCCAGACCCTTTTGTTTTCCACATAATTAATATTGCCAATAATTAACAAGTTCCGGGTCGAATCCGATACCGATACCAATAGTATATTCACCTGTTAGCTATTACCTTATATGTACGTTCTGCATTTGACAGGCTCACCACCAAACGGTGTATTTAGGATTTTGCTATATACACGGGACATAATGAAAGGGCTGACACTACTAAATTCAATCATTGTCAAATTGTTCCCTATTGTAGTTTTATTCAGCAATCAGCAAGACTTTCTAAGATAACTAATATAGGACAATGCTGTTGATTAAAAAATACTCCATTCCTGGATAGCCAGGACCTTTTGTTTTCCAAATAATTAATATTACCAATAAATGATAAGTTCCAGGTCGACGGGTTCAAACAGAAAGATTTGAAAGCAGAGAAAACTTTGTATCTTATAATCGATATGACTTTAATAGATGACAATACTAATTACTAAAATAAGGCTTAGGCATAGTTATATACTTTAATTCAGTCACGGACCCACGCGATATCACGGGTCTGTACTTGTTAAATATAAGAGGAGAACAACGACACAACACTACAATGTAACACACACAGAAACGGACCAAGCATCAGACAAAATCCCACGAGAATAACAAATATAACATCAAAATCAAATACATGAATTAGGGATAGACAAGTACCGTGACACGTCTTATCGCAATGTCAATTTACACTCAAAAATAAGAGAAAACAAACGACGCAACGTTAAATTGAAACACACACAGAAACGAACTATAATATAACAATGGCCATATTCCTGACTTGGTACAGGACATTTTTAAAGGAAAAAATGGTGGGTTGAACCTGGTTTTGTGGCATGCCAAACCTCACACTTTAATGGCAATGTTAAATATAACATTGAAATGACAACATAATATTACAGGACTACAATACAAATAAATAGGAGATCGTATTAGACAAAGAAACACATGATTAATGAATAACAAAAAGCATCAGGTTTAAAATTTAATACGCCAAAAACGCGCCTCGTCCACACAAGACTCACCAGTGACGCCCAGATATAAAAGATCGAAAGCGAAAAAAAGTACAAAGTTGTACAGCACTGAAGATCAAAAGTTGAAAAAGGTTGTGTCAAATACGAATAAGTTTTTATGCTTGGGATAAGAACATCCTTATTATTTAGAACAATTAATGCTATTGCAAACAGTAAATTTTATCAAATGAATATAACAGATATACATAATGAAACTGAAGTATTAACTCATTACATAAAACAAACACGAATACATAACGAAAGACCATAGACACACCCGACTCAGTCCAGGCCTCAACGCAGTAAATTATGAAAATGACGTCACATACGATGGTGCAAAGGCATTAAAAATTAAGTCACATTTGTGGAATAACCGTTTCACAAATGATATCGGATATGTTTTCTTAAGTCGTAACTACAATCCCCTTCCCTTTCATGAATGTGACCTACCGCATTAGACTATTTACCGGATTTGTAATCACATACGCAACACGACGGGTGCCACAGGTGGAGCAGGATCTGCTTACCCTTCCGGAGCACCTGAGATCACCCCTAGTTTTTGGTGGGGTTCGTGTTGTTTATTCTTTAGTTTTCTATGTTGTGTCATGTTTACTATTGTTTTTCTGTTTGTCATTTTAATTTTTAGCCATGGCGTTGTCAGTTTGTTTTAGATTTATGAGTTTGACTGTCCCTTTAGTATCTTTCGTCTCTTCTTTCCAAGCCAAACCATTACTGACGGCCTTTACGACTTACAACTTATAATACGACCTACGAGTTCTTCTACAAATTTTGTGTTCCTACTTATAGCCACCAAACTTGTCTAATTGCTTACGCACTGCGTGTTGAGGCATTTTGTGTAAAAAGAATGCCACATGTAATTTCCCGCTGATGACCATGTTGATATCATAGACATGTTTTCTCGCGAATAGATTGATTTGCACTATTAGTAAAGTCTGAATTTTTTCATGATATCATACACGAAGTAGCATGTATTTAATTAGACATGTTTGATGTCTACAATTATTCAAATAAAGATAACAAAAAAATAGTTGTTTGTGCTTAAAGTCCGGTTGCAAGTATTTCAGACAATTAAAACTTAATGCCAAAAAAATGAAAAAATCAAAATAAATATAATTTTTTTTTGCTCTGTCTTGGAGTAAAGGCATATATTACCCAAATTATATATTCATAGAAATGTTCCTTAACAATACACACCAAGACTCAAAAGATAGATTTTTAAAAGAATTCAAACTGAAAGAAAGAAGGACCCGATGTGTGATTGCTATAGTTATTTTGGGTATGGGTCTAAACATACGAGACGTAGACTTGGTAGTACATATTGGATGCCCTAAATCTGTACTCTCTTACTGGCAAGAGGCAGGCTGTTGTGCGAGAGATTGCCGACAAGAGCTAAATAAAGGCAACAGTAGTATACCGCTGCTCAAAACTCATAAATCCATGGACAAAAAACAAAATCGGGGCAACAAACTAAAACCGAGGGAAACGCATTAAATATAAAAGGAGAACAACGTTATAAGGCCACACCAATTTGATTCCTTGTTCGACGGACCCGCCCGCACCTATTTTTTTCAAAACAGAATTTTTTTATTTTTTTTATATTTCCGCTTCCCGCATCCGGAAATGTAAACATGTCCATTTCCCGCACCGTGTTTTTTTTGGGTAAATATTATAAAAAGATATCAACGTTTGTTTTTAATCACAGTCTAACCTGTATATAACGATTTTTAAACATAAAAGCACACCACCACACTTTGTAAATATCTGTGAGAATATTTGTTTCAGCATGAAACCTATTTATCCAAAGCGGGAGTGCTCCGATATAAATTTATAACAAATTTAAGAACAAAAAATTGGTTACTTTCCCCCTAATACTTATATTGCCTATAAAGAAATGTTCGTTGTAAAGAGAATAAAGTATAAAGAACTTCTGAAGGATTTGCCTTCAACTGCAATTATATTGTATGCTGGCGACACAAAACTGTCCATAGCCGCTGCATGTTTATGCACCTGTCCTGATTGATTGAGGGGCCTGTCGTTCAGCAGTTATCGTTTGTTGATGTTGTTCATTGGTATTTTCCCGTTTGGATATACATGATATATATAAATTAGATCGTTGGTTTTCCTGTTCGAATTGTGTACGCTAATAATTTTGGGGTCCTTTATAGCCTGATGTTTGGTCTGTATCAAAGCCCTGTGTAAAAGGCCGTACTTTGACATGTGTTTGTTATTATCAGGTTGAGAACAACCCTCCTTCAGACAAGGGGTCATTTTACTGATGTAGAAAAGAAAATAGAAATACCAAGGATGTGTATAGTTCTTCAATACAAAACCTTTGACAACTTAGAATTTGTACTAAAAAAGAGGAGAGTTACATCATATTTTAAACAACTTTTTCTAAAAGATGGGTCCACTTATTTTGAATAATATTAAATTGTTAAAGTAAATGTGTTAACATGGTTAAAGTCCAGGAATATTACAAAATTCTTGGACATGTTTTGACCATTTAATACCAGATAGATATATAGTTCTTTGAGAAAATGTGAGCCCTTTTGTACAAACAAATATATTATAACTTATATTGATCCCTCATAAAACATGTAAAAGGGATATTTATAACATTAAGCTAGGGGTTGTCCCCAAACTGATTATGACTTGGATGGAGAATTGTCTTATTGTCAGTCACACATACATTGACCAGATTTAATTATTTATTGGTGAACAGGGAAAAATTACTTCAGAAATTAAAGAAATGTCAAAGTACAAGTGATAAATCAAGCTTTAATATTGTCAAAACCTACTATTTTATGTTTACAAAAAAAAATTATAATCGCTCGCCTTTACTTTTCAAGCTTCGCCTCAAAAATTTGCAAATTAAATATTTTTTTATTAAAATTTTCAAATCGCTCGCTCGCCCCAAATTTTGGAGTTCAAAAATCCGTAGAACAAGAAATAAAATTGGTGTGGCCTAACACTAAAATGTAACACTCATAGACAAAATCCCACGAGAAAAAACAAATATAACATATATATATATAACATCAAAACCAAATACATGAATTTGGGATAGACAAGTACCGTGACACGTCTTATCGCAATGTGAATTTACACTAAAAAATAAGAGAAAACAAACGACACAACGTTATAATGTAATACACACAGAAACGAACTATAATATAACAATGGCCATATTCCTGACTTGGTACAGGGCATTTATAAAGGGAAAAATGGTGGGTTGAACCTGGTTTTGTGGCATGCCAAACCTCGCACTTTTATGGCCATGTGAAATATAACATCAAAATGACAACAAAGGACTACAATATAAATAAATTGGAGAACACAATTGACAAAGAATCACACGAACAACAGCCAACAAAAGGCAACAAGTTCAAAATTTTAATACGCCACAAGTGTATTTTGTCCACACAAGACCTACGTGTGACGCCAAGATATAAAAGTTTGAAAGCCGAAACGAGTACAAAGTTGAACAGCATCGAGAACCAAAAGATCAAAAAGGTTGTGCCAAAAACGGCAAGGGTTTTCTGTGAGTTACCAGAAAATCCCTATAATTTAGAATAATTTATACTTTTGCAAACAGTAAATGTTATAAAATGAATATTCAAAAGATGTACATGATAAAACTGAAGTATTAACTAATTACAGGAAACAACTGAAATACATTTATAAAACCAGACATTTGAAACACAAAAGTAGACACATCCGAATAAGTTTAAACCTCTACGCCAAGTGACATCCTATTTGAAACTGAAAAATGACGAAAAAATTACGTCATTTGAATTTGTAAAACAGATCATCAAAAAATGAAAAATGACGTCACATAAGAATGAATAAAGGTGGGTTTATACTTCGGTTGCGACGAGCGATGCGACGAATATTTCGCTTCTATCGCTTACAAAAACCATTAACGCAAGGTCAATCGCAAACTTTCGCAAGCGAGTTGAAATTATTCAACTTCATAGCGACATCGCTACACTTTTTATGGAAAATAAATAGGTTAAAAGGTTAACAAGCACATGTTCATTCCAATCATGGCATCGAAAAAGACGCAGCCGAGGTTTGACAGAGAAAAGCTGATCCATCTTGTAAGGGATACAGCATGTTTATGGGATCCATCTACTATGGATTCCGATATTACACAGTCAGAGTGGCAAAGAATTGGCGAAGAGATGGGTATACCAGGTAGGATCTTTAAAGCTTTAATTTGATAAAAACTGAAACAAAAAGGGGTACCGATGTCCTTTGATAATCCCTCAAGGGATAAGCCGCATATTGAGTACCTCATAGTATATAAAATCAGAGACGTATATCTTTTTATATGTTTCTGATTACTAGTAAATATATTTATTTTTAAGACATCTACTTTTTGACACTTCAATATAATTTTCTAGAAAATGACAATGTAACTACATGTACTAATTACTTAATAGTTGAAAAACAACGTGTCACAACAAATCATCTCTTAAAATGTATGCAATGTGTGATATGTGAGATTTGTTTATCATAAATAAATAATTAATTTAGTGGCTGGGTTTGGGGTTGGGATTAATTATTTATTTTCTCTATTTGCTATGACAACAGTGATTCCACAGTCGCCTGAAGATGTCATAATTATAGCGAAAAATGGGGAAAATAAAACATGATATATATATATATATAAATACTACTAAAAATATTATTCCACTGTATGTACATGTTGATAGCTACATCAATATTTGATTGGTTGAGACTATCCCACGTTAGCATCATATTTCCATCTAAACATCATATTCCCATCTAGCTGTAGATCGGGACCTAAATACTACTAAAAATATATTATGCCCCCCCCCCCTTTTCGCTATGATTAAGAAATCTGCAGGCGACTGTGCTATGAGATAATTTCATTTTTTCATGGTGTCCGTTATTTATTTTTAGTTTTTGGCATGACGCGCTATTTATGAATATCCTCATCACCACCATCCCCTTACGCCTCGAAAATAACCAAATGGTCGACCCCATAAATGTAAATTTTCTTCAAATTATGGTCACCGTTTAATTATCTCGATTGTCTTGCTTTTTTCATTCCTGTTTGATAATTTAATAATTTAGCAAGGTTAAGATGTTGGTCATCTAAGGGTGCTACTTTTGAATTTTTTTTGGGGGAGGGGAGGGGGGGGGGGGGGGGGTAGGATGTAACCTTGGTCTTGCCTTTTTGTTTTTCACTACATTTGATCCTGCTTTTTTTTTACAAGTTTATCCTTTTTTTTGCCCAATTGCTCATCCTACCTTTTTATTCGAAATTCCTGTCCTGCATTTTTTAATTCGGATTGCGATACTGGGATTTATGGATTAAAAAAAACATCACGAATTATCAATCGTAATTTTTAGATTGCGAAACTGAAATTATCTTGAAATAAGAAATTCAGATCACGGATTATCACTTCGATATCATTATTACACTGACAAAAAAAAAAGATCTTTACTAAGGTCGATCTTTGGTCCAGTGTAAATGGGTAAGATCGATCTTCCTCTAGAGGTGGTTTTAAAAAGATCGATCTTATTTAAATCGATCTTTCTTTATTGTGTAAACGCTTAGATCAATAGCCATCGATCTTTTTTCAGGTGAATGTTATGTTTAGATAGGAAAATAAAGGTCACACCGGTTCTTTTTATGTTTTAGTGTAAACGCACTGGATTAAATAAGATCGATCTTAAATAAAGATCGATTCAATTTCGTTGTCAGTGTAAACGGGGTCTAATTTTGTAATGCAGAAAAGCAAAACAAATTCAGGGTAACTTCAACCCTTAGTTTATAAGCTTGGGATTAAAAATAATATTCTATTTGAAATCTGATAAAGTAAGTTGCCATTCCATCCGATTTATTCGATTATTGATAACATCGGGTGGGGACGGGGGTACTTTAATGATTAATTGACAGGGGTGCCACTGGGGTCCTGTTACCCCACCCTTTTCTGATATTTTGATTTTGTTATGTACACCTTTACCTATTCATATATTGCGTTTATAAAAATGTCACATTTTCCCACATTGTGATAATTTCGCATGGTGTGTAGGGAAAGTAATATACCAAAGTATTAAAAGAGAAAAAAAATTGCAGATAAACACCCAGCTGGGAAGACCAAGAAAGACGACAGATGCCCCATGATAATTACAAAACGGCATTACAAATCGAAATGATCAAATTCAAAAATTTATAACAACTGCCTGTAAAACTATTTATCAATATGTATCATTTTATGTTGTTTTTTTTTAAATTATTGTAGGAGCAGATTGTAAGGCCAAATTTAAGAATTTAAATGATACATATCGAAGGAAAAAGAAGGACGAGAAGGATATAAAAAGTGGATCTTAAGGGTCAAATTCTAAGAAGAGGCCTTTTTATGAATTTCTCGCCTTTTTGGACCCAGTTGTTGTCCCTGTAGAGTACGTATAACATGTCTTTCAAGTGTTATATTATGATAATTTAAAAGCAAGATAACAAGTATGGTGTGTTTATTTATTCTACATTGGCTGTAGGTGAAAGGGGGAAGGTTGAGATTTCACAAAACACGTTTAACCCTACCGCATTTTTCGCCTGTCCTAAGTCAGGAATCAGGAACCTTTTGTTAATCTTGTATATTTTTTTTACTTTTAGTTCATATCTGTGTTCCGAAGTGAAGATTGGCGTCCATTTTCTTGATTTTGTATACATAAGAATTTCGGGGTCTGCACAAGACCTCCTCTGGGTGTGGGATTTTTCGCATTGATGGTCTTAAATTGTTTTTGCGTTTTGAACGGGTTATGGTCTCTTTGACATATTTCCCGTTTCCATTCTTATTCAATTGAACATTTTTAAAACTTCATCGATAAAACTGATTCCAAAAATTTAAAATATTGTTGCACTATCACATGAATTAAGTATTAAATACTTAACTTTTGAAAAAAAATATCACTTCAAGCCTTAAATGAAATGTCATCTTAACCCAATGAAGTATTAAATATCCTGGTTCTCGGTACTACGTTCTGGACAGGTATAAGATTTGAAAAGTTTCATATGTGATAAAATTGTGTTTATAAACATGATAAATGTATCCACAAAATGTTGATTATGAATCATTTTCATTTCAGTTCATGCACAAATTTGGAAAACTCTACTTCTGAAGAAGAAGGGAATGAGCTTGAGGTTGAAAATGTCAGTGTTCCTCCAGTTAAAAAGATGAAGAGTACGGCAAGAAAGAACATCGACACCCAATTTGTTGAATTCATAAAGGACAGTAGCAAGACCCTTCATGAATCTATTTCACAAGGCAACCAGAAGGAGTTGGATGAGGAGGGGCATTATGGACAAACTGTAGCTGCTAACTTAAGAAGACTGAGCCCACAGCAAAAAGCTCGAGCTAAAATATTGATCAACCAAGCACTTTATGATGTTGAGTTCAACACTCCATATCGAGAAGTGCTTTCAAGTAGGAATGTTAATAATCAATACTAAAAAGAAGATGAAAATGAACCATCAAATTTTTTGATGAATTAAAAAAACTTCAACTATTTCGTTTAATTAATTTCATTTCTTATGATTCTAAAGAGATTTTAATGAATTATGAGTTTCAAATGTAGTTATTCCTATTCACCAAAATGAACACTTGTATTTTGCCACTCCACCTTTCCTATGTCACTCACGAAATAATTCTCGAACTTCTCCCTTGTTTCCCCGAGCTCTTTTTTTAAACATGTTGCTCCCTGTTTGATTTATCCCAACGATCCCACCCGCATCACCAATTTCGTTCCGCCACATGCCCTCAATTATGTTGCCGTTGTCATCTGTATCTACATACCTGGGAGGGCAGTACCTACGCTGAAGGACAGGTACGTTCCTCTCTTCATACTTCACAAAATTATGTAAAGACAATGCGGCTTTGACAATTTCTTTACTTTTCTCTGGAGTTGCCAAAATGGGTCGCCTAAATATATCCTCCAGCGGCTTGCAAGTATTCCAAAAGCATTTTCAATAACCCGTCTTGCCCTTGACAATCTATAATTAAAGATCCTCTTCGTATAATCTAACTGTGTCCTCGGATAAGGACGCATCATGTATTGTTTAAGAGGAAAAGCTTCGTCACCTACAAAAACATACGGGCAAGTGTTATCTGTACCAGGAAGACAACACGGGGCTGGAATATTAAGTTCTTCATTTTCTGACCGTTGACCTATCTTGGAGTTCGAGAATATACCGCCATCACTAAATCGACCGGGACATCCGACATCTATCATTGTAAAGTTGTAATCTGCATCGCAAACTGCGAGAAGAACAATACTAAACGATTTCTTATAATTAAAGAAATTAGATCCAGAGTTAGCAGGTGACTGTGCTATGAGATAATTTCATTTTTTCATGGTGTCCGTTATTTATTTTTAGTTTTTGGCATGACGCGCTATTTATGAATATCCTCATCACCACCACCCCCTTACGCCTCGAAAATAACCAAATGGTCGACCCCATAAATGTAAATTTTCTTCAAATTATGGTCACCGTTTAATTATCTCGATTGTCTTGCTTTTTTCATTCCTGTTTGATAATTTAATAATTTAGCAAGGTTAAGATGTTGGTCATCTAAGGGTGCTACTTTTGAATTTTTTTGGGGGGAGGGGGGGGGGGGTAGGATGTAACCTTGGTCTTGCCTTTTTGTTTTTCACTACATTTGATCCTGCTTTTTTTTTACAAGTTTATCCTTTTTTTTGCCCAATTGCTCATCCTACCTTTTTATTCGAAATTCCTGTCCTGCATTTTTTAATTCGGATTGCGATACTGGGATTTATGGATTAAAAAAAACATCACGAATTATCAATCGTAATTTTTAGATTGCGAAACTGAAATTATCTTGAAATAAGAAATTCAGATCACGGATTATCACTTCGATATCTTTATTACACTGACAAAAAAAAAACGATCTTTACTAAGGTCGATCTTTGGTCCAGTGTAAATGGGTAAGATCGATCTTCCTCTAGAGGTGGTTTTAAAAAGATCGATCTTATTTAAATCGATCTTTCTTTATTGTGTAAACGCTTAGATCAATCGCCATCGATCTTTTTTCAGGTGAATGTTATGTTTAGATAGGAAAATAAAGGTCACACCGGTTCTTTTTATGTTTTAGTGTAAACGCACTGGATTAAATAAGATTAATCTTAAATAAAGATCGATTCAATTTCGTTGTCAGTGTAAACGGGGTCTAATTTTGTAATGCAGAAAAGCAAAACAAATTCAGGGTAACTTCAACCCTTAGTTTATAAGCTTGGGATTAAAAATAATATTCTATTTGAAATCTGATAAAGTAAGTTGCCATTCCATCCGATTTATTCGATTATTGATAACATCGGGGTGGGGACGGGGTACTTTAATTATTAATTGACAGGGGTGCCACTGGGGTCCTGTTACCCCACCCTTTTCTGATATTTTGATTTTGTTATGTACACCTTTACCTATTCATATATTGCGTTTATAAAAATGTCACATTTTCCCACATTGTGATAATTTCGCATGGTGTGTAGGGAAAGTAATATACCAAAGTATTAAAAGAGAACAAAAATTGCAGATAAACACCCAGCTGGGAAGACCAAGAAAGACGACAGATGCCCCATGATAATTACAAAACGGCATTACAAATCGAAATGATCAAATTCAAAAATTTATAACAACTGCCTGTAAAACTATTTATCAATATGTATCATTTTATGTTGTTTTTTTTTTTAAATTATTGTAGGAGCAGATTGT
Organism: Mytilus galloprovincialis; assembly: GCF_965363235.1. Classification (NCBI taxonomy): domain Eukaryota; kingdom Metazoa; phylum Mollusca; class Bivalvia; order Mytilida; family Mytilidae; genus Mytilus; species Mytilus galloprovincialis. The sequence goes on from NC_134839.1 coordinate 58,664,625, forward strand.
AAGGCCAAATTTAAGAATTTAAAGGATACATATCGAAGGAAAAAGAAGGACGAGAAGGATATAAAAAGTGGATCTTAAGGGTCAAATTCTAAGAAGAGGCCTTTTTATGAATTTCTCGCCTTTTTGGACCCAGTTGTTGTCCCTGTAGAGTACGTATAACATGTCTTTCAAGTGTTATATTATGATAATTTAAAAGCAAGATAACAAGTATGGTGTGTTTATTTATTCTACATTGGCTGTAGGTGAAAGGGGGAAGGTTGAGATTTCACAAAACACGTTTAACCCTACCGCATTTTTCGCCTGTCCTAAGTCAGGAATCAGGAACCTTTTGTTAATCTTGTATTTTTTTTTTACTTTTAGTTCATATCTGTGTTCCGAAGTGAAGATTGGCGTCCATTTTCTTGATTTTGTATACATAAGAATTTCGGGGTCTGCACAAGACCTCCTCTGGGTGTGGGATTTTTCGCATTGATGGTCTTAAATTGTTTTTGCGTTTTGAACGGGTTATGGTCTCTTTGACATATTTCCCGTTTCCATTCTTATTCAATTGAACATTTTTAAAACTTCATCGATAAAACTGATTCCAAAAATTTAAAATATTGTTGCACTATCACATGAATTAAGTATTAAATACTTAACTTTTGAAAAAAAATATCACTTCAAGCCTTAAATGAAATGTCATCTTAACCCAATGAAGTATTAAATATCCTGGTTCTCGGTACTACGTTCTGGACAGGTATAAGATTTGAAAAGTTTCATATGTGATAAAATTGTGTTTATAAACATGATAAATGTATCCACAAAATGTTGATTATGAATCATTTTCATTTCAGTTCATGCACAAATTTGGAAAACTCTACTTCTGAAGAAGAAGGGAATGAGCTTGAGGTTGAAAATGTCAGTGTTCCTCCAGTTAAAAAGATGAAGAGTACGGCAAGAAAGAACATCGACACCCAATTTGTTGAATTCATAAAGGACAGTAGCAAGACCCTTCATGAATCTATTTCACAAGGCAACCAGAAGGAGTTGGATGAGGAGGGGCATTATGGACAAACTGTAGCTGCTAACTTAAGAAGACTGAGCCCACAGCAAAAAGCTCGAGCTAAAATATTGATCAACCAAGCACTTTATGATGTTGAGTTCAACACTCCATATCGAGAAGTGCTTTCAAGTAGGAATGTTAATAATCAATACTAAAAAGAAGATGAAAATGAACCATCAAATTTTTTGATGAATTAAAAAAACTTCAACTATTTCGTTTAATTAATTTCATTTCTTATGATTCTAAAGAGATTTTAATGAATTATGAGTTTCAAATGTAGTTATTCCTATTCACCAAAATGAACACTTGTATTTTGCCACTCCACCTTTCCTATGTCACTCACGAAATAATTCTCGAACTTCTCCCTTGTTTCCCCGAGCTCTTTTTTTAAACATGTTGCTCCCTGTTTGATTTATCCCAACGATCCCACCCGCATCACCAATTTCGTTCCGCCACATGCCCTCAATTATGTTGCCGTTGTCATCTGTATCTACATACCTGGGAGGGCAGTACCTACGCTGAAGGACAGGTACGTTCCTCTCTTCATACTTCACAAAATTATGTAAAGACAATGCGGCTTTGACAATTTCTTTACTTTTCTCTGGAGTTGCCAAAATGGGTCGCCTAAATATATCCTCCAGCGGCTTGCAAGTATTCCAAAAGCATTTTCAATAACCCGTCTTGCCCTTGACAATCTATAATTAAAGGTCCTCTTCGTATAATCTAACTGTGTCCTTGGATAAGGACGCATCATGTATTGTTTAAGAGGAAAAGCTTCGTCACCTACAAAAACATACGGGCAAGTGTTATCTGTACCAGGAAGACAACACGGGGCTGGAATATTAAGTTCTTCATTTTCTGACCGTTGACCTATCTTGGAGTTCGAGAATATACCGCCATCACTAAATCGACCGGGACATCCGACATCTATCATTGTAAAGTTGTAATCTGCATCGCAAACTGCGAGAAGAACAATACTAAACGATTTCTTATAATTAAAGAAATTAGATCCAGAGTTAGCAGGTGATTGAATCGTTACATGTTTACCATCTATTGCCCCTATTCAATGTGGGAAATTCCAAGTACCACTGAATCCTTCCTCAATATTTAACCATTCTTGTCCTGTAGTTGGTGCTTTCAGATATTCTGTGTTGAGACTTCGCCATATTGCATTGAATACTTCAGAAATAGCGTTACAAACAGTTGATTTGGATACCCGGTAAGCAAGAGCTATCGAAGTTTGGGAATCTCCAGAAGCTAGATATCTGCAACAGAGCAGGAAAGAAAATCATAAAAGGATGATAAATTTCAAAATATAAGAAAAGTTTATTTTCTTTACTACTAATACATGAATTGAAAACGAAAAATTATGTAAAAAATTCCACGTTCTTTAAAAACGACATGCACCTGGCAAAATTATGCTTAATACTTTAAATGGTAGAAAACAGTCGTGCAACTTTCTACTTGTTAGCACATATGGCAAAAAGAGACCACAGGGCCTTGCGAGCTTGCAAACACTGGGAGTCGGTCGTCGTTTGTCATCGTTAACTATTTTAACCATACTCGCCTCCATAATTACTGGCCCAATTACTAGGCCAGATATTTATTTTGCAAAATGTGTGATGAATGGTTACGTACGTAGGGCCATAATATACATGATAGGAGTAACCGCATTAATCTAAGATAGCATAGAAATAAATTATTGCGAGCTTGGCAGCACTAGGAGTCCGTCGTCGTATGTCATCGTAAACTATTTTAACCATCTTCGCCTCCAGAATAACTGGCCCAATTACTCCGCAAGATATTTATTTTGCAAAAATTATGATGAATGGTTACGTACGGAAGTCATAAATGAACACACACAAACAAAGAATTAATCCGTGATCTCGGATTGATAATCCGTGATCCCGGTTTAGTAATCCGTGATCTTGGTTAAATAACTCGTTATCTCAGTTTGATAATCCATGATCTCCGATTGCTTATCGGTGATCTTGGTGTAATAATCCGCTGTCTCGGATTATTAAACCGAAATTATGGATTATTTAACCTAGAACACGGATTATTAAACCGAGATAACGGATTATTAAACCGAGATAACGGACTATTAAAACGAGATCACGGATAATGAATCCGTGACACGGATAATGAATCCGTGATCTCGGATTATAAATCATTAACAATCCGATATATCGGATTAATTCAACTTTTTATGAGTCCCTTTATGGCTTTCGTATCATGATAGAACGTAAAATGGCATTTGTTAACATGCATGAATGTACTTTCAACATCATAATTATATAATTATTGAGCAAATATATAAATATACAAAAAAAATACATATGAGCGATTGCAGGCTATCATTACACTCTAGTTTATTAGCGAGACCATTTTAAAATGTTTGTTTATAGGACTTCTGAAACAGCACACAAAGGTTACAGTACGGACATCTACACGGAGTCCTGGTTCATACCGAATGGCAAGCATTAAAATGACCAGAAATTACCAGTGTAAACAACTAAAATGGGAAAACTAACCGGCGGTCAAATCTATACACAAATGAGAAATAACCATGAATTACACGAATAATGACATAATATGATAATAAGAGGAAAGCGCATATAACATGGAAGATACAAGTAGTAATACAAAGATAAATACATTTGCACAACTATAAACAACTACGGATAAGAGTGATACTTTACTTAAAAAAGGAAATAAGACAACCTGTTAAGTATTAAATTGAGTAAAAAAACTAATAAAATAACCATCACAAATAACCCATCCATCACTCCCGCGGAAAACTGCGCATATGGAGAATAATATAATATATTTGGATAACTACTTTTGATAAAGGACATACGTGTATACATATGATAGTTTGTCTGTGATCGCAAACGTGTACTAACTTCAATAAATTTATAGATGGATAACAGGTTGGACAAAAGTATGTGTAAAAAAAATGTAATTGAGGTCTATTCAATCGAATAGTCAAATATAAATAAAGGAATGCAATACATGTTGAAAGTAAGTAATTCGGTTTCAATTAGAACATCAAAGCACTGTAAGCGCTATAAGTACAACTATTAAAAAAAATGAAGACGATAGTCGAAACAATGGTTTCAACCAATAACCAGTGTGTCATTTTTTTTGCAATTCTGGTCAACTATATGTATAATCTGTGATGTAACTTGCCAGTATGATTATCAAAATATATGTACCAGTGTCTTCTTTTCATATACATTGTTTTACATGATTGAAAACATGAATATGTATTCGAATAAAATTGTGCCACATTCAATATATCTTTAGTCAGTTTTTTGTTATTTTCAATAGTCATTGTAATATGACGTGATTCTTTCGCTTTGTGAATAAACCATACTCTAAATCCAATACAATTAGTTCGCACATGAGTTCAAAATTCCTCCTCGGAAAAATCACATTGCCAGTCGTTTATTTGTGTACAAACAAAAAAGGGAGGTTCGTGGAAAAGCCTACACATACGTTCTACACTTTAAACATACCGGACATAGAAATAACCTTCATTGTTCTAATTAGAATCGAAATAATTTATGTAAGCTATTCTTTATTGTAGTTTTGAACATGGATAGGCATTATATTCGTGTTATTTTAGCCCTTTCTATCGCTCGGGCAAAAATAATCACGAATTTAATGCCTACCTATGTTAAAACTACAATTAAGTATAGCCTGCATCAATTATTTCTTAATTTTAATCTTTTGACTAGGCTTTTAATAGGCTTATAACACAAATATTGGGTTTTTTTATGTTTGATGCCCTGCATGCAAGTCTTTTATAAAAAAAAAATATCATCGTTTTTCAAGAGCCTTTCATGAGGATAGTCTTTTTATTTCTAGAAAAACATTTTTTGAAAGAAGTCATTTGATTACCGTAACGTCATTGCCAATCTTTCAGTAGCACTGATTGGACACAAATGTGTCCTGGGTCTTTCAAGCAGGGGACATACTTTTCTTGCCAACTTTTCAAAATGCTCCCGTGACATACGAAAGTATAGAATGTGATATTCTGGATCAAGTCTCATTTCCTGCACAAGATTTGCATAGTCTCCTTGTCGTCTTCTTTGGGCCAATATTGATCTTGTGTATTTGGTTCTTTTTCTTCTACTTCTAAGTCTGTTGTACAGCAACCATATACCAGTCATGTGCATCAAATATACATGAACTAAAGAGTTGGTTTCATTTTGTACTATCTTCAATTGATTCTCCATTTTGAATAGCTGTTTTGTTTACAAAAATCGCTAAGCAACGCGAACTAAAAACGATCGTGGCGACACGATTTTTTAGTATCGCATCGTGTCACATCGCTACGCCTTCGATAGCATCGCATCGCTTGTCGCATCGCTGCCGCTACCGAAGTATAAACCCAGCTTTAGATAGAATTAGGATTGATTTAAATTATATTTTTGAACTAAATACTGATATTGCATTTAATAACAAAGCACATTTTAATACTTTTTAATATCAAACTAAGGTAGCAATTAACTATATTATAAAACTATGTCCGGTTTGTTTTGAATCTAACTCTAAACGTAAAATATCGTACTGATTACGTTGAACGAAATCAAATCTGATAAATGAAGGCGGTGATTAATTTTCTTTACCATAACACATAAATATAATAGAAAAGACGTCAACACATTTGACAAAATCCGATGAGAATTACAAATATAACATTAAACATATAAACTAAATACATGAATTTGGGATAGACAAGTACCGTACCACGTTTTATAGTAATGCGAGTTCACACTCGGCAAAACAGTCACAATCGGGAATAAGTCACGTTTGGTAATTAAAAGATTAGACGACATTATGACAAAACACAATCTACCATGTGGTAAAAATGTCCTTAGCTAGTTTGGTCAACGACACATCGTATGGATCCACCAAATCGTGATGGTGTCCATAAAATTTACGGAGTGTCAATTTTAATCTGTCCTCCTCATAACTTTGTTGGAGCAGTTTCTGCGTAAGGAGCACACTCCTGTATATGAAGTCCGTATAGTGTGAACAAGCACGAGAATAACGTATCAATTGTGATATGTAAACACCATACGAAGGGGCAGAGGGTATGTTACTGCTGAGAAATGGGAAATTGATAATTGGGAAGTTAAAATCGTCCCGTTTATCATAGATTTTTGTGTGAAGTCGTCCATCTACGTCAATATTGAGGAAAAGATCAAGGTATGAAGCAGTCCTTCTAGTATCAGTGGTATCCTTAATTTCAAGTTCACTTGGATATATGAGATGTAAGTATTGGCTGAAATATGGGTTATTCAATGATAGAACATCATCAATATATCGGAAAGTAAAATTAACGAATTTCGCAAGGTGCTTTTTCTTTTTGTCTTTTAGAAGGTTCTGAATGAATTCTGCTTCATACGAGTACAAAAACAAATCAGCCAGCAGGGGGGGGCACAATTAGTACCCATTGGAATACCGACTGTCTGTTGAAATATAAATCCTCCAAACTCAACAAATATATTGTCGATCAAAAAGTCCAGCATTTTGATAATATCATCTTCAGTATGGGAGATTCAGTGTGATTTTTCACAAAATATGAATTATTGTAACCCAAAACAAGAAATTTGTATCTACGATTTCCATTTTTATAGAAAAAGCTCTGTTTTATGAGATGGTGTAGTCGATCTTTCAACTGAGCAGGGGGGATAGTAGTATATAGCGTAGAAAAATCAAAAGTTTTTATGTTGCTGCAAAATTGCAAAGATTGTGATTGAAGGTTAAGCAGTAGATCTTTCGAATTTTTGAGAATCCACATCTGGTTAACACCACTGGTAGAATATATCTCCTCACAATATTTTTGAAGCTAAGTCTCATCATTTACTACATGTTCACTGTGTCTTTGAAAAATACCGCTAGAGATATTGCGAAAATCGTACAGAACAAAGATAGCATGCGTGCCCGCACGCAAGTACTGTAACTTCTGTCAGACCAGAAAACAGTTGCAAGTCTGTCGGAAAGTAATATATGCAGTGGATGCGACTTGGAACATTGTGATTGTTCTTCCTGTAGACATGCCAAGAAATTGCCTCCGTTGAAATTCTGCAAACACCCCATAGAGCAAATTAGATGGATGATTAATATTGACCATTCGGTATATGGCCGTGTTCTAAGTGGCACGTACATGAAGGTCATAAATTAATTTCTTGAATGAAATCAAATCTTTAGCTACTAATGACTGCCGTAGGAGGTCGACCGGAATTTTTAGCGAGGATTTCTTGGCATGTCTTGTTCTGTGCGCATTGAAAAAGAGATGCTTTTTCAATGTACAGACTTTCCTTAACCAAGAACGTGTAGATAACAAACTAAGTTAAAAGTTTCTTTTGGCATTTACAAGTAATGGGTGAATGAAGATTGCTTTGCTCGCCCATGGAGTTGTAAATCATGTACATAGAGACTTGTTTGGTTTAAAATGAACTGTATAATAAATGTCAATACTGTCAATCCGACTAATGGGTGAATGAAGATTGCTTCGCTCGCCCAAGGACTTGTTCGGTTTAAACTAGACTGTATATTACATAATGATACTATCATCGGTGTTTCACTTCCATTTTTATTTAAAAACCAAGCATAAACGATAATTATATTCAATTGAACCCATGCAATGTTTTCAAACTGTAAACTAAATATAAAATCATTCCTGATATAGAAGAAAATGACTGACATAGTTCAGCTGTATAGGAAGACCGTTTATTGAATATTAATCCAGTATACCGATCATTTACAGGTTTTTTCATATTCTATCTAGTTTTTATTTTAGATACAAAGAAAATCTTCATGTAAATTTATCATATAACATAATAATTTCTGTTATATCTGTACGTTATCTTATAGTACGAGTTTAACATCATGTGCTCCTGTTCAAATGAGGTTTACACACCGAAGAATAAAATTTCGTTTCGTTTCACGGAGGAATCCGTTTTTGTATTAGCCGTTTTGAAAGTTTGAACGTGATGTTGATGAATGTTGATTTGTTATAGTATGACACATTTTCATTGGATTTAAAGCAATATTATATGATATTTCACTTCTATAAAAATTGACACACTTAAAAACAAGGTACACATGTTGATTTGAGAAAATTTTTTTGCTACGCGAATTCTGCCTATCGAGATATGACCTCGGGTGGCACATTGATAGTAAAAAAAAATATCAGAACAGTAAATAGAAATAGTAAATAATGCCCCCGAGGTCATATGTTATAGGACTATCTGATGCCAATATTGATGAAAAAATATATTCTGGTCAAGCAGATGACAAAAAATAAAAGTGGTGTTATGTGTTTTTTTCTTTGTCAGAATTTTGTTTTTCGCAACAAATTTAATCAGTTTTTAAAATAATGTCGATTTTAGAAAAACTGATGAAAAAATCTTTAATTTCCACAATCCCTTAAAAATGTGGAGATAGCAGATGGGAAAATATATTAAAAAGGTAAAAGCAAAATTTAAAAAACCGTTTACCGCTCCTCCAGCTTCAAAATACAGTTCATTGCGGCTCACCTGGCCTGCATGTTCAACGAAAGAATTGTCCATTCGATCAACAAAGAGTCTATTCGCTGTAAAAGTGTGTCTTGTGAAATACGTGAAACTGTACTCGCATTAACCATCTAAGCTTTCCCCTCAGAACTATAATTTAAAGAAACAACAGACACGACTTCCTCTGCCTCACTTTAAGACTTAAACCTAGAATCTGACGTAAGTGGTCATCACAGTTTCAGAATATAAGTCAAACGAGACGATTTTAATTTTGAAATCACAAATTTCCCCACCTAACCAGCAGTATACCAAATTGGATTATACATTTCCCAAATCATTCGGTTTTCAAGAGCTTGCAACTGCTACTTAGACTTTGTAATACGTCACCAATGCCTAAGAGCAGAAAGTTGACGAACCAATGGTTTGTCAAAGAACGTCTCGTCCTTTGTTTTTTAAGTCATCGGAAGGTATCAGGACCTTGTTGACAAATATTCCGTATTAACTTCACAAATAATACACGATGGACTTGAAGTATAGATTCTGGGTACTGACGTTGTTTATTATCTATATTACGTTTTATAGTATTCTGTTATTTGTCTACATGACTATTACTTTTCCTGTTTATTCTGTTTTCTTTGTGATATCCATCTAACGTGGCTCTGTACCTTCACATCTCATCATTGTGCTTTGTTAAAGTTTTATTAGCGTTATATAGTATTCTTTTATTCGTCTTTGTAAATTATTACTTTTACTGTATAGTCTTGATAATGTCTACTCGACGTGGCTTGGTACTTTTACATTGGGTGCTGGGGTACATTTTTTGCATTCTTATTTTTCGATTTTGCTCATGTTTTTGGTCTTTATGTCTTTTTTGTTATTCTTTGTTGACATATTTGGTTTGTTTTTATAGTGATTAGGATTATTACACAATGGAGACTGATGTTCCCCTTTTTTTGAGATTTTTTACCTATTAGGTCTGGTTGATTTGTTCACTCTTTGCTGTCAAGATAATGAAATTTTATGCAACTGTCGTGCAATTTAGATGAGCAAACTATAATCCACCATTTTCTACATATGAATATGCCATTACCAAGTCAGAAAAATGACATTTGTTATCTATTCGTTAGGGTTATTTGAGGTAAATTTTTTTGTCATTTGCTTATAGGGGCTTTTTGTTTAGAATTTTCCCAGAGTGCTGTATTTTTGTTTTTTACTTTTTTCTTGTCGCACCGTTCTCTGCCTCGAACATTTACTATGTGTTTTTGAGTTTTATGAATCAGTATCCGGCTACCTAAACTTAGGTTTGTCCTTCAAATAGATTGCGCTGTCAAAGGCTGGGGGAGCTTTGGATTCCCGTTAACATGTTTAAACCTGTCACATCCTGTATGTGTGTGTCTGTCCCAAGTCAGGAGCCTGTAATTCATGTGTTACATGTTTGTTTTTTGTTCATTTTTTGTACATTAATTAATCGTGTGAAAGATTTCGTACAAAACTGTTAATTTGACAGTATAGTTTTTCAACATCACAAAAGAAAAACAAAACAATTTTATATCTTAACATTTGAGCTTTCTAATTCATCAACATTCACATACTCAGCTCCAGCGTTCACCACCAGCTCAGGTTGTACTATTGGTTTGGTGCCCATGAATTAATCTATCTCATCAAAGTATGCACATTTTACTCTTTCATGTCCTGCTGTTTTGCCTTCATGTATTGTACTCGGAGAGCTTTAACTTTTGTTCGGCATGCATCCCAGTTTCTTGCATATCCATGCTCCTTCATTTTATACGAAATTTGTTCTTACCCATGACGGTTTCTGTGCGTCCCAGATAACTCGGCCTCGATAGCATCATCTGCCGAACACTGGATAAGAAAGAATGTCTCCATTAACGACAAAGTTTTACCCCTTTGTAGATTATTATCGGACATGTTGGACTTGTCCGCACATGACGTCATGATTTCGCTATTGACATTTTCGCGGACACGAATAATATTTCTAAGAATTTAAAAGAAATAATGATAATATATGTATCTGTCCGTCCAAGCACTTAAATTCGAATAACAATTTAGAAAGTGTTCATGCACATTACAGTTTAATTCGAATTGAGTTAATTCGCATTAACAAAAACGCATATATAATGCGAATTAGCCAATTCTAATTCGATTCGTATTTAAAAAAAAAAAAAAAAAAAAAAAAAAGAGTGTGTGAACGCGATTAGCGAGTTCGATTCTCATTCAATTCGAATCAAAATATTTCCAAAATCTCAGCAGTATTGTAGCTTTGACGACAGATCTTGTTTGCTATGACTTAATAAAGAATGCAAGTTTTCAACGACTGTTGTAAAGTAAGATTTTAAGTTGGGCTTGTATAAAGAGATTGTTGTTGATGTGACATCAATTACAATAATTATTGAAGAATACATCATTGTGACTGATCGAACATTTAAATTTAGTCCTGGTATCTATGATGAGTTTATTTACTGTGGTATAGTAGGCCTACCACCAGCACCATAGATCTTTCTAAAGAACACAGAGAAATTTCTCAATTTGACGGATACTAGTACTCTTAGGTGGTGTCTGTCGAGGTAGAAATTTTTTTTTTTTAGATAACGAAAGCTAGGTACAATTTGTTCAGACAACTTTAAAATAATGTTGTTCCTTGTTACCTGTTATCATTTTTATACATCCATTTTGAACGTCGCATAGAAATAAATTCTTTTTCGTTCTCAGCTAAAACTGTCACTGGATGTCCAAAAACAACTATGTGATTCCGATCCCAACAAACACCTTTAATTACCAACTATAGTTTGAATTGTTCCATCTTCACGTATCTTTACTTGTCTTGATTTTAGATCAAAGGCTATTTCACTCATATGAACAAATATTATGAAATTCACTACAATCGCGCGTATTATTAGAAAAACGCCTAGTTATTAGTCCTCTTACAAGATCTAATCTTCACTTCTCCGTTTTCTCCTTCACCTTTCCATGCTATATATAGATCTTTCTTTAAACACGTGGACAATATGTGATAACAACCATCACATTGTGCTCACTTTTGATACATTCCCATTTATCCGATTCCATTTACCTTCAACTGATGTTTGTATATTGTCCTCTCTTGATCACTGTTAAAGAACAAGTCGATTGCTGCTGTTGTAAGACTAGATGAATTTATATTTTGTATCAAGGTTGAGTTTGAGTAGTATTTTGGAAGGTCTACTCCCCAGGATTTGGTCCAATTTATATTGCATGTGCTTATGGATAGCTTCTCTATTTAATATATAAAGATTGATTTGTAGTTTCCTGTAGCTGCCTTTGACTTCAGAGAAACGTTCATGACAAATTTGAACGTGTAATAAAGTCATGTTTTTTCATCGCTGAAGGACGTACGGATACCTGTTATTCATTTGAACTTCCGTGGATAGTTGTCTCATTGGCAATCCTACCACATCTCCTTATTTTTTTTAATTATGTGACGTTTTCACTATTGCAAGTGAGAATGTGACAATGCAATAGTGAGGCTACTTAACAATATAACGCGTCTGAATGAATAACGATTAATAATAACATTGCAAAATCATTAAGTTAATGTTTGTGCAAGCACAATGCTTTGAAAAAGGATGTAAATTTCCTTGTATCTTTATTAAATTTGTATTTCATTTCAATCGTACATAATACACCTTATCGCTATTTGTCCGCCATTGCTGGAAATCACACAGGTTCCCGTAAAATTTTGACGTCATAAAACAAAACATCTGACGCAACAATGGAAAAGTGATTGTTGTTGACGTCAAAAGTTCAAGCGGACGGGTCAGCCGGGATTAGCGATAAGGTGTATAGAAAACATAAACCACCTGAACAGAAATTCACAGAACAAGTAATTTTTCAGTTCAGTACATTTAATGATTTGAATATTAGTTAGAAGAAGTTTAGCTTAGTTTCACTAGCTAAAACATTCTTTTCTAGTATTCCAATCTTCTTTCTTTACAGTTATGAAAGATATCAGGCTTCGTCATACTTGAATACGCCAGACGCGCTGTCCGGTTTGCAAAGGTTTATATGTGGAAGGCATCTTTCATGAAGAAAAGGGATTTATAAAAAAATAAAGGTAACTATACTGATTTTTATTAATAAAGCGGGTGTGGTCTAGAGCGCTAAACATGAGGCTTAACTGAGTGCCGTAGTGTATCATAATTGTGAGAAAGAATCCCGTTGAGGGAAAACAACTTAAAATCTGCTCAAACAATGTTGGGTGTAATTTTCAGACTTATATTTGAATAAACTCTGTATCTCTGTATTTTGTTCTTCCCTGGCCGGGATTCGAACTCATGCTTCTGAGATATCGTGGCACCTAGTCGCCTTGAACTATGCTCGACCACCTAGACTCTACAATTATAAAGCTTTTGGTGGCCAGGTGTTACCTTTCCTCGTCAGTTTTTATCTAGCGCCGTATCACAGTGCATGATATATAAGACATGAAGATGGAATTGTTACAGATCAGCTGAACTATCTATCGTATAGGATCTTGCAAGTTAATGTAGGATGCAGTCACATAAATTATTATATTATTAGTACGCCTGAACCAGTGACAACTCTACGACAGATTTTTATCCATCGGATCGCCAAGGCTGAAAACACATTCTGTATATATAATTCGTCTAAATATCATTCAGTTCAAAACAAAAAATGCAGACAAAAGTTTGTCAAGTGCTTATATTAAAGCCAACTCTGACAACGAACTTTGACTTATCGTATCAACGCTAAGTTTTTGTAAGAGAAATATCTGTAATTCTGTTTTCACTTTCTTTCTTTCTTCGTATTCCATTTTAACCTTTAGTGTTCTTTTTCTCCTGGGTCAACTCATTCTGCACCATCATATTTCATCTTGAATGATTTTTTTTAGGCATTTCCCGCAGCTTCTGCATTGACTTGTGCTTTTGTAACTGCAGTGTTTTTCTCGTGCGTGAAGTTTGTCTGTAAATATTTTCTTATTGGCTTCATGATTTTTTTTATTAGTTGTTAGTGGCTTTGAACTAGCTGTCAGATAACTGCGAGTAGTCTCAGATCTGTTCATTGTGTCTTTTTGTTGTCGGGATGTACAAGTACCCAGCCACGTCCACTTGTATTTTTGTCCATCTGATGAGTTGAGCCTTTTTCTACTGATTTTTATAGTTCGTTCTTATGTTGTACTGTTATACCACTGTTCCAGGTTAGGGGGATGGTTGGGATCCCGCTAAAATGTTTAACCCCGCCACATTATTTAGGTATGTGCCTGTCCCAAGTCAGGAGCCTGTAATTCAGTGGTTGTCGTTTGTTTATGTGTTACATATTTGTTTTTCGTTCATTTTTTTTTTATATATAAATAAGGCCGTTAGTTTTCTCGTTTGAATTGTTTATCATGGTCATATGGGGGCCTTTTTTAGCTGACTATGCGGTATGGGCTTTGCTCTTTGTTGAGGGCCGTACGGTGACCTATAGTTGTTAATGTCTGTGTCATTTTGGTCTCTTGTGGACAGTTGTCTCATTGGCAATCATACCACATCTTTTTTATATTGTTGGAAACGCATAGGCAAAATGTGTTCAAAATTAATCATATTTGAATGTGTGCTGTTTTTTGTTGTAAAATCACATAATTGCATCAATTTTACCTTGTATCTATGATGAGTTTGTTTATGCTTTCAATGGTTGATTTAGATAAACAAATATGGTATTAAGTGATTTTTTTTCAATCTGGCAATATGCATTGTTCTGGAGTTATAGGAACTGGCCATTAAATAAAGAAGGGGAAAAGAGGTGCTCAGTTTTGTCTTAAAACAAAAATAATATGGCTTGAACAAAAATTGTAGATCCAGCATTTCATATTTGTAATAAGGGTTATATTTTTAGAGATATGTTGATGCCAGGCTCTATTGACAACCCCAAAACACTTAGACTTTTGGATGCAATACATAGTCCCCCTTCAAAAAGTAAACGAATGGTATGTACGGAAATGTGTTGACAGCATAAAAAAGATTGCAAGCTTTAGGCCTTCATGTTTCTGACAATTTAGTTCACACAGGTTTCACAGTTTTGTTATATTAAATATTGTTTGAAAGATAGAGAATAACAGCCCTCCTAATCTTAAAGGAGCTTCCTCATTGCATGCTAGCGAAAACAGATTTAAAAGAAGAGCGAAAGGTACCAGAGGGACAGTCAAACTCATAGCTTCAAAATAAACTGACAACGCCATGGCTAAAAACTAAAAAAGACAAACAGACAAATAATAGTACACAAGACACAACATAGAAAACTAAAGACTAAGCAACAAGTACCCCACCAAAACCAAAGGGTGATCTCAAGTGCTCCGGAAAGGTAAGCATCATATTTATAATGTTACACTCCTCCTTCATCGCTCATAGATATATATAGATGAAGATGTGGTGTGAGTGCCAATGAGACAACTCTCCATCCAAATAACAATTTATAAAAGTCCGGTGTGTAGTTTTTTTTGTCCAGTGTTAGTTATTGTTTTTTCTACCATTTTCGTTCGTTCTTTAATGCTATTACTTCTAATTTATTAAACAACTGTTTAAACTGATGGTCTTCAACTAATTATGATTTATGGAACTTACGGATGGGTTTTAAAGGATGGTGTATACCATTTTGTTATCATGAAATATAAGTATAAACTTTGTACTTGAAAACTTTGGTATTAAATATTCATGATCCAATACAAAGTGTTGTCAAAAGCTGCCGAATTTTAATCATGTGAAGGAAATTGACTACATATATCTTTATTTACATCTTGATCTAGTCAATATTTTAAAGTATGTGTGTTGATGGTGTAAATAGTACTCCCAGACGTATGTGTGTTGATGGTGTACATACTAAGTCATTTCTCTTTGTACCAGTCGTTCAAGTTGAAGTTTAAGTAAAAGATATGTGTTAAGGATTATTTACACATATAATAAAAATAATTTTGTTATGGTGTATAAATATAATAGTTAAAATATTTGAGAAATTATGTTTTTTTAACTCCTGAATTGTTGTTAAACAGCTATCACGAATTTTTAAATATGTATCGTTAGAAGTTACCGTGTGTGCTATTATGAATATTTCACATAGTTTTATAGTAATATCTGATAAAACTTTTTAAATAATTCTGATTCCCTTTTTGTAACTTATTTTTTAATGTTTTAAAGGTTGACGGGGAACAGAAACAACAACACAATACACATATCACAGAAAACCTGACCGTACCAGCTTTGTTTCGTATGTTATTTGTTACAAGGGAGATAAGCGTTATAAGTGGAGAAAATTGCAGGATCATAAATTTAGGGCTATTGTAGACTTTGATATATTGTCATATGATCCTATTCTAAGTGATGTGCATAAACCTGTATGTTTAAAATTATGTTCAAATATTAGATCTGACTGTGTTCAGTGTGGCGTCACTGGTAGTTCTAGCTCTGACTGTGCTCAGTGTGCTGATACTACCAGTAGATCTGACTGTGTTCAGTGTGGAGAAAAAAGTGATAATGAATCACATATCAAACCTAAATGGTTTAGAGACCGGGCTGCAGTATTCCAAGACAACCTAGATGTTAACAAAATAGATGAACTTTCAGTTAGACTGGGAGACATTGATCCCAAAAATACAAACATTGTAACAATTAATGATATAGTTGAAAATTGTAATAGTATTATTAAGAATGCTGCTGAATGTGCTGATATGTTGATTAAAACTACTAGCAATGTCAAGAAACATGGTTGTAAAAAATATAATCATTGTAAAAAATATTTTAACAGTGAATGTTATACAAAACGCAAAGCTTATCGTAAAGCAAAAAAATACCATTATAGAGTACGTTCTGTTGTTAATCACAATGATTTGGTACGTAAAAGCAAGGAATATAAGAATATACTGAAAAAAAACAATTTTGTGAATTTCAAAAGGCGTTTATAGGTAAACTCAGAGGTCTGCGTACCTCAGATCCTAAATCATATTGGTCACTACTAAATAAAGGTTGTGAAAAAGGTAAAGCTACTCAGCAAAAAGTAGCTATGAATGTATTTTTTGATCATTTTAAAAATTTAAACAATGTTGTAAATGATATTGATATTGTTTTACCAGATAATGTTACAGAATATAATACTGTTATTAATGAGCCTATAAGTGAAAAAGATGTGTTAGATGCTATAAAAACATTAAAGAACGATAAAGCTTGTAGTAATGATATGATATTAAATGAATTTTTGAAACATGGAGCTGTCAAATTATTGCCTGTTTATGTCAAGATTTTTAATATTATTTTTGAAAGTGGTATTGTACCAGATTCTTGGTCTCAAGGTTTTATATGTCCAATATACAAAAGCAAAGGTGACCCCGCAAGTGCGGACAATTATAGAGGTATTACTATACTTAGTTGTTATGGAAAACTATTTACATGTATTCTTAATAACAGATTATTCAATTACCTTGAATGTTTGGGTTTATTATGTGAAGAGCAAGCTGGTTTTCGGAAAGGCTATGGTACTGTTGACCATATTTTTAACTTAAAATGTCTTATTGATATGTATTTATTTAGAAGGAAAAAACTGTACTGTGCTTTTGTAGATTATCGAAAAGCTTTTGATTCTGTAAACAGGGTATTATTATGGCAAAAACTGTTACGTAATGGTATTGACGGTAAAATGCTTATTATTGTACAAAACTTGTATAAAAATGCTAAGTCTTGTGTTAGATCTGGTAGCAACTTTTCAGAATTTTTTGCCTCCAATGTAGGAGTTAGACAAGGTGAGAATCTCTCACCTTTATTGTTCTCAATTTTTCTAAATGATTTGACAGATTTTTTGTCACATGCTTATAATGGTCTCTCTGATATATGTAATATGTCTCATTTATTATTTGATAATGATGATATTGAAGTTTTCTTTAAATTGTATTTGTTATTATATGCTGATGATACTGTTATATTTGCTGAGTCTGCTACTGAATTACAATCTGCATTAAATGCCATGTACTTGTATTGTGAAACATGGAAGCTTAGTGTTAATGTAGCCAAAACCAATATTGTGATATTTTCAAAAAACAGACAGGGTGAAAACACTCAATTTTTCTATAACAATGAACCAATAGCTGTGTTAGATGATTTTCTATATTTGGGTACAGTTTTTTCTAGAAAAGGTACTTTTCACAATAATAAGGCTAGACTTGTACAACAAGCTAGAAAAGCTATGTTCTATGTTTTATGTAAAGCGAGAAAGCTTAGTTTGCCAATAGATATTTTGTTACAATTATTTGATGCAATGGTGGCACCTATTTTGTTATATGGTGCAGAAGTATGGGGTTATGAAAATAATGACATTATTGAGTCTTTGCATTTAGAATTTTGCAAGTATATATTAAAGGTTAAAAAATGTACGCCAAATTATATTGTATATGGCGAACTTGGTAGAACACCCATGTCTATATGTATTAAAGCTAGAATGGTTGGTTTTTGGCAGCGAATTTTAAATGGCAAGAAAGAGAAAATATCTCGAACATTGTATGATATGTTGCATAAACTGAATGAAGGTGATGTGTACCATTCTAAATGGTTATTATATATAAAGGATATTTTAATTGAATGTGGTTATGGAAATTATTGGTATGACCAATCTGTATTAAGAAATATAAACCTGTCTAAAAATGTAAAGCAAGTTCTTCATGAAAAATTTGTAGAAGGTTGGAAATTACAAGTATATGACTCACCGAAGTGTATAAATTACCGTATTTATAAATCTGATTTTAAATTTGAGAATTATCTCACTGTACTTCCACCTGATTTAATGTATAATCTTACTAAGTTTAGATGCGGTAGCCACAAATTGCCAATTGAAGCTGGTAGATTTTTTAGTATCAATAGAGCTGAAAGAATTTGTGATCTTTGTAATAAGCAAGAACTGGGTGATGAATTTCATTATATATTTAATTGTAACTTTTTTACGCAAGAAAGACTAAAGTTTATACCTGATCATATATATAAAAACAAAAATACTGTAAGCTTGTCAAATTTAATGAGTAGTCAAGATAAATATGTACTTGTTGGATTGGCAAAATTTTGCAAAATTGTTATGTCTGTATTTAAATGATAATATATGGATATTACTCTTTCATCTGCATACACCTACTTCATATGTATATATGTTAGTTCATGCATTACTGTTGTTTGTTAAATTTATTGTTTGTTAAATTCATTGTACTATTATGCCTCATGTGAGGCCTTTAGTGAAAATAAAAGTTTCAAAAGTTTCAAGTTTCAACAAAAAAAAAGGGATTTCACACCTGTAAAATTGCTGAAATGGCATGACTTCTGGAGGTTGGACTCTCTATATCTTTTCTAATTAAATCAACAGCTTCCAATATCATAATTCTTGGCATTCTGTATCGCTCTATCAGCTCTATATCTGCCATAGATCTCTTTACGGATAAAACGCGCATAGCAGTTCGCGCATAACAAAGCGTTGCATTGTGGGATTGTTTGCGTCCTTAGTTTCCCGCTGTACAATACATTAAGAAAGATGACTTAGAATCCTACCAATACAAGAAACTCTTAATATGAATTCATTGTACAAATTTATTTTTGAATATATGACTGAAAATAAATTAAAAATATTTAGATGGAAATTATTACATTATATTGTTCCAACTAAAAAACTGTTATTGCAGTGGAAAGTAACTAAGACAGATAAATGTAATTTTTGTAAGCAAGAAGAAGATTATGCTCACTATTTTTTGAAGTGTAGATATTTGAATAAATTTTGGCAAAAAATCTATGAACTCTTTAGAAGAAGTAAAATAGATTTTGATATTAAATTGCAACATCTGGTATTTGGATATAAAATCACAGATAGTAATTATTATTTTCTGAATTATATACTAACAGTATTAAGTTTTTCTATATATAAGTCATACTATGTATCCGAGCAGAGAACAAAAACTGTTGATGTCTTTAGCATTTTTGAAAATGAATTTAATAAAAGAATAGATGCATATAAATCAAGATGTCCAATATTATTGTCAATTAGAAAGAATTTTTAGCATTGATAAATCTCTGCATAAGACAACTATACAACTTTATATTATTTTTTATAACTTAATAAGTTTGATCAGCTGTTTATTTCCCTGGATAATCAGTGGAGTGTAACAGGGTAAATCAAGAGAAGCTTGGACTCTTGGTGAAACTTGTAACAAGCAAGATTAGATGAATAAATATTATTATGTAGTTAAAAAAAAAAAAAAAGAATTTTGAAACAAAAATATCATTTCAGCGATACAGGCCTAATTTATATGTATGTTTATGTGCTTCGTGTCAACCTCATTTAAAAAGTTTTCAAATAATACACTTCCGCCCGCCATGATCCAGTAAATATATATTTTGTTATAAGTGTAGTTAATTAACTATTATATATGAGTATAACGTTGACTTGTCACTATATTGTATTTGTTATGTAACTTAATTTGTTAATGTTGTCAATGTAAAAAAAAACACACCATCAACATTTCCTGTTGTTAAAAGTAATCATGTTCATATAAAGTTAAATTGTGTTTGATAATGATAAGAAATATGAATAAGATCCATTTTCATTATGGTGTATGTGTAATAGGGTTCTTGGACAGAATAAAATGATTCGTCAAGTTTGTCATACGACATAAATAAATCAACCCTGAAAGTACACAAATAACAAAACGTAAATACATAGACAGTACAGTGTACAAAGGGATATAACTCTAAATCATAAAACGGAAAGTACATGTATAAAATACTATAAACTAGCTCTTTTCTGTAAGAAAACAATCAATACTGTTTAAATGTATATATTATAAATATATGAATTCAATCAAACTTAATTATAAACCAAGTCAGGATTAATTACTACATATGTCCAATTATATTACGCTACTCATTCATAGATTTATGAATGAACTACAATTTCTTACTATAATGTTTACATGTAATAATTGACATACAGGTAACTACTATTCACAAGACACAAACAATACATATACTGAACTAAAATTAAATAGACAAACACAGACAATACAGTAAACTAAAAATACATGTAACACTGATATTACCATGTATATGGTACAAAGGTCTATCTCCTGTTTGGAAACATCACCAGATTAATATAATATGAAGATATTCTGGTCCTGTTAAAATACAAATATAACCTACATAAGTCTAATGAACTAACTATATCAGCTAGCATTTATATAAACAATAAGTTTAATGTTCAGCAAACATTACTTTGGACCTTTTATAATAATAAAATAACTGTACCAATACATGTATCATTAATATATCTATGATTTATTATTGCTCTGAGTTCATGAAAATACTTCTTTAAAATAAAATATATATCATCCATGCACAATCAAAAAAAAAAAAAAAAAAAGAAAGATGAGTGAGAATAAAAACGTTAAAGATTTAAAACGGGACGAGTTGGGAGTTTTTTTGCGGGACCGCAGAATTCCATACGCAAGTAGGAACAAGGAGGACAGACTGGTGTTGGCATCAATTGCTGAAAAGAGAAATGTACCCCTGAAAACTTCTGTTGATGACGACCTCAAGACAATCATTGAGGAACGGAAGAAGAAGATGGTATTAGAAGATGGGCTCATAAAGCTTCCCGATCCTGTGAAGATGTTAGCTGGGTGGGAGAAAACATTTATCAACTTCCCGAATACATCAGCGACAGATGTGGAAGACTACATAAAGTTGTGTAAGAACAATATTATAAAACTATACCCCCCCCCCCCTATATTCACTTATAAATATAAAGACATATAAAAGGCACGGACATTTTTTTTCTAATGGGCAAAACTTGATGTAGGTGCTGTCAAGATTGTTTTTTAACAACAATGAGAGCCAGAATAAAACCTAGTTTTCCCCAGAAAATCAAATGGTATATGCCAAAGTGTCAAAGTCATTTAAAAAAAAATAATAAAAAAATACACCATCAATTTCCTATTATATCTTATATATATATAAGGCTTATATTTTTTTCTACATCAGATGCGCATTTTGTCTATACAAGACTCATCAGTGATGACCAAATCACAATGATTATAAGGTCTAATAAAGTGAAAAGTTGAAGAAATAAAGAAAAAAAAATCCTACAAAATGGAGTTGAAATACACTGTTAATTATTTGATTTTCTTATTAGATAAGTGGTGCCCCTAAATCACTATAACTGTAAATTCCAGTAAATTCCAGAAAGTAAATTATCACTATAGTAAAAGAATCTTCGACTTGTTGAAGGAGGCTATTATTCGGCAGATGCAGATGCAGAATGGTGCCAAAAAAAATCCTGTTACCATACTAAGGGAGCTACCATTTGATTTTTATGGGTGTAAGGGCTCTTAGAGATGAAATTAAAAAAAAAAAAACAGGACAAACTTGTAAAAAAAAATTCATCCTAGCCCCCCCCCCCCCCCTCCCCATTAAAATCAAATGGTAGCTCCCTAATGTTGGAGCAGACAATTTTATGTTGGTATCATATGAAGGAATTTTTCCTTTACCAAATAAAGTTTAGGCTGTCTTTGGGTAATATTTGGTAATTTATATCATATTAATGTGAGACTTCATTCCTCCAGAGTTCAAATGACAAAGAGACATTAATACCGGTAAGCAAAAGGTCTCTATACAACCTTCAACAATGAAAAAAAACATACCACATAATCAGGTATAATTTTCATTCTCAATTTTATAAAAATGTGTGACATGACAAATCCAAAACAAGAAAATAAACAACTAAATTAATAACAATACAGTTTCTTTATGAATAAATCTGAGAGACTTGAACAAATGACAATAAGTGAATTACAGGATCCTGACGTACAATATAAGACAGTCAAACTGTTTTATTCGTATAAAAATGTGCATTAAGTTAAATCAGAACAAGGCACTGGGTAACTTGTTTGTTTACATGTACTTTGATTACAACATCCTACAAAAATGAGAAGAAAACTACATGTATTTATGTAACAAGTATATGTGTAATAATTTTTACAGGTGCTGAGAACCATAATGTTCAAACAAAAGGAATTAAATCAACAAAAGAAGGAGAAAGTCTATACTTGTCTGGACACGTCACTGGAGTTGAATACCACCGCATCAGTCCTAATATTTCTTACTGCTACATAAAGGCTATTGTTGCAAGGCAAAAGGCACAGACACAAGCGCCATATAGTGTTTGGATTATCCTGCATAAGAGAACAGGTAAAGTCGAAAATGCATATTGCAATTGCCCTGCAGGTTTGCGAGGACATTGTAAACATTGTGATTCTTTGTTTCATTTTATAGTTCGGCAAATAGAGGCAGGATGCAACAAAGCATGTACATCCAAACAACAGGAGTGGAACAAACCGCATGCTCAAGGGAAAAGGGTTACTCAACCTGACTTCGTACGCAATCTTGTTGTGAAAAAAGTAACTGGTAGATTTGATACTACTCCAGAAGATTTGAAAAAAAAGGGAAATAAATCAAGATTGGCATTTGACCCTAGAGCAGTTTGCTACAGAAAAGAAAAAACATTGTTAGATTTTGATTTGAAAAAGCTAGAAGACATTACAAATGGAAATGGTGGTGTTCTACTTTATTCACCAAGAAGTAATATTGAAAAAAATGCTGGGCATCCTGATATCGAAAATATACAAATTGAAGAGGAAGTAGAAACTATTTCAAAAACAATACCTGTTCTTGCTAACGAAATTATTGAAGCAAAACAAAACATTAATCAATGTGACTTTGGGGAGGAACTCCTGTTAAATCTTGATAATTCAATAACAGATGAAACGGTTGACTATGTTGTCCGCAAAACCTGCAAACAAAGCAGTTCAAAAATATGGTTTGATCACAGGATTGGACGCATAACTGCATCAGTGGCAAATAAATGTTCAAAAAAAGTTAATGAAAAAGATGAAGTATCAGAAAAAAATAACTCTGTTGTTGCGAAAATTTTCAATTATAAAAGTGCACCGGCTTATGTTAAATCCTTGAAATGGGGAAGAGAAAGAGAATTACCAGCAATAAAAGAATATGAAAAAAATGCAAAAGGCAAACACAAAGATTTCAATGTACAAAGCACAGGGCTTCACATTTGCAAAGAAAATCCTTGGTTGGCAGCCACACCAGACAGTTTAATAATATGTGATTGTTGTGGTCTTGGATGTTTAGAAATTAAAAATCCTGAAAAATATAAAAATGACACAATTCAACAAATGGCAACCTCAGACCAATCTTATTTAAATTATTCTGACAATAAACAAATCAGTCTTGACAAAAAACATCAATATTATACTCAAGTACAAATTCAGATGTATGCTACAAATACTAAATATGCTGATTTTGTGGTAAAAACAGTTGCAGCAGATGACAACATTTTTATTCAAAGGATTGCCTATGATGAAATTTTTACCATGAATGTAATACATAAATGCCAAGTTTTTTTCACCAAAGTTATCGTTCAGGAATTGTTAACACATAAAGTAAAATTGTACTATGAAAAACTTCAAAATAATGAACAAAACAGCGATCAAGTTTTCACAAATTCTAATTTAGAAATTAATGAAGTTTTCCAAGAAGTTGACACTGGCAGTGCTACTACATGTATGAATGAAGATAATACTGACATACATGTACCTTCTTCTAATCCAGCTGTTGTACAAAATGTATGTCCAATCTGCAGCTGTGAATGTAAAGACGAGCCTTTGACTTTAAATGAAGAAAGTATTTGTTGCTCAAAATGTGACTTTTGGTTTCATTACCCATGTGTTGGAATAAAAGGGAATGAAAATGTTGTGAGGTCAAAATATAGAAATTGGTTTTGTAAGAGTTGCAAAGGCAAAAAATGATTTTTCTAAATATAAAGAATTTATATATTTAATTATATATATTAATTTGTTACAGGTTTACTGTACATTGTACACACTTTAATAATACAATGTAACACATGCAGGACTTTCAACAATATTTTTAGAAGGTAAAATGATAGGTGTACAAGTCAAAATACAAACAATTATATACAACTTCATGTATTTCTATCAATACATCATCCTTGTAAATTGTGTTAGTATTGAAAAAATAATTGAAAATGTGGGGAAAGGGAGATAATCTGAATTCACAATAAAAGTCATATTACTTCACACAGATTTTTTCAACTGGCTTTTCCAAACTTCTGTAAATTTGATTTTTTTTTAAATTTAAGACTTTTATTTTGTCTTGAAAAAATGTTCATTTCATTGAATATTTTCAAATTAAAAATTTGTGAAAGAACAATATGCTTTAAAAAAAATTGATCATTGTTTTGTATTTCTTATTTTACACATTAAATTAGACATGTATTTGTTGCTGTCATATATAAACTGTACAGTGAATTAATAAAATTTTGCAGTAGTACATGAGCATGAATGCAAATTATGGATAAAAATAACATGTGGTATGAGTGCCAAAGGCAATGAGACAACATCAAAGTCAAAATGCATTTAAATTTAGCAATTATAGCTCACAGTACGGCCTTCAACACAGAGCATTGGGCTGGCATGACTGATCATATAGATGTACTTCATAGCTATTCATTACTCTGACTTATTATTTGTGTGTAGTGGTACCAACACACCAGACAGGTTTACCAGACAACCACATACAAAAACAATATTGTCAACTACATCACTTAAAATCAATAGAATTGGTCCTTGCAAGATTTTAAAATCTTTCATTCGTCCAATAACACGCTCAACATGAATCCGAGCATTTGAAATTTCAGTATTGCTGATATTTTTGGATTCCCTAAACTGAATTTTTTTTCTTGCAAATGCTGGAATTATTAGTTCAACATCTCCTAGTAGAAAGTCATCTTTATTATTAAAGCCCTTATCTGCCATAACTTTATCACCTTCTTCAAATAAATCTAAAATGCCACATCTTTTAACAAGTTCAACATCTGACATGTCACCACCTGTTGCATGAGATACAAATGAGACTGTACCCCCTGGAGTACATGCAACTAAAACTTTGTATGTGTGTCTGGACTTGTAGTTAGAATATAAAGCAGAATTAGTGCTGTCCAAGGATGGCCTCTCTGTCTGTACCTCTGTGCAATCAATAATTGCCGTTACTTTTCCGTATTTAGAATAACAATCAGGATAATATTGATCCAATTGATCCCGTGTTGGCCAATGAATAAGCGGTCTTAACTCTAGGGCAAGAAGAGAAATCCAAGTAGTGATAATTGATGAAACTAGAAACATTAAACAAAGAGGCCATAAATTCCTGGTTCAAATTTAACCTTAATTTCATAAGAGTCATCAACAGTTCATCTTCTAAGGATAATTTGCGCTTTGGTCCAGGCTTTTTAGCATTATTTTCTTGGTAACTTGTTGTCTCATGAGAATCCTCACCTTTGTAATACTTCATATTTGAAGCTGGTACACTAACTTCATCAAGTAACCAACAAAATAAAGAATATGACACTAATCCTGTATGTAGCCTTATAAGATTATCCGAATGTTTAATGCTGATTATACCAAATGAATTTTTTTTTTCAAGATCCTTAATTTTTTCTTTTGCACTGGAAAGCTAATGGTCTTTTTCAGCCAGCTGGATTTTCAGGAATTGTATTTCTGCACTCAGACTTTCTTTTGATATTTCATTCTCATCAATTATATCATCAGATATATTACATGTACTTGAATCCGTACATATATGTGTTGTCAGACTAACATTTTCCGAGTCTACAAGTTCTGAAAGTTTTTTCCTGCTTTTTGAAGCCACAGGTTTTGAATGCACTTCAGTGTTTCTCATTAAAAGCCGTCTAGGAGTTGTCATTTCATACCCTTTCATATGAAGTTTGGGATGTGGTGCTAACTCACGTGGCTGACCATATTCAAAATGATTTGAACACACTCGTGTATTTTTGTTCACTTCATAGTTGTCCCTGTTAAGTAATTTTTTCCACTTTTTGTACCATTCTTCTTTTGGACATTTGTGTAGCTTTAATTTTATTGATGCGTTTGAACCGAGATGTTCTTTCACATGGGGCATTACCAAAAACCTGAAAAAAGAAGGCTAAGTCAGGGTGGGGCCACTAAGCAATCTGCCCTCTTTGCAACCAGCTGATATTGATTAAAGCCTAGAGAAGGAATCGAACCTTCGTACCCTGACCAAGCCCTCTTATTTTTCAGAAATTGACAAATAATTTTAGATACAAATGTAAATATAGTTTATTTTTAAGGAAGAAACATGGGGATCCACGGTAACACATATAAAGAAACACTGAAATAAGTAAAAAAACGTTAGTTTTGATGAATCTGTAAAATAATTTTCAGTCTGTGATTCCTTTACTAGCCACCGAAAAAGAACTATCAGCCAGAGTTATTCAGATCTATAGAAAACACAACCTCGAATCACACTGTTGAATTTCTTCTCATTTTTAAATGAAATTAAGTGTAATTTGCAACTCAATCTATCTCTAAATGTTTAATTACTTGAAATTAAAATATCATGCTTTATTATATTACCTGTCCTGCTGATCGTAATCATTATTGCATCCGTAAACTGCACACCTATGCGACATAGTTTTAGGCAAAATGGCGCTAAAGTAAACAACGCAAACTGTCCCACAATGCATTTCGGCGTCAGCCATCAATGATCCGTGAAGAGATCTATATTATAGTCAATTGGGTTGTTCCGATCACGGAAAATACGCGGCATCCTCTCTTTCCTCTCTTCTTGTTCCAGTAAAACCATGAACGCAGCCATAATTGCTAAAAATGACACGTATTATTTCCCGTTTTATTAAATTTACCGATCTACGACTGCTTAGACCCAGTCGGGAATTTGCGACCAATATTTCTCGCAAGTCGTAAATCGTTAATCTTTGTGAAACGGTCGCATATCGTCAAGATGGTCGTACGACCTTTTTCACGATTTTCGACCTTTTGTGAAACGGTGGCCTGCTCCACATAATATAGCGATATTTATTTCTATGCCAACCATTCATTTTCTCTACATCTGTTACATTTTGTGTGGGGTCCTATTGATTTGGCATTGTCGTTCCATGAGCTATTCAAATGCATCCTTCCTTGGTTCAGGCGTGTCAGTTTCATCGTTTTTGTTTTAGCAACGATTGATTGTAAAACCTACATACTTCAGACTGCTATCAAATTGTTTGACAACCTATATTGGTTCATTTAAGTCGGTTTCAAAACACTCTGCACCAGATTTGTTCGAAACTGACACGGTTATCCCCAGTTTTTGGTGGAGTTCGTGTTGCTTATTCTTTAGTTTTATATTTTGTGTAATGTATACTATTGTTTATCTGTTTGTCTTTTACATTTTTAGCCATGGCTTTGTCGGTTTATTTTCGATTTATGAGTTTGACTGTCCCTCTGGTGTTTGACATATGGTTTCTTTAAAAATATCATTTGCTTGATTATTAGTAATGATAATTCATTAAATAATACAAATAAACAATTAAATTCAATGGACATCATGTACATTAATATTTTTTTCTACTTTAAAAAAAAATTAATTAAAGTCTGATGCCCTTCAAATGCTAGTCAATAACTTTATCTTTGACATTTTTGTCTTTTTGCGTCTCAAGATTCTCACTAAGAAGACATTAAAAGAAAAAGAAACACAATCATACAAAAATGAATATAAAAAAATAAAAAAAATAAATTTGAATAAATTCAAAAGACAGAAAAATTAAAATTAATATTAATTAATAAAGACTAAAACAATGTCTTATTCTACATTTTCAAAAAAAGGTGAAATGTCAATTTTGAAAGAAACCTAACTTACCTATACAGGTAAATTTTAAAGAAACATACAAGTTCAAAACTTCAACCCTGATTGATTACAACAGGTAACCATATAAGATAAAACATCAATCTATGTTTTATGACCCCAATAAATGGCCAACATCTCAAGATTGAATACCCGAATAAATGGCCACCATTGGATGTTGACCATGCAAGAGGGTGGACATAATTAAGAGAATGTCACAGGCTGTACTGTACATCTCTATTTGTGGTATTTAACCTTTTTAATTGGATTTTAAACTTTTGATATAGAATCTGATTTTCGAAGGGACAAATCGGTATGATTCCATAGGTTAATAGTTGATGGTATAATAAACTCATCGTAGATACCAGGATTAAAATTTAATATGTACGCCAGACGCGCGTTTCTTTAAACGATAAAAGATTCTTTAGTAAGAGATAATCTACAAAAAGGAAGAATGATGTCATTGACATTTCTCAAGGGATATGCAGTTGTGCTCTGTACACTAGGTGGAACAAGTTTGCATAGATAATCCGGAGCTTGGTTATGTTGAATGTTATAAAACATTTGTAATGTTCGTCTTTTCCTCCTGTCAGCTAAAGTTTCCCACCCAATTTCTTCATACAGATTTTCAGATTTTGTAAATAAAGGCAAACCAGTAACTATTCTAGCAGCTTCTAGCTGCAAACTTTCAAGTTTATTAGCATATCCTATCCCGCATTTATCCCAAACTTCAGTTACATATTCAAAAATTGGTCTTATAAATACTAAATAGAGTTTTTCTAAGTTTTTCCTACAAAGTTGATACTTGAGCTTTCTCAGGATATTTAAATGTTTCGTAACACTGATAATCAGATTGTCTATATGACTATTCCACCGAGCATCAGAGCAAAACGTTACACCAAGGTGTTTGTGACATTTTGTTATAGGGATTTCTTTATCATTTAAGCAGAATTTTAGAACGGGAGCATCTTTATTTAAAAAAATCATTATTTCTGTTTTGTCTGGATTAAAAGACAAAAGCCACCTCCGTGACCATTCGTTTAAATTAGCTCTTTGAGGTCACGACCAATAACAGTTTTTATATGTTCTTGGTCGTTCCCCGAGTAATTAAACGAAGTGTCATCCGCATAGAGTCTAGTTAGAGGTGTGAGTTTATCTGCAATGTTATTTATATATATTATAAATAATAAGGGACCAAGTACTGAGCTTTGAGGTACTCCAGCTGAAAGATTGCAAAATGAGGATGATGATTTATTAATAACAACTTTTTGTTGCCTATCACTAAGATAACTCTCAAACCAGTTAAGTAAATTACCATGTAGTCCGTAAGCTTTCATTTTATGCAAGAGTCCTCTATGCCAAACCTTGTCAAAAACTCTCGAAAAATCACAAAAGACAAAACAATTTATTTCCTTCTTTTCTAGTGAGTTAAGAATACAATAATACATTTCTAGTAGCTGATGTACAGTTGAATTTTTTTGTAAAAATCCAGACTGATATTCATAAATTAGTTTATTCATATGTAAATGATTATATACATGTTTAAAAACAATTCGTTCAATGATTTTACCTACTCAGCTTATTAAAGAAATTGGTCTGATAGTTTGAAGGTAATGACGAATCACCTTTTTTAAAAATAGCAATAACATTTGCAATCTTCCAGCTAGAAGGATAATTACATTGTTGAAGAGATTTATTTAATATTATTTTTAAAGGAATCGCCACCTTTCTTAGTGCAAATTTTCAGCATTCTGTGACTTATCAAATCTGGTCCCGATGCCTTATTCGGATCAATAGTTTTGATAATATCAATTATTTCATTTTGATGTATGTATATATCTTGAATATAAGTATTAGTTTTTTCTTTAACACTGTGTCTAAACCACACCGGCAAAATTTGTTCGGACTCGATGGTATCTAACATCCGGCACAATGACGGAACATTAATAGACAGAAGAAAGCTAGGTTTCTCCTTATTTTCTTATTTGTTTTATGATATCGAAGAATATATATACATATACAACTATTTTCTATTGTGATATGCAATATTTTCTACAACCGTTCTATATTAACGAAGAAATAAGTCAAAATGCATGTCAAAATGACGAATTGAGTGAACCATGCCTCGAAATTGTTTAACAGGTCGGGACCACTACCTTATATGGAAATGCATAAATTAGCATACTTATGTTCCCGCACATGTAATTGTTTATTTACATGTGACGCAATTTATTTTTACCTAGGTTTTTGACCAATCCACTAAATTAGTCACAATGCATGATGGACTACTACGTGTTTACAATCAACCAAGAACACGTGTTATTTACTGAAATACAACACATTTTTTCGTGCAATGCGGGATTCACAATTTCGCTTAGTTTTTCATTTTGTGTATCCTCATTTATAGTTCGTGATATAAAGTATTACTTCCATGCTCAGATTAACGAAGAGTTAATTCTATGCGAAGAAAAAAGTGTTTGAATTACCCGATATATAGTCATTAACATGTTTGATGATGGCACAGAGATTTCATGTATTTGTCCACCAGAAGCTACGAAACAACAGCGAAAAAACACAATTACCCATGAGACAAACTTACTGGTGTAAAGTAAGCCGTCGATAACAGCCGGTGCTGATATTCAAGAGTACAGCAATGTTCGTATAGATATTTAAAGACAAATGTGGGATCATTGAATTTTGTGATCGTAAAAAAGGCGAAGAAATATTTACATACATGGCAGTGTTAACAAAATCTATAAGTATGTTTGTTGGTCACATTTCAGTATATGGGACTTTCAAACTGTTCCCTTTTTTATTAAGGTAGTGAAGTCAGCAACTGTAGTTTCAGTTTGTTCGTTTTTTAACGGACTCGGACATTTGCCAAACTGAATAAAATCATTACAGCTGATTTCTTAAACCTGCAAAGTAAAACTTTGGTTGGCTTGCTTGCTTTGTTTGTATAGTTATTTGTACAAGCTTTGAAAATAAGATTGACATCTTTAAATAATATATATATATAGTCAGTTTAACTTGTATATTTTATATTTTGTACAATATACAAACAAAGCAAGCAAGCTAACCAAAGTATGATATGTTTTGTGAAAATTGCAGCGTTGGATCTATAATAAAAAAAAAAAAAGAATATGCGGTATGATTGCCAATGAGACAGCTGTCCATAAGTGACCAACATGACACAGAAATTAACATTTATAGATCACCGTACGGCCTTCAACAATGAGCAAAGCCCATACCGCATAGTCAGCTATAAAAGTCCCCGATATGACAATGTTAAACAATTCAAACGAGAAAACTAACGGTCAACCACTGAAATACAGGCTCCTATACAACATATTTTTTTTTGATGGGATAGATTTCTTGTCCTTTTATATATTTAATTGGGCCGGGTTTTTTTGGTGTTTTTTTTTTGGATAGTTTTACACAAGTAATTTTTGGGTCATTAACAGCTTACCTTTCAGCATTGGACCTATGACTGCTTACTTTACTAAATTATGTCTTTGTTGGAAAGATGTCTCATTTGGCACTCATACCTCATCTTCTTATTTCTATATACAAAGCACGTTTTAGAAGAAAAAAAATAATAGGTAATGTGGCACCCACTATGATCCAGAGACTTTTAATATTGGAGATATTGGAGATATTTTACATATGTCAACAGGACATGTAGCAGCCGAACGATAAAAAAACCCTCTGAGGTATATGTTGTGATAAAATTAGCAACAAACGGATATTATCGATGGATGAAACTATAAAAAATGTATTGAGCTATATACCGTACCCGCTCAGTGGCGGATCCAGGGGGCGGGGTTCCGGGGGATGGACCCCCTTTTTTTGGACGATCAGTGCATTTGGATGGGGACATGTAGTTGGAACCCCCTCCCCTTTTGTCCAGGGTTAGGGCCCCCCTTTTTAAAATGGCTGGACCCGCCCCTGCCGCTTTCATAACACTT
Organism: Mytilus galloprovincialis; assembly: GCF_965363235.1. NCBI lineage: Eukaryota > Metazoa > Mollusca > Bivalvia > Mytilida > Mytilidae > Mytilus > Mytilus galloprovincialis. Next base: position 58,696,984 of record NC_134839.1, read on the forward strand.
CTTTTTAGCATACTGAATATTATGATGTTCAGGTCCTGATAAAAAAAATACACATTCAGTACAGAAAGAAGTGTTTCAATGAAAGTTTCGTGTTTTTCTAGGCAGAAATGATTTTGCAATGACATTATACAGGTTTAAAAGAGCTCAAATGATTTTCTTACTGGACAGTGGTCACTTCATTGGATATTTCACTGTGTCATGTCGTGAAATTAATGCAGGTTCAATTCATAACAATGCACAAAACCGGTTCTCAACTACTTTTGCAAGGCGAAAAAGAAAGTCGAATCGTGAAGCCAATAAACAATATTTTTTTAATCTGAGCATGCAAATTGAAGATTACGTTATATATTTTACACTAAATATATTTGCAGAATAAAAACTTTGGTAATGGGAGTCCCAGACAATATATTAATTGACTGTTTTCCCACTAATTCCACGTGTTTTAAGTAGTAGTTTACTCGTAGTAGCCCACAATGCATTGTAGTTCATTGAGTCGATTGGTCAGTTTTTCAAGGCCATATTGGCCTTGTGTTTTGGAAATTACTATGCAAATATATTCTGACGTCAGAAAATCTAGAGTTCTCGACCTGTTTAATTTTTCGTTAAATTGTTCACATTGTACGGAAAGAAAGGTACGGGAAGATAGATACTGACACGGAGATTGCAAATTTAGTTATTATGAGCATCTCAATACTTGTATTTCTGTGTATGGAACGAAAGAAAAGGGTCATGTCAAATTAAAATAAACCGGTTTCGTCAATGTTGTTACTACACAATCACCCGGTTTCGTCGATATATATCACCCGGTTTTTTTGGGGTTTTTTTTAACAAACAATTTATGAAAAGAAACTTTGGCACAGATCTGAACATTGTCTTTCAAGAATTTAAATATATATTTATTGTAAAGTAAACTTGGCGTGTTAAAATCTATTTTAAACGGGCACTTTTGGACATAGTTAATTATGATAATACACATTTTCCTAATGAAAGGCGTATCCCTTATTTCACTTAACTTCAAACTAATTTTAAATGGAATATAAATACTGAATAGCAAACACTGGTAACTAACTATTTTGTAACATTATTATATTTTCTTTGTTTATAATATTATTATGTAAAGATGAAAAATAAAAGGATGTGTTTTGATTGTGCCATAATTTTAATTTACTATACTATATTAAATACACTTAGTTTACAATATTTACTATCAATTATTAATACATTTATGCATTCAATCATTGACGAACAGTCCCAAACCGACTATAGTCTATACTGTTCTGCACAAATTAATCATGCATGCAGTCCTGCCAGATTTTCTGGTACTATATATACTGTGTTACTTGCGCACTAAAGAGAGTTTTCACACTTAAGCATCCATAACATAGCAGTGAGATTTGTAACTTTCTCCCCGTTTCTGGTAGGCATGTTTTCCACATTATTTTTACAGTTCAAATTCATTTTTTGTACAGTTCAAATTCAATTGAAACTTCAAGATAACTTTCGAAAACAATATCTGACAGTTTTGTATTTTCAATGTGAATAAAAGTTGGTTTGCAGAAACACGACCGTCATTTATATCTAGGTCTTATTAAGAAGAAGTGATGGTAACCACTTATCCCATAGACATTGACAATGAGACAACTTTCTTTTAGACACAACAATTATGTTGAATTAATCAAGTTTAGGTCAGCGTATGCCTTAAACAATGAGAAAAACACACAAACTGCATGAAAGCAAGCTATAACAGGGCCCTAAATCATAAATGTAAAACAATTCAAACAAGAAAACAACCTGCCTATTTTATGTTCAAAACGCATATGGTATAAAGCAACCAAAGACAACCATGGAATTACAAGCGTCGGGTTGTTGTCGCTTGGAATTTGTATGAACTTTTCATGTTGATAGACATTTTTAAATAATCTGTTGTTTTTTTATTAAGATAAGCTGTCCTGAAGTTACGGTGCGACATGTTTATGCTGGACAGACGGATAGATAGACGGACAGACGGACGGACCGAATGACTGATAGATGGAAGAACGGACGGATGGAAGGACGGACGGACGGACAGACGGGTGTATACAATAATACGTCCTGTCAAAATTGGGCGTGTAAAAACGCAAAGAAATGAGAAAAAAAAACTCGTTATTAAAGGTCAATAAGTTTTATTAGGATATCGGCCAAGTCGATTTATTTGTATATTTGTCTGCCTTATTATTTTTGCTATATAACTTTTATATATATTTGAAAAAAAAATGTATAGAAATCGGTAAAAAGAACTTGATATTCGGCATTTATTATAATTAACATAATCCAACTCACATAATCCGATTTCCCGGGTGTCCCTGTTTTCTCATTTCTTACAATATTTTAATTCGGTATACACTTTATAAGATAAGTGGCGAATCTAGATGACGTATAGGTTGCACGCCTCGACCCCACCTTTGGTTGCCAAAACTATATTGATTCCTGTATTTAACGATTTTGTAAAGCAATAATATTGTTCGACTCGCTACGCTCGGCGGTATGTAAAAGTTGTTCGAATTACGTCCACTTTGAAATAAACTGAATCCGTCTGTCCATATATATAGTCAAAACATATTGACCAACGTCAGTGTACGATCATCATAACACAACGGCGACAGTACAGACTCGTTTTTTTTAGTAATGTTAACAAAATAATTATTGTTGAATTTTGTCGATGACCTGAGACTATTATACTAATTTGGACATAGCAGTATAGTTACAATAAGGGATAAAAAAAAATATTTTAATGCATGGTAGTTGTAATCCTACATTCATTTTCTATGTCGATTATGCATGCATATACAGTTGTCTTATTATCAACGTTTATCCTTATGCGCGCGTCACACTGTCCCGATTTCAATATACGATGGACACCCGAATGCGAAAATTGTAAGTTCGTACGAAGTTGGTCCCGATCTCGTTAAAATACCAAAAAGTGACCGAAGCAAGTACGATGAATAACGAAGTCTATACGATGGTGCCGAAATTATATACGATAGCAAAAGATGGACATACGAAGGTTAACCGAAGACGGGTATTTAAGCTTCATATCTCAGCCGAAGCCTACACGATGGATCACGAAGGCTACACGATGGATTACGAAGGCTACACGATGGTTTACGATGATGGCGCGATGGCCATACGATGTCTAAAAGATACGAACAGAATTTCGACAACATATCGTTTCTGTACAAGTCTGCCATGCATGGCGGGAAATCGATCTTTTTGTCTAATTCTTATAAAACTTAGTTTATTATCCCCTCGCCTACTACATGTAATTTGTGTGTAGATAAAATTGTTATGGACACTCTAGAACCAAAACTCAAAACTTGGTACGGTGTTACTCGTTAAGAATATCTTAAGCGCTATTGACTTTAAAGTTCAAAGGTCAAGGTCACAGTGGCAGTTGTAATACAAGGCAATATCACCCTTGTTGACACTCTAAAACCAATATGCTTCAAAAGATTTTAACTACATTTGGTATATTGTTCCTCCTTGTAATGATCTGACATTTTTTACGTTCAAGGCCAAAGGTCAAGGTCATGCAGATGGACTTGTTTTTTCTCCTTGAAATAGCATAATACACAGGAAATTGGTTGCTCATATTTTTACCTGCTGGTTCTATGAAGACAATATTAAAGGTATTTCCAGTTACTGAATGTTTTGGTTGATTTCTAAAAAAATAGTTAATGTATCAAATGTGCATATTCAATTTACCATTTTCTGCATGTGTCATTATATTACATATACAAATATAGTGTCCATATTTGTCCCCAATATGTTACATACGAGAGGATGCCACGCTCGGCATTGCCTTGTTTGAACTGTAAAAAGTGTGCACTAGTCTGAATAATCACCCATAATTATGCCCAAGTTTACTGATCTATCTTAAAGGTAAGGTAATGGGTTCGTTGATCCCTTTTATTCAAAAAGAGCTTTTTCCAGGAGAATATCATAACAATATATAGACAAAAGGAAGGATGTGGGGAAAGCAACAAATGCGTCAAAATATGACATATAGAAAACAAAATGGTTATGGAGTAAACATTCGTGTGACAACAACTCCGACGATACATAAAAAAATCAGAATAATGAAGAAAAAGTTGGTTTCCCTATATACGTGTACCTGCAGTGTTGGTGTACGAGGCGCGTTTATGATTTTCATTATGTTACTTGATATGAACAATTGACAAAAAATAATATTTTACTTGTAAAAGTAAATTCTGAGTCTGTAATAGCTGCTCTTCTTGTTCCATTTGAATTAATAGAAACAACGCTGTCGCCTTTCTTGTTTTCATAGAATCATATGATATGAGCTCCATGTTTTGTGAACGTCTTTCTTAACTGTCGTATTAGACTGACCAGTGCATATCGCGCATGGCACTTTAAATGTATTTTAGCGCGAAAATTAACTTACATTAAGCTGGATTTATTGCCGTCGTAGTTCCATCTTGTCGCCTTCGTACTTTTATTCGATGGCAACACGACGGGATTACGAGGTCTTCACGAAGTCGTGTTGCCATCGTAAGACTTTCGGGTATCTTCGTGATTCATTCGTGTAGACATCATAATGTCAAAACTGCCCGATGGAAACGATGGAAACACGAATGCAATACGATGTGCAAAGATGCATTCCCGGTGACATTACGATGGTGAGGATGGTGATACGAACTCAATACGAACCATCAACATCGGACGCACCTTCGGGGATTTTTTAACATGTTAAAAAATTTAGAACCCTTCCCGAAGTTGTCCCCGAAGGCTAAAAAAAGTGGCCGATGGTTCTACGATGGTTAAAGATGGCACTACGAATAGCCCGATCTGGATACGATCGGTCCCGATTTTGAAAATTTCCATTATCGTGTTGCCATCGGCGAAAAAATCGGGACAGTGTGACGCGGGCATTAAGAAGATTTATTTTTAACGATTGTAGAAAAGATTACATACATAGAATGATTAGATTACTTATAAAGGTGTCCATCCTTTTGTGCGAGAAAATCACATATCAATTGTGTGTTTCGATTTTTAAGACCGTAAACTTTAATTTCAAGTTTAAACATGTTCAACATATTTTCCCATAACTCATATAGAAAACGCATATTTAGAGAGCTTTAATCTCAATATGCTGTTAAAAAATTTCGGAATGCAAAGTAAATTAAAATATTTGTGTTCTATAAGAGTAGGAATTCAAGTTTTTGCTTATTATTTATTTGAATCTGAGACTCATATAAATAATAAGACGTTGTCCGGTGAACGAACTTGTTTTCCAACGACCCACAAAACTCCTTTTGAACGCTGAAGTTAAATAATCAATTATAATGTAATGCGATTATGATTTTTTTTATTTGACCAAACCGGGTTATGCATTTTGAAATCTATGACGAAACCGGGTTGTATACATTGACGAAACCGGCCAGTTCCATTTTGACATGACCCATTTCTTTCGTTCCATACACAGAGATACAATTATGGAGATGCTCATAATAACTAAATTTGCAATCTCCGTGTCAATATCTATCTTCCCGTACCTTTCTTTCCGTACAATGTGAACAATTTAACGAGAAATTAAACAATTTCGAGGCAAGGTTCACTCAATTCGTCATTTTGACATACATTTTGACTTATTTCTCCGTTAATATAGAACAGTTGTAGAAAATATTGCATCTCACAATAGAAAATAGTTGTATATGTATATATATTCTTCGATATCATAAAAAAAATAAAAAAATAAGGAGAAACCTAGCTTTCTTCTGTCTATTAATGTTCCGTCATTGTGCCGGATGTTAGATACCATCGAGTCCGAACAAATTTTGCCGGTGTGGTTTAGACACAGTGTTTAAACTCTGGAATAGAAACATTTTCTTCCTCCAGTTTGGATATCGAACCAAAGTATTTGTTCAACAAGTTGAAAATGAGGTCAAGGACATTGGACATGTAACTGACGGAAACTTCGTAACATGAGGCATATAAATACAAAGTATGAAGCATCCAGGTCTTCCACCTTCTAAAATATAAAGCTTTTAAGAAGTTAGCTAACGCCGCCGCCGCCGGATCACTATCCATATGTCGAGCTTTCTTTTGTCGCAGGCTCGACAAAAAAGGGTCGAATAAAAACTAAGTATAGTTTTTCTAAATTGTTTCGAGATAATCGGTATTTAAGTTTACGTAAAACATTTAAGTGTTTCCTTACCCTTGTAATTATACTTTCAATATGATTGTTCCATTTTGCGTCACTACTAAAATTAACTCCCAGGTGCTTATGGTATATTTTTATCATTTAAGGAAAAGCTAAGGTCTGGAGTCTCAATATTTGAAAAAATCATAATTTCGGTTTTATCTGGGTTAAATGACATAAGCTCTTTCAGGTCGCGACCGATAACAGATTTAATCTGTTCTCCGTCGTTACCAGAATAATTGAATGATGTGTCGTCAGCAAATAGCCGACACAGTCAAGTAAGCTTATCAGCAATATCATTAATATACATAAGACAAAGAGGAGAGGGCCCAGAACCGATCCCTGGCGAACACCAGCTGAAACATTACAGAAGGAAGAAGACGAGTTATGTAATACTACTCTCTGTTTTCTGTCGTGTAGATAATCCTGAAACAAATTCAACACGTTTCCGTCGATACCATAAGCTTTCATTTTACATATAAGGCCTCTATGCCAAACTTTGTCGAAAGCTTTAAAGAAGTCACAGAAAACAAAACAATTTATATCTTTTTTTTCCAGGGAGTTTAATATGCCATTATATATTTCTGAGAGTTGAACAGTTGAATTTTTAGGGAGAAATCCTGATTGATACTCATAAATTAATTTTAACACTCTGGTATCAAATATTATCGTCGACAATAGTGTTGACAAATTACGTCACAAATTGAACCATGGGAAAGTGCAGGTGGCATGACGTCACACAAGTGAACGTCAATTCTACTATATTCTTACACAAAATGTGTGTCGCGGTGTGTCTTAGTGTGTCGTCCTATAATACCTATGTAATGAATCGCAAAATCAGAGTAGGTGTGTTCGAATAGCTATTTTGTTTTACTAAAAGTACTTGACGACAGTCTTTCAAGGTTTATGTACCCTTCTGTAGCCATTTTTGTACGAACTTTTCAAACTTCAATTGTATCAAAACTACAGATATTATGAATAATAGAGATAGGCCATTTTTTACATATTCCAAGGGGAAACTTGATGCAAAGCATTATTTTTTACTGTTCCATTACGTTTAATAGAAAAAGAGGACTTTATGGCAAATAAATCAAGATTTTTATAGAAAATCCACAGCCTTTATCCTTGTACCCTCATATTTGGCAAATTGATGACTGATAGATATAGGATTATTGCATGCAGTGCTAGCATTGATTTCCTTAAAACAAGTTTATAAATGTAGTTATTGGTTAAGACAAGTATAAATATGGCCAAAATCAAGTACACCTTTAAGGGTGCGCTCGACTTTAGTGACTCAGCACGAGGTGTTTTGGAATTTACAGGTTACTTAGAACTTTTTGTAAAAAATAAACACTAGCACATCATAGAAAATCAAGTGAGTAATTTATGTTTCAAATTTTATAACAAAAATCTCTGTATTAAAGGCTGTGGATTTTCTATAAAATTCTTGATTTATTTGCCACAAAGTCCTCTTTTTCTATCAAATGCAATGAAACAGTAAAAAATAATGCTTTGCATCAAGTTTCCCCTTGGAACATGTACTAAATGGCCTATTTCTATTATTTATTATACCTTTAGTTTTGATACAACTGAGGTTTGAAAAATTCGTACAAAAATGGCTACAGAAGGGTACATAAACCTTAAGTTGGATGATGAAAATGCATATCTTCGAAAAAAAAATACAATTTTTTTTACTTCCATTTCTACGATTGCGCTTTATATTTGTCATCCTGTGATGTTTTAAAATTTAGTGTCCTTAACCTCCTACATAACGTCCAATAAAATTTAAGTATGATGTATACAAGCTGAAGCCCCGCCTATCTTAATTGCCATGCTTGAGCAAACATTGATACAAGCAAAGCAAGCAAGCCAAACAAAGATTTGTCTTGCTAGCATTAATGTAAAAGCTGTAACTATATGTAATGATTTGACTCTATTGTCTTAACAGCACATGCTTTGAAACTCCGAAGGTTTATAGTATATGACTTATTTTCGTGGTACTTTTCAAACGTAAATATAAAAATTCACTCTTTACAATGATCTGGCAAAATAACTAACTTACTATATTGCCGGCTCCGGCAAAATAGCAATAATTAAGATAATTTAATCTGAGCCGGCAAAATAGCAAATCAAGCACACATCTATAAAATAGCCACTGTCAAATCAAACTAGATATCATTGAGATGGGAGCCATCTCTGTGGGCCCCCCTGTGAATAATGTGCATTAAAAAATTGTATCTTTACCATAGGACATGGGTTTGTCAACTGAAATCAAAGTGTTTGACCTTGACCTTTGACCTATGAAGTTGTAAATAAATTATGACACACCCTTTGGTGTTGGTTTATAAACATGTCAAGTATAAACTTTGAAATGATAAAGGTTCTCAAGATATAGAGCGGACACGATCTTTACCATAGGACATGGGGTTGTCAACTGAAACCAAAGTTTTTGACCTTGACCTTTGACCTAGGAAGTTGCACATAAATTATGACACACCCTTTGGTGTTGGTTTATATACATGTCAAGTATAAACTTTGAAATGATAAGGGTTGTCAAGATATAGAGCGGACACAATCTTTACCATAGGACATGGGGTTGTCAACTGAAACCAAAGTTGTTGACCTTGAACTTTGCCCTAGGCAGTCGTTCATAAATTATGACACACCCTCTGGTGTTGGTTCATATACATGTCAAGTATAAACTTTGAAATCATAACGGTTCTCAAGATATAGAGCAGACACGATCTTCACCACAGGACACAGGGTTGTCAACTGAAACCAAAGTTTTTTTTACCTTGACCTTTGACCTAGGAAGTTGTACATACATAATGACAGGCCCTCTGGTGGTGGTTAATAAACATGTAAAGTATAAAGTATGAAATCATAATGGTTCTCTAGATATGGAGCGGACACAAAGTGTTACGGACGGACGGATGGACGGACGGACAGAGTGATCACTATAGGGGACCGCCTTTGGCGGGACCCTAATTATTAATATTGTGTAACAACGATCGTTAAGATCAAGGTTTTAGTACATTTCTCTGTTCATCCTAACATTTAAAAACGTCCACGAAAATAAGGTCCAGGTCAGACGAACCATGTCAGACGAAAATGCACCTTACAAACATTGTATACACCAAATATAATTGACTTAATGCATGGAGAATCTGAAAAATTGACAAAACCACGAACATTTACGTTGATTTATGAACCATTTAAATGAGGCCAAAGGTCAGATGAACCCTACCAGACAGATATATTCACTTTCCAATTATTCGGTACATCGAACTATTGTTGACTCAATCATTGCTTATGATAAACGGGACTAACAACGATAACTTTGGGTTGACTTTTACAATGCTTACTAAATCATTGGTACGAGTTGGTAAAAATAAGGTAAGAGTAGTTGTGTACCCATTACAATAGGTTCAAGGTCAGAAGAAAAACTATGTACATCAAATATAGTTGAATTTGGCTAGGGGGGTTAGGCAAGGGGATCCTTTATCCCCTTATCTCTTCATCCTTGTGTTGGAACTACTTAGTGCAGCTTTAAAATATGACCCAATTGTTTCTGGTGTCACAGTAAACGACTCTGAGTTTTTACTAAGTCAATATGCAGATGACTCCTCTCTGATTCTGGATGAAAATGAGGAATCTCTTAAACAAGCATTGCACATTTTTGATAGTTTTGCTGCCTGTGCTGGTTTGAGGGTAAATGTAGATAAAACTGAAGCCATATGGGTTGGCTCAAGATTAGGCAGTAACGAAAAACTGTTACCAAATAGGAAATTATCTTGGAATACTTCAGGAAAGTTTAAACTGTTGGGAATTCGTTTCAATCTCTTAAATGAGGATAAAACTTTAGAAAACTATACAGAAAAAATTAAAAGCATGAAAAGCCTTCTCAATTTATGGTCATACAGAAACTTGACATATATTGGCAAAACCATTGTTATAAAAACTTTGGCTCTCCCACTTTTGGTACAGGTTCTGACAGTCCTTCCAAATCCACCAGTTCAGGTTATACAAGAAATACAAGGAATTTTCATTAAATTTTTATGGGATGGAAAACCAGACAAAATAAAAAGGAAAGTTATTGTTAATAATTATGATGAGGGAGGTTTAAAGTTCCCACATATAGAAAGTTTTTGTATGTCCCTTAAAATGTCATGGCTTTATAAATTGCTAGATCCTTTGAATATTTCTCCCTGGAAAATTCTATTATTGAGTTATATAGAAAAATATGGAGGGGATAAAATATTGTACCTGACAAAAGAGGGTCTGGAAAAAATTGCAAAAAAGTTAAATCCTTTTTGGAGGGACATTTTTCTAAATCTGGCTAAATTGAAGCCAGAAAAGGTGAAAGATGAAAACAATCCCATTAATATCCTGAGTCAACCCATTTGGCTGAATATTAATATTAAAAGATGTGGAAAGCCATTTATTTTTGAAAATTATTGTAATGATGGTATATTTTTTATAAATGATTTAATCTCAGATGGGAAAAACATATTGACATTTGAGCAGCTTAAAACTCAGTATGCAGTTAAAACCAATTTTGTTGAATATTATGGTCTTGTTAGTGCAATCCCAGATATCTGGAAGAAAACAATTTCAGATCATGGTAGATTAGATATTATTGAAAATGATATTGTAGAAAAACTCAAAAATGATAAAAAAACCATGTAAATATTTTTATCAATTATTTCTAGAAAAAATTAAAGAAAATCCTTTAAGATCACAAAATAAATGGTCTGATGCTTTATGTGTTAAGATTGATGATTGGGGCAAAATCTATTCGATGGCATTTCAAGCAACAAAAAACACTAAACTTCAAAATTTTCAATTCAAGTTATTACATAGAATTGTATACACAAACTCTTTTCTTTATAAATGTGGTTTAATAGAAACAGAACTGTGCACTTTTTGCACTGAAACCAAAGAAAGCTTATTGCATATTTTTTGGGAATGTATATATAGCAAAAATATTTGGATAGCACTTCAAGATTTATTATTAAAATGTGGATTTAGCCTTAAACATATAGAGGCAAAAGATGTTATTTTTGGTATTGGGGAAATTTTTGACCCATATAATGTAGTACAACATATAATGTTGATTTTAAAATTTTATATTTATAGCTGTAAAAACTCAGGAGAAAAACCTTCTGTGAAAGGTAGTATTGCATATTTAAAATACTGTATAAGAATAGAACAACATACAGTAAATTTCTTATCTCCTACACAAAAAGAATATATAGATAAAAAATGGTTGCCATTACAATCTGTCGTAGGTGATTTAAATATTTTATAACTGGTACGAAAATTATAGTTATATTTTGTTGTATGTCTTGCTATTTAGAGTTGTCATATAATAATAATATCTTTAAGACCATACTTGAAACTGTACATGTGTGTAATCCTGCTTGATTGTTTTCTGTCTTTATGTCAAAAATAAACAAATTACAAAAAAAAAAAAAAAAAAAAAAAAATATAGTTGACCTAATGCTTATAGTATCATAGAAACAGACATAACCACAAAAACCTAACACTAATCAAACAACCAAGAAAATGAGGCCAAAGTCAGGCAAGAGTGCCCACAGTGAAAGGTCTGGCCTGCTTTACAGACCATGATTAAAATAATATTGAGTCTAAAAGATAACGGTTTTGCTACACATATCATATAAACTTTTAATACACAATCAATGACCTATTACAATAAGGTCAAGGTCAGATAAACCTTGTCAGATAGACATGTACACCTTTATATTAGCATTCAATACACTGAATATAGTTGACCTATTGATTATAAAATCTAAGAAACATAATACCAGGAAACTTAACATTAACAAATGAACTTTTAAGATGGAGTCAAGGTCAGATTAACCCTGCCATACAACAATTGTTGCAGTAGTATATTGAGGTCAATAAGTGCAAAGGAGCAGAACTCCTAGAAAATTAAATTCTATTGTGTGGTTTTAGTTGTTATGACAAGAACAGGACTGACGGACGGACAGACAGAGAGATTAAAAACATAATACTCAACGCAAAAAGTGTGGGGGTATAAATAAGAAGACATATTACTTATAGAATCTGAGAAGAGAGCAAAACTACAGAAACCTTATGAGGATCAGTGAATTATGGAGATGAGGTAAAGGACAGTTGATATCTGCCAGACAGACATGTACACCTTCTAATCATTTCTTACACCAAGTAGGGTTAACCAATTACTGAAAATATTTCAGAAACTGACCGAAACATAATGCATGACAATTACTAATGAGCCTTGAAATTAAGGCCGTGGTCAGATGAAACCTACCAGACTAACATGTACACCATACAATCATTCAAAACACCATAATAAATTGACCTGACCTAAATAAATCATCTCACATTAACCTTAGTCACTGATCCATTAAATGTCATGTGAATCCTGTCTAAGAAAACCATATACCAAATATAATTATTTCATTACTCATAAGTGAGAAATTCACATGCATTGCTTATAGAATCTGAAAACATACCATCCATGTCAATCACTCATCAATAAAATGAGGTCAAAGTCTGGTGAACCCTGTCTGACAGACATTTTTACCTTGATTCTATTTACTAAATGTAGTATAACAGTCGCTGAAACACAAAAGTGTGTTCAAGGCAACAAACATTACAATCAGAAACTTCACAACCTAAGGAATCTATAAAAAAAGAAATATGAAATATCCAGGAAATTCATTAAGTTAACTTTACTAACTCATGGAAATTTGTGCTCAAAACACAAATCCAGTTTTTTTACTGGTAAATTTTTGATAATCACGCATTAAAGTTTAAATGATTTCAAGAACAGGCACTCATCTCTGAAATTTTAAATTCAGAGGCGCATCTCAGAGGAATATGCTGACAATGTTGCTATCTTATGTCAATGTATATGGAAAATGTCTAAGCATTATATAGAAAATGTCAAATCATACACTGATACTAAGATAACCATTAATAATGTTGTATATTTTAGAAAAAATGCTCAAGACATACTTGAGTTAGTGTGTGAAAAGGTATACCGTAATATGTCTTTTAAGTGCCCAGCTTAAAAACAAATTCTTCATGGGATAAATAATAAAAACATACAAAATGACCAACAGTTTATTTTAATTGTACAACCAGGTCTAAGGATAACATAATAGTTGCATGCACTGTCATGCTGAGAAATTATCTCCCCTTAAAAGTTTTACAAAATAACAAGTGAGTATTTCTGAAATAGAAAAATCGTAAAGTAACTACGTATTTTCTTATTTTCCTGTAAGTTTCCGTAATTGGCAATAAAGGCTCTCAATGGTAATACAATGTTATTTCTTTTCACATAATCAACTTTTCGTCCCTGAATTACTTACAATAATACTGTAATAGTATATGAAAAAAAAATGTAGCTTAAAATAAGCCAGGCAACATGATCCCCTCCCTTTTAAAAATGTATAAAACATCATGAAATAAACAACATTTTGGTGAAACATAAAACTGATATTGTTTTAATTTACTCACCTCTATTTTTAGTCTGTTTAAATGCAGTAGCTTTTTTCAACTATTTTTTTCTCCTTAAAATAACATTCTGGGGCTATTTTCACAAAAAAATCTTCTGACTAAAAGTGATTGCAAGTTATATTGAAATGTTCATAACTTACAAGTAATTTTTTTTGAAAATGCTACAAACAGGCACTTTTCAAAAATATAATAAGGCATTTATTTTACTTTATTTCCCCAAATAAATTATGTGATTATGCATAAAAACAGATCAACTATCATGTATAAACAAACAAAAACACTACAAACAAAGGTAAATATATACACAACCTGATATGTCATAAAATTGCAAAATTTTCCAGCCATTGATTACATGAAGTGTCTATAGTATTTAAACACTTATTCTACCTTGAATACATTAGTAAAAATTATTAGATTCTGATAAGTTACTTTTTAAAAGCTTAACTTTTCATGTATTTTTTGTGTTAAAAATATTTCCCATTTCTGATCATGAAAAAGCACTAGAACAAAATTGTGATTCTGGGATGTAATAAAAAAATACATCAAATAATAAGCAAGATCAATTGTAAACAAATGATCTTAGAGAAACAGCACCATTTAAACATCATAAGAAGCACCAATAATGAGATTTCAAAATATTTCAAAATATTTATGCACCTAATACTGCACTTTATAATTGTTTTCAATAAAAGAATGGACAGACCCCTTTCTACTGACTAGATAACATATCTACAAAAAAATATACATAAAAGAATCTCGTTTTGTGGCAAAATGTTTCATTTACATGACATTGTTTGAGACAGGATCAAAAACAATTTTTAAACTACACTATATTCAGATATTATGTGTCTGTAAGATGCAGATCCACCCAATTAAAAGGACTATGTCAAAAAGATACAAATATGGAACTAGATGAACCAGTCAAGCATAAAATGTATGTCATGATGATAAAATTGTTGAAGAAAAACATTTTTACAAAAAAATGAAATGAAAGAAGTGACAAAATCAACCATTACAAATATACATAGAGCAGATATAAAAAGGCTTCATAACAGAAGTTACTCAAGCATGATATATAGTTCATAGTTACCAAAAAATTCTGCTTCAATTAAATCTAATTGATTAAATTTCTTCTATAACAGTTATCTGTTGCATTGTAATATCAAAACAAGCTGTTTTGAGGCATTGACCTTTACGCAAAATTTTTGAATACTTAATTCCGGTTATCCGAATGTTTTTGAATTGTATAACATTGTGTAAGAGCATTGTGACCTCATTGTTAACCTTTTCCTCCATGGATTTATTTTTCTTTCACATACTTGATTCGCATAGGATTTTTTTCAATAAAAATAATTCTCATGTTGAAAGCATTAATGCATTGTGAAAAACAAATATTTCATCAATGAAATTAAAAGTCAAATATCCTCATAAATATTCTTTTCATATTGGATACAAACTTTTTTAAGTCTGATGCAGACATTTTGTAGTCAAAGTATTTCAACTGAGGTGCTACACAGGCGTCGAAAGGCATCTTTATGGGGTAAAGGGGGTGGCATCAAAAAGCATCATTATGGAGGAAAGGGTTAAGGAATTGTATATGGAGCATACAATATTATATTACAGATCAACAAATGCATGTTCATCATCATTGAACACATTAACAAACACACATACATTATCACTGAACATGTCAACTAAAACATGTTAATCATCACTGAAATTGTCAACGAACACATATACATCATTGAACATGTAAAAAATACCACACAAACATCAATGAACATCTCACTTAACACGTCATCAAAACCAATTAACGTCACAGTACCCAATTTCATTGGTGTCAACATGATGATCGTAACTGCAGTTACGATCATCCCAATATGGCGGACACAAATATAGGGAAATTTCATAAGGCTGATTTCTCCACTTTAACAGCTTATTTTCAGATTTGTATTATGTCAAGAAACATCTGTATAAGCATTGCCATTGAAATATTTTTTCGGACAGGATGGAAAAGCAACAAGAAGAATGAAAATCGAGATACAAACAATGACGATGATAATCATATCTTTTATTTATTTTTATCAACAATGATCGTAACTTTTACTTAAGATGATCGTAACTGTCTGTTCCAACGAAGCATTTTCTGATAAATAAGGACAAATAAAGCTGTATAGTATTCGAAAAATGTATGTTATCAGCTGATATTGTGATAATAATGAGAAGCAATCACTGAGTGGAGGGTAACGTCCTATTGGTAAGTGCAGAAAAGGTTATGACTTCCCGAGATTTGGTATTTATATTAAATTCAATATTAAAATGCATTTGGGGTTAACAACTTTATATTGATTTCATATGTTTTATATATAAATAAGGTATTGGACAGTTCATATAAATGACCAGTTTGTTAAAATTGGGAGATTTTTTAATTTTTTTTCCTACACTTTTTAGGGACAACAGATTTACGATTTTTAAAAGGAGAGGTTGAAAAATAAAGCATTAAGAAGTGTAATCATATCTGTCGAATGAAAAAAAAAAATTGAAACCGTCAATAAAGGGACGTACTATTTGATTTTTGTTTGGGGGAGGGGCTAGGATGAATAATTTCGTTCTGCATTTTTATCCTGATTTTTTTACATAAATTGTTATCCTGCCTTTTTGTTTGGCCAAGATGTTCATTTGGCCTTTTTTTACTCAAATCTCCTGTCTTGCCTTTTTCCAAATTTCATCCCCTTTATAAAAATCAAATGGTAGATCCCTTATTGATATGTTTGGCTTAACACAACTTCTTCGACTAACTTTAATATTACATGTCATATACCATATGAATGTAAGGATTTGTAGCTTGAAAAATCTAATATGAACGTGTATACTTTCTATTTCAACTTTTCCTTCTTTACATAAATAGCAAACCTATAATAAATATATCAAACAGTAGTCCAGTTGCGTATCCAGAGGTTTTCATAAAGGGATGGGGACTGGCTGCTTAAGAGTAGGCCTGCACAGTCATGCTTCTTTGATTCCTTATACAATCAACCAAATTTCCCCCACAAAAGGTGATGCGAGCACCTTGAACCTCCCTCTTAGTCCGCCTCTGTAGTTTCCAATGTTTAATAGTCATAGATTGATTAAGAAAAAAACAAGACCAGGCGACAAAACCGATATATAAAAAGTCATCAAAATAATGTAACTTCATGCCCTCTCTACTTTATTCAGTGAAAGTTTTGGCCTGTATTCTTAAACTGTATCATGAGAAAGATCTTAATGTCAACTTCATATCAACATAAAATCCATTTTAAATGTTAACTAAATTACTCATAAGAAAATGATATCGAGGATTTTTGCATTTAAGTCTACTCAACCCTCTTATGTCATTTCTTTTTAGAATAGCAGTTTTCATTTTATTCTTTGTTTAATTTAAAAAAAAAATTTTTTTTATTGAAACTGCTAAATATGGTGTTCATTTAGTGAAAAAAAAACATTCATAAATTTTGAGTTACGATCATCTTTTTATAAAAACAAGTTACGATCATCTTTTTATAAAAACAAGTCTAAGTTACGATCATCTACAGACGAAGTTACGATCATCATCGTGATTTTTTTAATCTCGATTTTCGTTCTTCTGGTAGTTTTTCTATAATTTATGAAAAACACATTCAATGGCAATGCTTATAAAGATTTTTCTTGATATAAAACAAATCTTAAAATAAGCTGTTACAGTGGAGAAATCAGCCTTCTAAAATATCCCTATATTTGTGTTCGCCATGTTGGGATGATCGTAATTGTAGTTACGATCATCACGTTGACGCCAGTGCAATTTGCACCTATTCAACAAAAATGTCACTAAACACGTCATCAAAACCAATTAACATCACAGTACCCAATTTGCACCTATTCAACAAAAATGTCATTAAACACGTCATCAAAACCAATTAACGTCACAGTACCCAAATTGCACCTATTCAACAACAATAGCTGTAAAATCTTACAAGTTTTCTTTGAGACTAAACAATTTGCATTTTCAAAGTTGACATTATACATGTCTTTCAACATAGCTGAATATATCTAAATAGTATACAAAATGTTCCCACTAAATATAAATAGATGAAACACTCACTTGAAAAATTAAATCTACGAAAAGTTGCATGGCTACGTTCCATGCTACGTTCTCAAAAAGTCATCTTTTAAAAATGAGCAAATAAAATATGTAACAAGCATCCATTTCTTTAAAAATGAATAGTAAGCATGGACTTGTGTCAAGTTGTTCTAAATATTTGAAGAAATGGAACAAAACATCTGTTACTCAATTTTTAAGGATGTGAATTTAAGCATGGATGCAATTTGGGTACTCCTCAAAATGAAATCACGAATTGTTTGGAAGTCTGTTCAAACACATTTTTCTATGATTCAATATGGATTCAAAATCAAATTGGCTTTACTATATAGTAAATAAAGATACATCTTCAAAATAAACACAGAATGGATCCTAAAACAAGAGGCTCTCAAGAGCCTGAATCGCTCACCTTAATTCTTTTGGTTAAATCTCTCATCAATGATTATTTTGGCTTTTCAATTTATTTAAATGTTTTTTGGATCGTCCTATTTTCTTCAAAAGCCAAAAAAAATAATCATTTTCTCCTATGTTCTATTTTAGCCATAGGAGCTATGTTTCTTGACATACAAGGAAATAAAATATAAAATTTATACTAGATACTCTGAAACTCATTTAGCCTAAGTTTGGCTGAAATTGATACAGCAGTTTCAAAGGAGAAGATTTTTTAAAGTAAGTCAACATGATGAACAAATTGTGAAAAAAGTCTTTAAAGGGCAATAACTCCTTAAGTGGTCAATTGACAATTTTGGTCAATTTGACTTAATTGAAGATCTTACTTTGCTGAACATTATTGCTGTTTACAGTTTATTTCTATCTATAATTATATTCAAGATAATAAACAAAAACAGCAAAATTTCCTTAAAATTATCAATTCAGGGGCAGCAACCCAACAACAGGTTGTCTGATTCATCTGAAAATTTCAGGGCAGATAGATCTTGACCTGATAAACAATATTACCCCATGTCAGATTTGCTCTAAATGCTTTGGTTTTTGAGTTATAAGCCAAAAACTGCATTTGACCCCTATGTTCTATTTTTAGCAATGGCGACCATGTTTGTTGATAGATCATAACTTCGGATACAATTTACAAACTAGATACCCTAAGGAACATTCAATTAAAGTTTAGAAGTATTTGGCCCAGTAGTTTCAGAGGAGAAGATTTTTGTAAAAGATTACTAAGATTTACGAAAAATGGTTAAAAATTGACTATAAAGGGCAATAACTCCTAAAGGGGTCAACTGACCATTTCCGTCATGTTGGCTTATTTGTAAATCTTACTTTGCTGAACATTATTCCTGTTTACAGTTTATCTCTATCTATAATAATATTCAAGATAATAACCAAAAACAGCAAAATTTCCTTAAAATTACCAATTCAGGGGCAGTAACCCAACAACAGGTTGTCTGATTCATCTGAAAATTTCAGGGCAGATAGATCTTGACCTGATAAACAATATTACCCCATGTCAGATTTGCTCTAAATGCTTTGGTTTTTGAGTTATAAGCCAAAAACTGCATTTGACCCCTATGTTCTATTTTTAGCAATGGCGACCATGTTTGTTGATAGATCATAACTTCGGATACAATTTACAAACTAGATACCCTAAGGAACATTCAATTAAAGTTTGGAAGTATTTATCCCAGTAGTTTCAGAGGAGAAGATTTTTGTAAAAGATTACTAAGATTTACGAAAAATGGTTAAAAATTGACTATAAAGGGCAATAACTCCTAAAGGGGTCAAATGACCATTTCCGTCATGTTGACTTATTTGTAAATCTTACTTTGCTGAACATTATTCCTGTTTACAGTTTATCTCTATCTATAATAATATTCAAGATAATAACCAAAAACAGCAAAATTTCCTTAAAATTACCAATTCAGGGGCAGCAACCCAACAACAGGTTGTCTGATTCATCTGAAAATTTCAGGGCAGATAGATCTTGACCTGATAAACAATATTACCCCATGTCAGATTTGCTCTAAATGCTTTGGTTTTTGAGTTATAAGCCAAAAACTGCATTTGACCCCTATGTTCTATTTTTAGCAATGGCGACCATGTTTGTTGATAGATCAAAACTTCGGATACAATTTATAAATTAGATACCCTAAGGAACATTCAGTTAAAGTTTGAAAGTATTTGGCTCAGTAGTTTCAGAGGAGAAGATTCTTGAAATAGTTTACGACGACAGACGACGACAGACGACGGACGACGACGGACGCCAAGTGATGGCATAAGCTCACTTGTCCCTTCGGGACAGGTGAGCTAAAAACGTAGGGGAAAAAACTGTCAAAATAGATGCAATTTGGGTACACTCCCTTTGCATCATCATTAGAAAATTTCAACAAAAACAATTTACATTATCCCTAAAACAGGTCTACAAACACACATACATCATCAAGGAACATTTAAAAAAACAAATGTACATCATCAGAACACATTATTACATGACAATAGTTAAAAAATAAATCAAAAACTTTTTTTCATATATATAAATTATATTTTTGTGTATCAAATGAGAAATTTTGAGAAAAAAAGGAGACTTAGCATGTGTAATTTGACAAGCAATAAGATTGATATAATAGTCTGTTTGCCAATTCCCTGTAATAGATCCTGTAATTAGAGATCCCTTTTTTGGTTGTCTCCCTTAGAAGGAACATTAACTTTAAATGAAAATGGAGAGCTAGCAGAAAGTGCAAATGTATAAGTGCGTAATGTGTGTAACCTTTAAATTTTTCAAATCATTAAGTAATATTTAATTTGTTTTATTTTATTGTAGTATAATAAACCAATCTTTTATAGAGATTGAATCTTATTTGTTGTTAAATACTTTTGATACCAGAATTAATTTTCAATAAAAATTTGTTAAAAGGCCTATATATCACTTTGAACTTATGCTTTGAGTGGGCAAAAGCCAATTTTCTCCAGCAGAGAAACAGTCTACGATTGACATTGAGTGGGCAAAAGTAAATTTTGTCCAGCATATAAACAGTCTACAATAAACAAAGGGAAGTAATTTCTTTACAAGAGGCTGTCACAACGACAGCAAACCGGATTTATTTACATTTATTTGTGTCCTGGCAATATCACAAGAACCATTACTGATGAATGGTGAAAGTGAAAATCATCAATATCAAATTTGACCTCCATTTTGTCATCAGTATCAACATATTAAAATTTGAAAAGCTTAGATTGAATGGTTCATGAGTAAATGCAACAACGTGAATTGAAACGCCATTTTACGATCTTCAAGAACCATAACTCCTGAACAGTAAAATTCAAAATCGTCATTATGGAACTTGACCTCTATTTTGTCATCAGTAACAACATATTAAAATTTCAAAAGCTTTGGTTGAATGGTTCATGAGAAAATGCACGGACACGACGGAAAACACCATTTTTCAATCTTTCAAGAACCATAACTCCTGAACGGTAAAAGTCAAAATCGTCATTATTGAACTTGACCTCCATTCTGTCATTAGTAACACATATTAAAATTTGGGAAGCTTTGGTAGAACAGTTCATGTGTAAATGCACGGACACGACTGAAAACTCCATTTTTCAATCTTTCAAGAACCATAACTCCTGAACGGTAAAAGTCAAAATCGCCATTATTGAACTTGACCTCCATTTTGTCATCAGTAACAACATATTAAAATTTGGGAAGCTTTGGTAGAACAGTTCATGATTAAATGCACGGACACGACTGGAAACTCCATTTTTCAATCTTTCAAGAACCATAACTCCTGAACGGTAAAAGTCAAAATCCCCATTATTGAACTTGACCTTCATTTAGTTGTCAGTAACAACATATTAAAATTTTAAAAGCTTTGGTTGAACGGTTCATGAGTTAATGCACGGACAACATTTGATTGCCGCCCGCCCGGCCGCCCGACCGCCCGACTGCCCGACCGCCCGGCCGCCCGGCCGCCCGGCCGCCCGCCGTACATCCCCAAATCAATAACCGACATTTTTGTCACAAAAATCCGGTTAAAAATTGTGTAATAACAGAATTAAATCAGTAATTGGCAAATGGACTATTTGAACACAACTTTTCCAAAGACATCTTTAATATCCTAACATATGAAAACCTTGCGAGGTGATTGATAATATTAAAAGAAGGCAAAGAATAAATGTTCAGATTAAGGACAGTTATTTATGACTAGACAAAAATTAAAGAAGCCAAATAAAGCAAATATAGATCATGCCGACTCATTTCGTTTTTGTTACAGGTATGTATTATGCATGTATTGTGGGGAAAAAAAAATCATTGAACCTGAACACAAAAATTGTACATGAAGATTGTAATGATCAAATATCATATATATTTAGACACAGGTGCTTGAGAAAAATATTTAAGATACATAACAAGACCAGACCAACATATGAAAACAAAGCTAAATCTATGTTTGTAACATATTTATATGTGATCAAAATAACGACACCCAAACTTTTTCTTTATCTATCAGATTATAAAAATTCTAGCACCTATGCACATAATTAAACAATAAAACAATATAACATATGTATAAAACAACAAAATAGCAAAACATTTTTTTTCAATATTGCACTTTTATGAGTTTTTTTTTTTTTTATATTTTACAATCTTAATATTACAAACAATATATCTAATCATATTCACAGATACTACATGTATCTTTGGGATTTCGTTAATATTAAATGTTTCAATGATATTTAATTCTATAGCTGACAATTCATACTTCTTCTTTTATTAGAATATATAATTAATGCTTACTTGTATTTTGTATAACAATGTGTAATCTTCCCTCACACAGAAAATACATAAAAAAACATCCTTGAAAAAATGATAAAAAATCCACAGTATGCTCATTTTGAAATAAAATGCTTTAATATCAGATATATAGCATCAAGACAACACACATTGAAATTTTGATATGAAACAGCTCTGTATATTCAGAATATAGTACAAAAATGAACTGTAAATTCAGAAATTATTGCAATGGTTTTTTCATGTTTTTTGTGACAAATGCAACAGGATTATAAATTTATAATTGCAATAACTTAAACTCTCATCTTGAAATGTTTTACAAGAATTAAACAGTATTTTTCTCAATATCGCAAACATTAAAATCGCATTTTTGTCTAAATTGACAAAATTGCAAAACTAAATGCACACAAAAATATCTGAATTTGCAGTATAAGAAAGGGTCATAAATCAGAATGACGTCAACCCAAAACATCTTTTTTACAGCAATTCATTCAACAACTACAAGATGTATTTTTAACTTGATCAGAATGTGTGAACTGTAGCTCATTTTTACCTTATACAAATATAAATGTTAATATCGCATGTATATTTCACAAACTGTGAAATATCCAAATGTCATAATTAGCGGAATGGAATGGTGTAAATTTACTGTCAAGCAGTGGAATGAATCATACATGTACATTTATATAATTAATTTTTCATTGTATTAAATACATGCTTTTTCAATTTTCTCAGAAATTTTCAAAAATATAAGAAAATACAGTATGAGAATTTTACATGTAACATTTTGAAAGCATAAATAAACTGTTGATACCAACATTTGACCAGATAAAACAAAAAATGAAAATAAAGTTATCTTCAGTGTGTAAACAATGAACTGAGAATATAATGATTTAATATAAATAAATGAAATGATTAATTTTGGCTGAATAAATGATCTGATATGAACTATAAGGAAATGAAAACGTTTGGCACTTTGGTTTTCCATACACTGTATGATTGAAAGACATATTTATATTTTAAGATTACCCCTGATATCAAATCGTTGATTTAAATTTTAAACCAGAAAGGAGTAGGTCCGGTAAGACCCATTTTTGGCCCCAAAATATAACAGTTTTACAAAATTGTTAAAATGTAAACTTTTAGTTATTTATTGGACAGTTGAATGCTTCTGCTACATAAATATGGGCTGTTTTTGACAATACAATGCACATATATCGGGTTGTAGCACCATTAAGTCATGCTAAATTACTGAAACCTTCAAAATTCTATCATTTTAGTTAAATTTTAGACGGTTTCCTTGTAAAACGAAAGTGGCCGCATTCGTGTTCATCCTTAATATTGAAATGTAAGTTGTATTTTATGATAATACATAACATATATAAAGGTTGTGGATGAACACGGATGCGGCCAAAAAACCATCTGAAAAGTGACGTTTTTTGACATATTTGAGAGATTTTTCATATTTGAGCTTGAATCGGATCGTTTTTAATGACTAAATCAGTTAAAATCTTTCACTTATACTAATTAAATCAAGTGAAATAGGCACTTAAGTCTTTAAAAAGTGGTCAAAATCTTTCGTCAGATGAAACTGAAATTTGAGGCCAAAATGAGTCCTTACCGGACCTACTCCTTTGTCAAAAACTGCAATGACATTTACGCAATGGTAATCAAAACGTAAATTCACTGGAATCTTGCTTGTTCTGACGTAATAAATGACTGACTTTCGTCATCAAGGAATGATGTTTCCATGACGTCAACGTGTACATCTTCTGAAGCCAGCATTGAATTCATACTAAGCACAGGAGACTTCAACTTTTCATGACTGATTTCTTTGTTTAACTTTAAGATGTTTGTAAACTGACATGACGTTGATGTCTGTCTTATGATATTCGGTGCCATGCTGACATGTTTAATTGCTGGTTCTTTCTTTAAGACCCTTGGTGCAAATATCTGTGTTGCTATCAGCATGTCCTTTGTTTTTGTCAATGTTACAGATTTCATTGTTAATGAATCACAGGAGTGTAAATTTGAGTTGTGGTTTTTCAGCCCATGTAATGTCTTGTAGTTTTTACCACATTCACATTTATATGCCTTCTGAATAAATCTGAAAAAAAGATGAAATAACTTTTAAAAGACACACTAACATATGATATCAATTTATTATTCTTATGTATGAATATTTACTGTGAACTGTGCATCTCAAATATTTCACATTTCTATTCATATTTTTTTATAAATTAGGCCTAAAAAAAATAATGTTGTGTTTCCGATCACCCACTTGAAATTTTGAAGGGACGGTAGGTACGGATTTTTTTTTTTTTTTTTTTTTTTTTTTTTTTATAATATTAATATATAAAACTCAATTTCCAGTTACCAGACACATTGGGATTTATTAGAAAGAGATTGATTACCCACTTTAAAAATCTCTCTGAGATAATTTTTAGTTTACCCCTTTTAAAATCCCCCTGAAATAACTTTTAGTTTACCCCCTTTTAAAATACCCCTGAAAAAAAACTAAGTCCAAACCTAAAAAAAAATTTGGGCAGCACTTCCCCTAGGAAATTAGCTTTTTAAACCCAATTCCCCCATTTCAGGACCAAAAGTTTGGGATTGTCAGAGAAAGAAATTGAGAAGATGTGGGGCAGATTCATTTATAGGAACATGAACCAAACATCATCCCAAACCTACAGTTTTTCATCAGAATGTCTAAAGCGTTGACCAGTTTCAGATGGATTAATATCAGGTTCATTTTGAAGAAGGGTCTGGCATGAAAATTTGATAAATATAATTCCAAAAGATTGCATTGTTCAAACAGTTGTGTTATTGTCATCAATCTCGGTCCAGTCATTTTTGCCGGTGGCCGAGCACAAAATTTGTGTTGTGTATTTTTTTTCATCGATGTTAGACATTGGATGAATTTCATTGCTAATGTCAAAAAAGATGTTACTTTCTGTAAAATTTAGAAATATTTTTTTCTCCGCGAAATGGTCACACTTTCCGTGTTGAACATTGAATAGGACGCGTTTTGTTGCCATGTTCAAACACTGACAAATGAAAATAACTACTGCGCATGCTCCCGCATATATAATTAGCCAAGACGATTCCACTTTCCAGTACATTCTAAAAATAAGCCTCGAGTTTAAAATTAGCGTTGTTTTCTTTTGGGGCGATAAAAAGATCGAGGGACTTAGAATTTTTTATTTTCTTTCAGAAAAAACGGTTTTTGTTTTTAAGAGTTTATTATGACATCCATTTTCACTGAACTAGTGAACTACTGCGAGTACTCTCAGATCTGTTCTTTGTGTCTTTTTGTGATGGGATGTATAAGTAGCCGGCCAGGTCCACTTGTATTTTTGTCCATCTGATGAGTTAAGCCAATTCAACCGATTTTTATAGTTTGTTCTTATGTTGTACTGTTATACCACTGTCCCAGGTTAGGGAGAGGGAGGGTTGGGATCCCGCTAACATGTTTAACCCCGCCACATTATTTATGTATGTGCCTGTCCAAAGTCAGGAGCCTGAAATTCAGTGGTTGTTGTTTGTTTATGTGTTACATATTTGTTTTACGTTCATTTTTTTTATATAAATAAGGCCGTTAGTTTTCTCGTTTGAATTGTTTTACATTTTCTTATCTGGGCCTTTTATAGCTGACTATGCTGTATGGGCTTTGCTCATTGTTGAAGGCCGTACGGTGACCTATAGTTGTTAATGTCTGTGTCATTTTGGTCTCTTGTGGACAGTTGTCTTATTGGCAATCATACCACATCTTCTTTTTTTATAGTACATATTTTTGTTTAGGCGCCAGCTGAAGTCCGCCTCTAGTAGGTGGAATTCTCTCACTATGTTGAAGACCCATTGGTGACCTTCAACTATTTCTTCTCTTTGGTCAGGTTGTTGTCTCTTTGACACATTGCCTGTTTCCATTCTCTTCACTATTTGTAGTGGTATCCATAAAAATACATCTGTTTTGACAATTTATTAATTTGGACATACCCTATATCTTTTTTATGGCCATTCCTTGCATGGTACTTCATTCCATTTATATTTTTGTAGCTCTTTTTACAACCTGGTATCGGACAGACAATAGGTTTATCACATTCTCCTGGATTTCTGGTCAACATACTGAAATACAACAATAAATCGTTGTCACATAGATATGTCTGCCTGTCAGCAGAAAATCCAGAAAAAGACATTCTGATAGACAGCAATGCTGTTTATTAATTCAAAATTGCTGGACCATGAACTAGGGTAAAGGGCCTTGAACTGGTCAACAAACTTAGAAGTACTGATAGTTATGCAACGTTATAGAAAATATCATTGATACTTCACAAGTAGTTCCTATCAAACTGACTTGTTTTACTTTTGTCATTTCAGGGCCTTTTATAGCTGCATGACTATGCGGTATTGGTTTTGTTCTTTGTTGAAGGCCGTTCAGTGACCTATAGTTGTTAATAACTGTCATTTGGTCTCTTGTATAGAGTTGCTTCATTATCAATCATACCACATCTTCTTATTTATATAAAGTAGAAAACTCAACATTGAAAATTTCTAATTAATTCAGTCATTTAACAATGACCATGGGGGCATGGCCTTGAAAAAGTTGTCAAACTGGTTATACTGATAGTAATGCAATTTTATAGAAAATATTCTTGATCTATCACAAGTTGTTCCAATTAAACTGACTAGAACAGAAAACAATTGTTGACACCTAAAACAATGAAGAAGTTTTGTCATCAGAAAAGCAACACCTATATCTGGCCTTCTGCAAAGTTCAGCAAGGTGGTGATATTTATGTCTAATTTTTACCTTAGTATAAGTGGAGCCGTCAGCTCCTGACTTGATGACACAGAAACTGAATCATCACTTTCATACCCGTCCGTCTGCAAATCTTCTTCATCAAGTTCACTTCCTGAAACAGATTTGTCAATCTTATTTTATTTCACAGCATTCACAACAAGATTTAACAAGAACATGACTTACACATAACAATTCTCACCTGTACTATGATAAAATGTGACTACTTAATAAGCTTTTCATTACTTTTAAGACTCTTTAGAACTTCAATTGACATTTATCTATATGCAGATGTGGCTTAAGGTGGAGGTCACTTTTATAATTTCTTATCAATTGTGATTACTGTAGCCCTCACCTTATGATTCACAGAAAGTTTTCGAATTATGAACTAGTGTTAGCCTAGATTTTATTTCAATCCATGTAAATCAATTTTTGAATGCAAGTTTACACCAAAATAAACGTTTATTCATTAACTAAATTTTTAATATGGATGAATGTATGTGTTTATACAATCTGCATTTATCAGTCATGATTTTCAACAAGATAATTGTACAAAAACCAATAATTAAAGTCATACCGTAGTCAAACATTTTTGTTTCCTTTACAATGCAAAATTAATACTCTGGTAGTATTGGTCTTTACATGTACTTACCTATAGGTGTACTACTCCTGAGAGAAGAAGATGGAGATACTGGCCTCACTTTGAACTTTAAATCAGCATCTGTGTAAAATCTGTCAATATACAAATATACATGTTCATGTATGTATAAAAATTCTCGATAAAATAAATTTATTTCTTTTATTACAGCTATAAGTAAATATCGGTATACACTTTTTCAAAATTACTGTTACAATTAGTTTTTTCTTGATCTAGTCATAGCTACATTGTACTTCTGGGAATTCCTAATCAATAACCAAAATTGAGTATAATTTCTGCAATTCAATAAAATTTGTTTTGATTTAGATGATTTTTACAGACAGATATACATATATTCATATATTATTTTAACAATTAAACAATGTTGGTATATTGTTTTTATCCAATACAACTGGTAGTGTCTTACATGGTCCTGTAAACACCTGACTACTGCTTTTGGGAAATACTGTAAGATGATCACTTTCACAGGGGTTTATTGTTTTCTTGTAAATGAATTGTAACAGAATAAACATACATTGTATTTTAATTTTCACAGTTCATCTTGTATCCAGTAGAGGGAATGTGCTTTTAAACTTTAAACTTCTGCTTCAATTTGAAAAAGGGGACATGTAGAAATATGTTGCCTGCCAACTAGATATAGATAGGTCTCGATTCACACAATTTGAGCAAGAAGTCCTTCCCTTTTGTTGTCATGTTAACAGTAACACATTTCTTCATAAATCTACCAATTTCAACTTATTATACCGACGGCTTGACCTTAGAAAAAGTTCCTTTCTGAACAATTTTTTTGCCTTTTAGTCTTGCTTGATTTATCACAATGATCTTAAATCAGACGTGTTAGTATCACATAATTCTATTTACAGTCAGATATAAACATGACCTTGTAAAATGCCAACATACAGGTATTGAGAGTTTGCAGATCTGTAAAAATGCATATGCTTATAATAATATCAATATTTATTATATTGATTGCAATGAATTACATTGATCATGTTGATTTCCCAGTTAAATAAAAACCTATAGTTTCACATGTGAAACAAACATGGTTATTTCACTCTCTGACGTCATACAACAATATACAATTATGGCCCGTTGAAAAGGTGAATATCCAAAATTGTCAACACGAGAAGGTTATTTCAATGAGGGTTGACAATTTTGGATATTCATCGATTGAAAGGGGCCACAATTGTTTTATAATAAATATACCGAACTAACAGTGGAAGGGCCTTTTGAACACTTACTATATTTTGTACAAAACAAACACAAGCTGACGTTTGAAAATAGCTCAGGAAAATGCATTTGTGTTCTAGAATTTTTTCTGATGTACAACAAAGGTAGAATCTTTTTGTAAAATAAAAAAGGCCCTGAAAAGGACCGTTTATAAGAGATATCTTCGGCTGCTGGCACTCTATTCATTGCCAAAGCCTTCTTTCCTCGTCTATCTAGGCCAAAATAAAAAGATTTTATGTTTGCCCAAACGGACCGACCCAAAATAAACCCGCCGACTCAAATTCTTTTTTTGACGTTTTTTAGAAGAATTTTTTTTTTTGCGGATTCTTTTTCGTGTCTGCTCCGTCATAGTATAAAACTTAATGTTTGTCGTCTTTGCGTTTGAAAGTAACTGTGAATAAGAATAAAAGAAAGCGCATAAGAGACACAGTTAATTGATCTTCGATGTTCTCTGTTTTTATCTTCTGATTTAACGAACGTAAAGAAGTGAAACATGTGAAGTGGCACAGTTTTTTTTACGCAGTAGTTGTCTGTACTACCAAACCCTTACCTATATGCTCAATTTTAATTTCATCCTGTAATCGAATATCTGATAAGAATATTCAGGTAGATTTGTTCAAAACCATGTGCAATCGAAAATTTTCAATGTTACTCTGACAGGAAATGGATCCGGAAGTTGCGAATTTACAATCTTGCAAGAAGATTTTGTTTTTATTGAATAAAAAGGGATTACTTCTTGATAAATTGTTGTCTTTAATCATAATCTTCCTTTATCATGTGAATTAGATGACCTTTTATTCAAATAGTTCGAATTTACAAGTCTCAGTTGACAAGATCAATACTTTGCTGTTTGGGAGAATTTGATTAAACTATAATTGCTCACAGAATCAGAAATATAATCTTAACTGAATGTAACTCTTTCTGAATAATTTAGTGCAATATAAATCCCCTTTGACAAGAAAAATCTGGCTTTTGTCAGAAATATTTTATTCACATGTGCAAAAGTAAACACATGATATGGTTGGATTTTAATACAAATTTGTGAGGAAGCCTCTAGAACCATGACCTAAAAATAAATAGTCTTCAGAAAACGTTAACTTTATGCAATTATATTTTATCAATAATGATTATTTTCAAAAATTTAAACTTGATTATATATTTAAAGAAATAAAATTATAACAAATACGTTTTAACTTTTTAGTTTGGAGATTCTACAGAACATGTTTTGATCTATTTATAGCCAAATTAGTTTACCTGTCTGATAATGTAAAAATATAAATTTGTCTTCAAAACATAAAAAGACAGAAACTATGGATGGTAGATAATAATTCATATAAAATATTTTAGGACATTTAATCTATTTTAAAAGATATAGGATTTAAAAACTGCAAACAAATTAAATCATTACATAGTCAGCTGATATTTTTTTTTTCACAAACATCTTGTTGATGTAACTGTTGAAAATCACTTCATAAATCCACCAGCCCTTTCACACATTTAGCAATTGTCAGGGTTATAAACATCTCAGGATACAAATCATAAAGTAGACTAATTTATTTATAGAGGTTTTAAATTCATGGCTTTTGGTTGACTCTACAAAGGTTTGACGGAAAAAAAAGATGTAAGTACTGTTTTAAGACCTTTTAATATTTTCATGCAAATTCTGAAAAAAAAAAAGAATTTGCCTACCTACCTACCCACACCCAGTCATCATGGGTCGGGTTTGGGCAAACTGAAATATTTTTAATTGTGGCCCTATGGGCTGTTAGTGAAACGTGAACGCTGCTATCTTTTTTATTTGTGTCTGTGACGTCATTTTCATGGGAGGTAACTCGAGTGCAAATCTTGACACTAAAAAGGTTATTCGCCGGTGAATAATAGGGTTATTCACCGCTGATGTAAATTTTAAGGGTTATTCGTCCTCCCTTGCAATTAAATGAAAATTAAACGAATTATTCCATGTCACGTGATTAGTTGTTATCCAATAAAACTGTTTATAATATATGTAAGGTATAATAATAGGCGTTGTTAAGACGTCAATAACAGCGGATCAAAACATATTGTGAATGCGTAGGAAAAAGATATATATAGTCCCTTACATGTTTTACATTAGTTTCTTAAAAAAGCCATTTGTCAATGTAATAAAAAGAATAACTAATTAAAGAATTTAACTTTCAAAAAATATTCAACTCGTGACCAAACAACACTGATAATTAACTCACGCACTACACGCATTCGTGAATTAATGTGTTGTTTGGTCACTCGTTAAATGTTTTTTTCTATTTTAATTCTTCGATTAGTTATTCTATAATCAATATAGTTTTAATTTATTATAACAATATCAATATTTATACCAATAAGAACAATGTTTATTCAAATATTCTATCAAACCTACCTAAGTATATAACTAGGAGCTAATGATTGAGGCTGTTCCTGTTCTTGATTCTCTAATTGTGAGGGGTCTGTTTCTAAAAATTAAAAACAACTTAATTAATTACTGTGTGATGTTAGATATCAAAAATTTCAAAAATGTAAAGGTTATGGGAATGATAAAAGTTTGTTTGAGTTGCTTATCGTCCAGTGGCAATTGTTTCATGAATAAGAGTTCTTTTTTTTTTTATGTTAAAACATATTTTTTTGTCCAGAAACACAACAACTTACATGTACATGTAGTAATGTCTTCCAGAAGGAAAAATGTTGAGCTAATCCAAGGTATACAGAATTTTAAAAACCAAATTTACGAATTGTCACCTAAGACAGCTATCCTAGAGTAAATCGGTTTTCGGACTGTATACAAAGAATTACCAATTATGACCCCCCAATTTTTCTTTGGAAAACTGCAATTTCTTAAATCTTGAAGAAAAAAATTGACCCCCAAGTATATTTTTTTTACCACTTCCCCTTTTTCCAACAAAAAAAATATTTGAAGATTCTTTAAAAATATTGAGGATAAAAAATTGTCCCCCCTCCTGCCAATTTTAACCTCCTCTATCCCTTTTTCAAAATAAAAGAACATTTGAAGAAAACTTTCATTTTACATACTGACATATAAGACCCTTTTTGGCCCCTCATTCCAGAAAGGTATGGCAAAATACCCTCAATATGAATCCGAACCTTGGACTTGTGGTATTGAACCTTGTGGAATGATTCAGAGCAATCAAAATACTTTTACACAAGTCATTGTCCTGAAACTAGAAAAATGCTTGTTTTGGGCCCCTTTTAGGCCCTTAATTCCTAAACAGTTGGGACCATCACCCCCAAAAACAATCACAACCTTCCTTTAGTTGTTTGTATATTGAACCTTTTGATTAAATTTCAGAGATACATAATCATACACTTACATTATCTTTTTGTAAACTAAAGTTATTGTCCAGAAACCAAATGTCTTTGGATATTTATGTACATTGTACATCATGTACATGTAATGTGTAGTTCATGATGTTAAACGGTATGTTTACTAGACTATTTTTGTTTCTTTTTGTTATTGTCTTATATTGTACTATGCTCCTTGTGAAATAATCATCCTATTCAATTTGTAGCCTCTATGCTCCTTTAGTGTAGCAAATTTTGGGGAATCATCTTGATTTTGATGTTTTAAGACACATGAATGAAATGTTCGTTTTAAGTGACTTTGACATGTAAAATTCTTTCAAAAAATCATGGGAGTTCAGGATCACTGTAAAGCCTTGAATGCTGCATGTAGTTTCAAACTTGCTAGGCTGCCATTACACTAGAGGCTCTTTAGAGCTGGTGTCGCTCCCCTTGGTCTATGTGCATATTAAACAAAGGACACAGATGGATTCATGACAAAATTGTTTTTTGGTGACGGTGATGTGTTTGTAGATCTTACTTTACTGAACATTCTTGCTACTTACAATTTTCTCTATCTGTAATTTTATATAATGAACTTGGCCCTTTAGTTACAGAGGAAAATATTTTGTAAAAACTTACCAAATTAATGAAAATTGTTAAAAATTTACTATAAAGGGCAATACCCCCTTAAGGGGTCAACTGACCATTTTAGTCATGTTGACTTTGTGTAGATCTTACTTTGCTGAATATTATTGCTGTTTACAGTTTATCACTATCTATAATAGTATTCAAGATAATAACCAAAAACGGCCAAATTTCCTTAAAAATTACCAATTGGGTGGCAGCAACCCAACAACCAGTTGTCCAATTCATCTGAAAATGTCAGAGCAGATAGATATTAACTTGATAAACAATTTAAAACCTGAAAGATCTGCTCTAAATGCTTTGGTTTCAGAGTTATAAGCCCAAATCTGCATTTTACACCTAAGTAAATCTTACTTAACTGAACACTTAGTTGTTTACAGTTTATCTCTATCTATAACAATATTCAAGATAATAACTGAAAAAGGCAAAATTTCCTTAAAATTGCCAATTCAGGGGCAGCAACCCAACAACCAGTTGTCCAATTTATCTGAAAATTTCAGGGAAGATAGATCTTGACTTGATACTCAATGTTAACCCATGTCAAATATGCTCTAAATGCTTTGGTTTCAGAGTTATAAGCCAAAATCTATACCTGCCAACTTTTCAAAATGCCCATGGGGGTTTTACATTCACAATAACTTTCATATAGTCCTACAAAACCTTGAAGGGGGCCTTCAAATGTATTTTAATGTTGTTTTTTGGATTTTTCATACTTTTACAAGCCTTAACGTAGATACAAGTATCTTGTCTTAGGGAGGGATAAATCATACTTTGTAAAGAATCACTCTGATTCAAACAAAAAATTCTCTGAAACTGATATAATCAAGATGCTTGATTTCTTGATTGACAACATATTTGTAACGTTCGGAGGACGTGTTTTTCAACAGACTGTCGGCATCCCAATGGGAACAAACTGTGCCCCTCTACTTGCCGACTTGTTTCTTTATTATTATGAGGCTGACTTCATGCAGGAACTTCTTAGGAAGAAAGATAAGAAGTTAGCAATATCATTTAACTCTACTTTCTGCTATATAGATGATGTCCTTCACTAAACAATTCAAAATTTGGTGACTATGTGGAACTCATCTATCCCATTGAATTGGAGATAAAGGATACTACAGATACAGTTAAGTCTGCTTCATATCTTGACTTACATACATCTAGAAATTGACAATGAGGGTCGGTTGAAAACTAAACTTTACGACAAAAGAGATGATTTCAGCTTTCCAATTGTGAACTTTCCATTTCTAAGTAGCAACATTCCAGCAGCACCTGCATACGGGGTATATATCTCCCAATTGCTACGATATTCCCGTGCTTGCATTTCCTATCATGATTTTCTTGATAGAGGGTTACTGCTCACAAGGAAGCTACTAAACCAAGAGTTCCAAATGGTGAAGTTGAAATCATCCCTTCGTAAATTTTACGGACGCCATCACAAGTTGGTTGACCGTTATGGAATAACCGCTTCACAAATGATATCGGATATCAGAGCTCCAGATAAGAATTCACAAATTGGGTTTTTTACCCACCATTTTTTTACGTAATTGGGTGATAAAGATTTTTAATTGCATCATCAATTTCAGTTCACCCCTCAAGCAAATATCAAATTGGGTTTTTAACTACTAAGCTCCTTTATGTATTGGGTTTTTTCGTCAACACAATATTGAATATTCAGGCATGTTATAATCACATTATATCTGAGTTTTGTTATTATCATAACTTTCCCTAAGCTATCAAACAGAAAGAAGATGAAAACATGCGGACATTTACTTTCGTTTTAAATCATTGTATATTATGATAAGTCCTGAGCAATTCGAAAAAATATGACAACATGACACACGCTAATTGGATAAACGCTGAGAAGATCGAAATGTTTTCATATTCACGTGTACCTGTTGAGCAACGGAAAATTCCAACAGGGACCCATTTCAGCTACTTAATGCAGGGCTCTTTTTTTAGAACAATAGGACATTTCCAATTATAAATATTATAAAATAGATTTACGCTACGACTGAAATCAGATGAGGGTAAATAACGCAAACGATAGTGAGTAAAAGTGTTAAGAACTCATAGTTTTGGCATATAATTGGGTTTTCCTTTGAATTAATTGGGTTATTGAACCCTGCAATGGGCAATTGCATTGGGTTTTTAATTATTTTTATTGAGTGATCACGCAAATACGCAGCTTATCTGGAACTCTGGATATGTTCCTTACGTCGTAACTACAATCCCCTTCCTTTCATGAATGTGACCTACTGAATTAGACTATTTACCGGATTTGTAATCACATAAGCAACACGACGGGTGCCACATGTGGAGCAGGATCTGCTTACCCTTCCGGAGCACCTGAGATCACCCCTAGTTTTAGGTGGGGTTCGTATTGTTTATTCTTTAGTTTTCTATGTTGTGTCATGTGTACTATTGTTTTTCTGTTTGTCTTTTTCATTTTTAGCCATGGCGTTGTCAGTTTGTTTTAGATTTATGAGTTTGACTGTCCCTTTGGTATCTTTCGTCCCTCTTCTATGGGTGCTATAAACAGTTTCGTACTAAAAACTAGGGGTATTTCCCCAGTGAGATTTACATACTGATGGAATTCCCTGCTATTTATATACCACTAAATGAAAAAGTTGATTGTTTTTTATGTTCAATGTGAAAAACATATATTGAAGTTCAATTAAAATGCCACTTTTGTCAAGATTTAAAAAAAAAAAAATGTTTTTGTGACTTCCTACTATATGGGAGGCAACTCCATAAACAGCTGATTTTCACCTGTTGCAAAAAGCACTTTGATTTGTCAGGTAAGATAGCTCCTTTCGGAGCAGGCGAACGTAGGCTGAAACTACATTTTCTTAAATCAGCCGGATAAGCTCTTCGAAATGCATATTATAAGAAATCTCAAATATATGCACAGGTTACTGATCCGTGTGTCCAAAGGTGGTCTGTTTTTAAGGTTTTTTAGGGGGAAAATGCCTAATTTCCAGCTGATAACTTGTACCAATTTGCATGTTTAAACAAGAGATGTTGGATTTTTTTTTATTTATTCAGAAAGTTCATAGAATTATCTTTCCATTGATGTATAGATATCTATATAACTATGAATATTTGACTTCTGCATGATGGGTCCACTATTACATGCCCTGTTACAGAATGACGTCACGTAAAAAACTGTTGATTGCACCCTTAAGGGACAAATACAAAATATTAGTGATGTTTTAGCATAGAAATGTGTTTGCGAATGGAGTAAAATAATTCTGAAAAATATTGTACGGCATGTATACATTAATTTAAAAGCATCAGTTTGGTATATTTAATGCAAATATTACAGATTTGTACATAGCAACCAGATATAAGAAAACCAGACTCTGTGCGAATATTGAAGTTTTTTAATTTTTTGCGACGTCATGATATTTTTATTCAATCTCTCATATATTTGGAACCAAAAGTTGCATATGAAAAGTGTAGATTTTTTCTACTTTGACCTTTACTCCTGATCAGTGTTACATAAAGTTTTATTCATTATAATATATATTTGGTACTTTTTATAGTCAAAAAGGTACACATGCCATTCCTAAGAAAAACACTATTTCAATATTTTCTCAACTCAGCTATAACTTAGTTCATATAGTACTAGGAACAAAATCTATTTAAAGTAACTTTATTCATGCCTATTTCATAGTTTTTATTCTATTTATTTAAAAGAAACCCTATTTTATGATTTATTTTCTTTGTAAAACTGATGAAAATGTGATACAGGAAATGTTTGGGATTTGCCAGTTAAACTGTTTGCCACTGGCCAATATGCCACTACGGCGCAACATAAAAAAAGAGCTGTAGTTTCACTATTTGTGGTCACAATCCTTAAAGTAAGACATCATTTTAATCGGTATAGTGTACAGATTCAGAAAAGCTGAGAATTTTTTATATATCGCATACAAGGTTTTGCTTAAGGGTGCTATAAACAGTTTCGTACTAAAAACTAGGGGTATTTCCCCAGTGAGATTTACATACTGATGGAATTCCCTGCTATTTATATACCACTAAATGAAAAAGTTGATTGTTTTTTATGTTCAATGTGAAAAACATATATTGAAGTTCAATTAAAATGCCACTTTTGTCAAGATTTAAAAAAAAAAAAATGTTTTTGTGACTTCCTACTATATGGGAGGCAACTCCATAAACAGCTGATTTTCACCTGTTGCAAAAAGCACTTTGATTTGTCAGGTAAGATAGCTCCTTTCGGAGCAGGCGAACGTAGGCTGAAACTACATTTTCTTAAATCAGCCGGATAAGCTCTTCGAAATGCATATTATAAGAAATCTCAAATATATGCACAGGTTACTGATCCGTGTGTCCAAAGGTGGTCTGTTTTTAAGGTTTTTTAGGGGGAAAATGCCTAATTTCCAGCTGATAACTTGTACCAATTTGCATGTTTAAACAAGAGATGTTGGATTTTTTTTTATTTATTCAGAAAGTTCATAGAATTATCTTTCCATTGATGTATAGATATCTATATAACTATGAATATTTGACTTCTGCATGATGGGTCCACTATTACATGCCCTGTTACAGAATGACGTCACGTAAAAAACTGTTGATTGCACCCTATATTATCAAATACATTTTATAAGCATAAAAAATAAAAGTAATTTTAAAGTTTTTTAAAGGGAAACTTCGCAAAAAAATCAAAAATTGATATTATGTCCATTCTGTATAAAAATGCTCAAATTTATAGATATTAAAGTTTTATTCCGCTAAATAAGAGATCACCATCGATTTCAAATTTTGAGTATCAGTTCTCTACTCTCCGCCATCTTGTCACCTTCTCCGATGAAAAATCTCGATATGTCAATAAACCACAAAGGAACAAAACTACAGTAAACGATGTAGTCGTAATTGCGTGTCGATATCTTGTCAATCGTACGGTTGTTTTATCTGACTGACTAACTTGATACGGAAAATGGTCTTATATTTTTAAATAACCATATAGTCTGTTATTTTTAAACTGATAATATTGTAATTAGTTAAAAAGTCAAAGTTCAAATCATAAAATGATAAATAAGTGTTCCGTGGAAATTGTTTTCGAAAATCTAATTCGTTCATAATTCTTTCAAGTAATAAACTTTATTTAAATAAATTCGGATCTTCCCTTATCTGATCACCAGCATGGCTAAAGGTATTACTCCCAAAGGTATTGGAAGGGGTGTAAGGTGACACGTCCAGGTATTCAATCGATTTCCTGTCCGGCGGGCTTGCAAGTTCATGCATCGTTTCACTTCTGTAGGTATTGATCAGTGTACACGACCGTTACTTATAACTTTCCATTTTGAACTATCAGGTGCATGTATAATATACATTTTTGTCTTGCGTGTCCGAAAGTGATATAATATACTAGCCATTACTGAACTCATACGCTTGTTTATAAATAACATTTCTGGTGTAAAGAATATTATTTATAAAAAAAAAATAATACAAAAAAAATAATTGAAGAAATACAAATCTATTTACATATTTTTCCAAGGGTTAATTTGGGAAAATGTAATATATACTCGTTGTCAATAGTTTAGGACAGATTAGAACATACCAGAATTATTGATCTAAAAAAATGTGCGCACTTGTCGACGATTCGTGTATACATACGCCTGGTAGAAAGTTACGGAACTATAGTCAGTAGCGCAATTTAAAATATGTATACATGTATACATTGAACATAAGAAAGAAACATACATTTTGTGTAAATTGTGGTAAAAGTTTTGTAAATAGACTAGTCCACGTCTGCCAACAGTATCATCGGTAATCAACGAATTCGATAGACTATTGTATACCAAAAGAAGAAGAAGAAAAAAAAGAAACAATTTGATTTAAATACAGGTCAATTTATAACTTGCTTTGGTTCATCGAAGTTAAGAACATAGTAAACTCACAGATTTATATATCAATTAGATTGTTCTTGAATAAAGGACGAAATTCGTCATCATCACAATTGTTCCAACATTCATGTAAAATATATGCAACTGGACGTACACTAATAATCCCCAAGGAATGTGAATATTTTCTAGGAAAACTATTGAGTATCAATTTCGGGATTTATTTTCTTTCTTGATATTCAATGACAGCAATTTTAAGAATAAACTGCTTGTCGGATATTTGTCCGCTTTAGGGGTATTCTTGCAAGTTGAACAGACTTATAATAACATTCAAAAATAGGGAAAGATAACATTAAATTCGTTGTCTTTTAATTTTAAACATCGTTGATCAAATAGTTATTTAAGTATATATATACGTTTGGAGACGACGATTATTATAGTTGTCTCAGATTTTAATAAGGACGTTCCCGATTATGAATAAATTTGGTTGATGTTTATCACACTTGAAAAGAATATCTATTCGTAATTTTTCGATTCCATTACAAAAATATTTTTTTCTTTATTCGTACATATTATATTCCGCTTCGGTAGAGTTATCTTTAGATAGTTTCATATATTAATTAATACATGGCTTTCAAAAGTCTAAATGTAAGTGTTCTCGTACATTTTTTCACCTAATAAAGACAAATAAAAATGATTTAGTAAAGCTATTTCTAATTTCTAAGTCCCCCTTTTTTATGAGACATAAATCAAGGACAAGACTTGTATATCATTTCATTCTGACATATGAATTAAGTTTCCCGTCTTTAACCGAAAATTGTGTATTTCTTAGTAAATTAACTTATTTGAATTCAAATAAATAATAGCACCAAATATAATTAAATAATTCCACGGCGACCAATTTTTATTTGTCACCAACTTGAATATGTATTTTTAATGTGTGTATTAAATGCTACCACTGATCCGAATAGACAGTCACACCTGGCAAGGTGTGCCCTAGAGGCGTGGTTAAATACTGAAGTGCAAATAACAATTTACCTTTCAACAAGCCATCTACGAGTATTGCCACAGAACCGTGAATACACTCATCGTATAAACCTAGCCATAGCAGAGATAGTAAAAGGTCAATAATAGTACACCAACATATTGTCTTTACAGATTATTGTACTTTAATTTGTTCACCTTATCAGTCCGAAAATGCATTTATTAAAAATAAATTTATAACTTTTTGTGTTGTCTACAAAAATAATTCGAATTAATACGTTTAACATAGATAATTTATCTCACGAATGAGTAAAATTGAATGTCTGTGCGTTTTATCTTCTTATTATCGGATGGTTATTAGATAAAGCATAAGTCATCGGCGCGCTTACGATTACGTTAAAATATGATTAAAAACCAAGACTTTTAATGATTGTATTTTAAATCCCGGCATGCAAAAATCAGGAGAAAACGTCACGACCTACAGGAAGTAGTTGATATTTTTTCATTAATTATTGAATTTCTCCTTTATTACTGCACATATAGCGATAAAACTTTGTGAATATATATATTATGTCATAATGAACATATTTAAACCATAAGTAAAAAATCGTGAATTTTCCCTTTAATAGCTCAAATGGTTTGAACTCAATTCTGTAAAAATTTGAAACAAATCTTCCAAGCAACTTGGGACGAATTTGTTTAAACTAATTGGAGTTGGAACGAATCTTTCAAAAATACACTGATCAGCTGATAGAAGAGGGGATTTCCAGATTTAGAGTGACGTCACTGACATTTTCCCGCACTTCCAAGGTGTAAACAAATACCCAGGAATTTGGGTCTCTATCTATTTCATTTAGATCATGCATAAAAAACGTAGAACAAAAATATACCAATATGCGTGTCTTCTATATGTCGAATCAAGTCTCCTAACGACTGGAATTCCAGTCCACAGCCCAAATATTTACACTCGTTAATCAGGAAGACCGCCATCTGCGCAGTGGAGTGAAATGCGATCGGTTGACCTTAAATCTAATTTGCATAATCCGAAAATATCCGAATATTTCTTAACACTCAAGATATAATTATTAAAAAACGATTTTCATTTGAGTAAAAAGAAGGCAATATATGCCTAACAAAAACCCTAGCACCAATAAATAATTCAATAATTTGTTTTACCGGAAATTGCAAGGGTCATGCGCACTTGTAACCTCCTCTGCCGGACGACGGGTAAGCTATTGTAGAAATTTTACTGCTTATACAATCTATTTCATCCTACTGATGACAGCTCTTTAAATTTTCAAGTTGATAAATTATTAGAAGAAAAATATATTTTAAAATCTATGTAGCATTGTTTGAGAGTTGCAAAAAACGTACTTCATTTACTTATCGATACTTAAATTTGACATTGAAATATACCGGTTATCTTTTTGCAGATATTTATTAAGGTATACAGCCGAACAACAAACATGTACTGTACAAAGTTGATGACACCGGCCAGTAGATGCATGGTGAGTTTTGTAAAGCTTAAGGAGAATGAATTTGATGTATATACAAGGAAATATAGTGGTTATTTGTGTATATTTTCATGTTTTAACAAGCGTTTATACAGGTGTAAGACTGCAATTGATCCATATATATTTAGTAGTTTGTTTGATGTTACCAGTGAACTTTTGATTTTACAAATCAAGAGCAACATTTATTGAATTCGTAACTTATTAACCAACTTCAAATTTATCATATAACGCAACAAGGGAGTTGAGAAAAATGTATATTTATAATGTCATTGTGGCGACCTTTGACCTGTCATTTCCAAAAATGACTTGATTAATTACTGTTATTAATTAACATTTTTCAAAATTATGTATTATGCTTAACTGTCTTAACAAGTTTTGCAATTAAATCTCTGAAATTGTGAGAAAGTTGAGATTCTCCATAAACTTGTTTCACTGCAAATGATGCATCTGTCCTTCAAGGACATTGAATTGAGAGTTGTACACAATAATACAAGTATCAGTGTAATACATTGGTAGAATAGCATCCAGTGGCTAAATTACTGAAGGTTATTTCATTAAATTTAGTTGGGATGCTTTTAAAATTTTCAAGGTTGTTGTGAAGGACTCTTTGGCCAAACCAAATATTTTTGTTTATCACAAGTATATTTTTTCAACTGATGTACTGAAAGACGAGATACATAGACTGGTTTGATTAAAATTTACTCCTGGTCTCGTGTCCAAAAGAAATACTTTGCACACATGCAATATCGGCCAGTACTCTGAAAGTGTTCAACCTGAAATGAGTAATGAGTAGTACAAC
Organism: Mytilus galloprovincialis; assembly: GCF_965363235.1. Classification (NCBI taxonomy): domain Eukaryota; kingdom Metazoa; phylum Mollusca; class Bivalvia; order Mytilida; family Mytilidae; genus Mytilus; species Mytilus galloprovincialis. Next base: position 58,739,380 of record NC_134839.1, read on the forward strand.
AGTCTCACTGTCTGCACCAAAACCTTTTTCAACTACTCTGAAGACCAATATTCTGACATTTTTCTTGTTGGTCAAATTTTGCAAAAAAAACTAGTCCAAATGAAATTTTACTAGTCTTGGGCATCGGACTAGAGGCTAATTTAACCTTGCAGACTGGTACAGATTATCGGTACGTTCATTGTAGAGAAGAAACATGACTATTCGTTCGTCAGATCTATTTGTTTAGTACATTGTAGGTGAGGAACAGTTCAGATTAAACTGCATAGAAATCATTAATGCGTTCTTGTGTTATTTCATTTTAAATGAAATGCATATTCATTTTTGATTTATAGTACATTTTTTAATTCATTGTAGTACCAAGTCTTCAAACTCTTCATAAGATATTTAAATGTGAAATTTTTCATTTTACAGGTTGCAGGTCGCGTTTTAGCCAGACCTTTAAGCAGCGCAGCCGTTTCACAAAACCAGGAGGTATGTTAAATGTAAATTTACAATAACTAATGATCTGATTTGTGTCCATGTCCCAGGACTACCTTTAAAAATAATATTAAATGATTAAAAACAGGAAATTTTGTGATGGATAGCAGTGATATTGTTTGCCTTAAATTACTGGAGAATAAAGGCTTTTTTCCCCTGGAGAGGAATCCCAATTTGAAAAAAAAAATGGCTTAAAATTATTCCCAAAAAGACAACTTTTTTCCCAAACAGTGCAGTCAAGTAGTTATTGTGCATGAATACAAACTATAAAACACTCATTTAAACATTTTTCATGCCTAAAAATGACTATGTACAGATTTGAGGGTCTATTTATGTATCATCACTGACAATAAGGGCTCTTATTTCAAATGAGGGTTTACCTCTTGAAAGGGGATCTGCATATTGAAGTTCCAGTCAAATTCATGGTTTATTATAAATTTCCCAATTTGAAAAAGGGTAGAGGTAGTTTTGAAAAAAGCCAACAATAACACAGGATAGTTAGACACATCAAAATAAAATATTGAGCAAGAAGATAAATATTATGCAAGATGTTATAAAATCTAAATCATCTAAAATGATTTTTTTTTTAATAATTTGATTTCCATATATTTCAAGAGCTTAGGCAGTGATTAATCTAGATAGTATTACAGTTGTTTATATACATTTACAACTTAGTTTATTTATTTTATTTTGTACATTTTTGTAGGTAGCACCAAGGAGTAGTCTATCTGCTTATAGTGGTTTGTCTGGTCAAAGTATTGTTCCAGTAAACTCAAATTTTTCACCAATCATTAATCAGGTAATTTGATATGTGTTATTGTAACGTGTACAAAAACAGTCTTTGTTTTACTCTAAATTTATAATAAGTCTTGTTCTTTTTACCCTGTAATGAGATTTTTTTCTTTTTTTTTTCTCGCGAAAACCTGGATAGAGGCTTTAATATATTGAGCTATACAAGATACACAAATTGTCAACCAGTTTGAGATCATCAAGGCCACTCATTATATGAGTTATTGTTCTTCAATGACAGTTTGTCTCCTATGAAGTGAAAGTGGCAAGACTTGAGCATGCTGTTTGCTGCATCTTTTACATCAACAATGTGAAAGTTTGTGATGGACTAGTTTCAGGGGATCCACTGATTGGAGAATAATATTTGATATGTGTTTATATTGTGCCTGTAGTTATATTCTATTGACAAATTTTTATAAGACCGCAAAAAAATTAAAAAAATTAGTCGTATATTGGTATCACGTTGTCGTCATTCAATGACGAATGGTTTCCGGACAATAACTTTAGTATAAGTAAAAAGAAATCAATAAAATTTTAACACAAAAGTAAGGTTGGGATTGATTTTTGGGGTTATGGTCCAAATGGTTTAGGATTAAGGGCCCCAAAACAAGCGTATATCTAGTTTCAGGACAATAAGTTGTGTATGAGTATTTCAATTGCTCTGAAATTATACCACAATGTTCATACCAATAAGTAGAAGGTTGGGATTTATATTAAGTGTTATGGGGCAAACAGTCTAGGAATTAATAGCCAAAAACGTTTTTTTGTAGTTTCGGGACAATAACTTGTGTATTACTGAATGGATAACTCTTGACTACACTGTTCCATATACATGTAATGTAGGGAAGGATTGGATTCAGTTTGGGAGTAATATCCCTGAACATTGAGCTATAAGGGGCCAAAAAGAAGCATTTTTCTAGTTAGCAGACAATTGTATAAATCTCTCTGAAATTATACCACAAGTTTCCATACTACAAAGGGATGGTTATGGGGGTTATGGATCAAATCATTAAGCAATTAGGGACAAATAGGGGGAAAACAAGGGTTTTTTTCTGGTTAAAGGATAAGTAGGACAATTTAAAAGCAGTGGAAGGGAGGTAAATCAATTGAAATTTAAATAATACAGTAATATATATGTTTGATTACTTGACTACCTCCCTTACACTGCTTTAAATGAGAAGTTATTGTTGCCAACTCCATTAGAAATTTGAATTGGGATTATTTTTGGATAAAGGGAACAGGGGAAGTGAAAAAAATGGGGAGGGGGGATAAAAAATTTCCGATTTCAGAAATTAAGAATTTTTCTTCAAAATTTTTTTTTTTTGAGAGGATTAATATTCAACTGCATAATGTATTGCTTAAAAGCAAAAAAAAAAAGTTAGGTTCATTAGACCACATTCATTCTGTGTCAGAAACTTTTGCTGTGTCAACTATTTAATCACAATCCAAATTTAGAGCTGTTTTAAGCTTGAATATTGTGTCCATACTTGCCCTAACTGTTCAGGGTTCTATCTCTGCAGTCGTTTAAAGCTGCTCCCTGCAGAGCATCTGGTTGTTTTATAGTTTAAAATAGTTTACACACTGGTTTGTGGTTATGCAGTTAAGGGGGAACCTCTAACTGTTGGTATGGTGTGTGTTTTGCAGTTGCATTTGCACATCTCTTATCCATGGTGATTATTTTGCCACCACTGACTTATATGTTATGTGATTTTACATGCAAGTAAACCATAAGGTGACTAAGGTCATGTCAAAATGAACCACTAATGGTAGCCAATGATATTTGGTATACGGTTAAATTAACATCTGCACTTTCCATTTCAATGGAGATTATATTGCCTAGACCCTCAATCATGGATAATTAATTTCGAAATGTTTACATGTTAAAAGGGTGAGCAAATAGTTTTATTTTTCTAGTCTAATTTAAATGAGCGAAAAGAGTCAACTTCGATAGTTCTTGTTGAGAAATGACAAAACAGTCAATGGGGTGGAAAATGCTAGTAGAAACACCAGTATTCTTTTAGGCCTAATCAAAGAAATTTTCATGGGGGTCAAAAACAAATTTATACAGTAACTTTTAGATCTTCAGATTTGTTTGAAAATGATTAAAAACAATATTTTTAAAACAGTGAAAATGCTTTGCAAGAATTTATGTTATTATGAATTGGTGTTTTTTAAATAAATTTCAGATTAGAAATTTCCAGACTAGTGCATCAAGAAAAGATATTGATCAGGCTGCCAAATATATTGGTGCTGGAGCTGCCACAGTAGGAGCAGCAGGCTCAGGTAATAATTGTATTCTGTAGTTTATGAAATTCTCTTTGATCACTATCCTAAAGATGAAATATAGGCCTAGACAGGTTTGGGCTTTGTAATATGGATAAGCATGTAGACTATAATGATATTAAACAACTCTTTCCTAACAAGATTCATGCCTAAGACTGCTGATGATGAGTCCTTGTTTACTGGAAGCTGCATACCTCTTTTATATTTCCTGTTGAAAAACATCGGAAACACAATTTATCTTTGTTTTTTTGCCTGGAAGAAAGTCCAAACACGAAACTTCTATTTGTTGAAAACTGTGTCAAAAATTTAAGTGTTGGGTGAAAGATGAATTTCGTGAATAGTATGTATTTCAATGCTGAAAATAGCAGCTTTTTTTGAATTTTTTTTTCACACAAAATATTCATTACAATATAATGAAGACATAAATAACTACAGTTAATTTTTTAATTATATTTGGGTTCAGAATTATAATCGATGAAATCACTAGCTACTGAAAATCTTGAGGTGGATCAATGGTGGAATTCTCAGTTTTAAGATTTCATTAAAATTGACGGAAGACGAAAACTGCTCATCACGTAAGGAATTACATAGTGGAATATAAACCTGCTCCAACATGTTGGACATAATTAAATATACTAACTTCCTATATACTAATAGATGGTATGCAAAATGCACATGAAATTAAGGGGTACTACAAACATGTTAAAATAAACGTGCAATTTTTGAGAGAGAGAAAATAGAAAGAAGTTAAACTTTGACCATCCCCCAACGTAATAATTAATCAATAGCTTTCTGCTCCCTAATGATGCTTTATTTCCTAGAATCACCTTAATTCATTTGAATACATGAATATTTTTATTTTGTAATTTCAGGGGCAGGAATTGGAAATGTATTTGGAGCATTGGTAGTAGGATATGCAAGAAACCCATCACTCAAACAAGCATTGTTTTCCTATGCTATTTTAGGATTTGCTTTGTCTGAAGCTATGGGACTTTTCTGTATTATGGTAGCCTTCATGATCTTGTTTGCTCTTTAATGTAGACTTTGGCATAAGAGTGTTTGTTGATATATAAAAAAATAGATTGAAAAAATATTGTTGAGTGCTATCAGTGATCTTTTGATCAAAACATCATGTACAAATGTACAAAAAGACCAATTACCACTCAGTGGAACAAGTTTTGTAAATTATTAAATCTTAAAACTTACATTTGATATTTTGTTAGTGGTTGTACTTGAATAAACTGTCAAGGATTTTGTAGTCATCAAACAGAAATGTTTTGATCAGTTGAATATTTTTGTTGCCTGAATCAGGTCCTAGTGAGACTTGATATTGTATTTATAATGACAATTGACTGCTTTCCATTGAACTTATTCATGAAAGTCAGCAGGGTTTCTGTGTATATTACTTGGTAATAGCCCTGTCCAATAACAAGTTTAAAATCTTCAGGTAAATCTGAGCTCCAAAAACTGTTCTTCGTATTCATTAATAAACCTCCTTATTTACTATTTAGGGCCAAAAAAATCAAAACTCAATTTCAGTCAATCCAGTTTTCTATCTGTTCGAATCTGTGCATTAACCTTTACAATTTGAATCCATATAATCTTGTATTATTGTTTGCCATATTGGGGGCATCAAGTTTCCCCTTGTCCTTCTGTAAGTTCCAAAATTGTTATGGAATACATTGAAAAGCTTTCAAAAGATGTCTTGCTTGCAAATGTTTTTAACTAGATTTTCAAAAATAAAATTGGTTAATGATTTTGGGATATACAGTCCGTTTCACTAAAAAACTTTAAATAAATCTTGTCAATTTTTTTGGTGAAACTAACTCCTGTTCTCCAACTTTAGTTTGCCTCAACCAAATGTTATGAAACTTAAACACAATGCTTATTACCACAAGACATGGACCGAGTTTGAATTTTGGTGGCGTAACTTTAACTGTTCGAGTTGTGCCCTATTCAAATTTGAAAATGGCTGAATTTCTCGTTTGTTCTCTTTCTTCGGTTTACCGCAACCAAAAGTTATGAAACTTGTACACAATGCTTATTAACACAAAACACAGATCAAGTTTGAATCTCAGTGGTGTCGCTTTTACAGTTAAAAGAGTGATGCCCCTTTACAAATGGAAAAATTGCTGAATTTTCCTTTCCTTTCGCCTATCTTGTTTGCCTCAAACAAATGTTATGAAACTTATACATAATGCTTATTACCACAAAACACAGATCAAGTTCGAAGTATGGTGGTGTTACATTTACTGTTCTAGAGTGATTTCACTTGACAAATGGGGAAAAAATACTGAATTTTTCATTTCTGTTCTCTTCAACTCTTACTGAGTTTGCCTCAATCAAATATGAAACGTATACACAAAACAGATTCAGTACAAATATGGGTAGCGTAGCTTTATAACATGGAAGAAGTGGCATCTTGTTCCCAATATATTTAATTTCTATATTGAGTTATTTCCCTTTGAACAGAATAGTGTTAAATAATCTGATGGGTGTTATTTTCTATGTCATTTGGACTTATTTATATTATGAGTAATTACCCTTTCTTATATATGTCCTTGGCTGATACTAACAATGAACTTTGATTTGTGAATAATGGTTCATGATGGGTAGATGTCCGATTTCCAATTTTTCAGTTCTATGACCACATTCACAAGTTTTGTGTCCCAAACTTGTGCTTTGTCAAATAAAAGTAAAATTGCAAAATAAAAAATACTGAACTCGGAGGAAAATTCAAAACGGAAATTTCCTCATCAAATTGCAAAATAAAAAACTGTTGCACATCAAACGAATGGATATCAAATGTCATATTCCTGACTTGGTACACAGGCATTTTCTAGTGTAGACAATGGTGGATTAAACCTGGAAAAGTGGTTTTAAAGCTCTGACAGTCGCATCAAATTCCAAGTTCAGAACTTTTGTGTTAATACTTATTAACCTGTTCAAGGTTCAACCTCTGCAGAGAAATCCTGCACTCCAAGATTCTCTACGTAGGCGGATCCAGGCCCCCCCCCCCCTTTTCGTGGGAAAAATTTGGTTGATAATATAGGGAATCGTTGAAGCATGACTGGAGCAGGCCCCCCTTAGGAAAAGTTCTGGATCCGCCACTGCTCTAGTTATTGTTGATTAAATTATTGTCAAGTGTCTGAAACATGAAATTCCTAATGATAGATATATATAAGAAGATGTGGTATGAATGATGGAAAATGTGAATTGACCACTTACAGGAGATAATGCCATTTGAAGATATTTTTGGCAAGAAATCTATAGATTTTAAAATGGTATATAAGATCTACATACAAACAAATATTGTATTGATAATTAAAACGCATACATGTCAACTGACTCGTAGGAGTTATTGCCCTTGAAAGATGATGTGTTTTCTCATGGTGCCGTTTCTGCACACAAACTAAAATAGATCGTGACGTGAGAAACTCGTTCAGCACAATCAAATCTTTAACACAACAAGGAACGAAAAGTAAACTTTATGTAAAGGGGGCGAACATGTTTCCAATAGGCATATTTTTTACTTGAACATTGGGACCCTCGTGTAACAATCCCAGCAAAAAATGTAAAGTTTTGACAAAATCAATCCAAGGTAGTGTCTTAAAATTCCATGACAATTGATTAAAGCAAATTTGATTTATTCTACGAAGTGTCTAAACAAACCAAGTTGACCTGAAAGTATGCATTGATTTTTGCCAAAACTGCGACTTCTGTTGTAGAAAGCTCGACATACTTTGTATATAGATAGATGCTTCATGTTATGAAGTTTCCGTCTGTCATATGTCAATTGACTTTTGTCCTTGACCTCATTGTGCATGGTACAGTGACCGACTCGACAAGATTTGTTTGTAATGACAAATACTCTGATTATAAATAATAGGATAGCTTAATTTAGTATATGCGTACCTTGCAAGGTCCTCGTGCCTGTTGGGCAGTTTTATTCATTTGACCTCGACCTCATTTAAAGGATCAGTGAACAAGGTTAAGTTTTCGTGGTCAAGTCCATATATCAGATACTATAAGCGGAGGGTCTACTGCATTTGGTATATGGATGATTGTGAGGTGTACATGTCAAACTGGCAGGTGTCACCTGATCTTGATCTCATTGGCATGGTTCATTGGTCAAATTTCAATTTTCGTATTTTTTGTCTGTTTCTTGAATATCATAAGCAGGTATAGACTTGCTATTTTTGGTGTATGGCATGCTAGTAAGTTGAACATGTCTGTCCGACAGGGTTTATCTGACCTTTACATAATTTATAATTAATATTGGTAAAGTTAATTGTATGTGAAAATTATAGTAGAATCTTCATATATTAGAGAGGTACCATTTGATTTGTAAAAGGGGGGGGGGGCTAGGATGAAAAATTTTGTCCTGCATTTTTATTTTTCACTCTTTTTCGGTCCTACCTTTTTTTCATAGTTTATCCTGACTTCTTTTACGGTACATAAATTGTCATCCTGCCTTTTTGTTTTGCCAAGTTGCCTATCCTGCCTTTTTTTTACTCAAAACTCCTGTCCTGTCTTTTTTTCTTCAAATTTCATCCTAGCCCCAAAAACACAGTGACATATGACCTTGGGTCAAATTGAAGGTCACATGAATTAAGGATTATTGGTGAAGGTTTCATGTCTCTATACGATTTCCGTGTCTCGAAATAGAATTTTTCAAAAATTGTTTACAATTTATAAAGTGAAATTACTCCCGTACACTTAAGACAGTGACACAACAAACCAAAATACACTTCGGACCTTTCTTTGTCCCTTAGGTCCTATGGCGCCTACCGTTTCTGCTTCAGAACACTTTATACATTCATGGCTTTCATTTGTTTGGTTTAGAGCGTTCATGATGAAGGTCAATTCAAACTGAATTTTCTGAACATGTCGACATGACAACATATATTTCATGATTTGTGAGATGTTATGAAATACATTTTTTAGGTGAAGATTGCATGGAATCAAAACCTTATGGGACTGACTTGATATCCAAATCTTCCAAGGCTTATCTCTAAAAAAAAAAATAGAGAAATATGACAAAACAAATTAGAGACTAAAGAAATGAAAACTAAACTTCATCAGCCATGCAGACTCTCATAAATGTAAAACACCAATTTCAGTTCCAAAAACATTGTTTCCTTGTGTTTCTCAATGTTTAAATTCTCTGGATGTTTTCCTTTGTATACTTTATTTTATCATATATATAAATCCATGTATATAGAAAAAAATCTTTATATCAATAATATAAATCATAAACCAAAAAAAAAAATTAAAAAAAAGCGCGTCATAATTATTCTGCCCTGTTTTGTGATAAATCAGTTTCCTCTCGGTTGGATTCTTCATCATATACTCTTTGGTCTTCAACTGAGCCTCGCTTATAACTTAGAATGGGTGGGAGTAGTGTATACCCAGATATTGATGACGTAGGACGACATATTTCTAATGGATTTCCATCTATAATTGGTGGAAGTTTTGGTGATCCACATACCGATAATGGTCGGTTTTCTGTATTCTCGAATGCGGTAAACACCGGTGATAACCTAGCAGACGACATTGGAGCATCCATTTCCATTGTTTTGCTTGTGCTTTTTATTGGAGGAAGTTTTGTGAATCCAGAGGCGGACAGGGGTCGGCTTGTATAAGTGTCATTCCTTTTGACTATTGGTGGTAACGTTGCCATAACAGAAGGCGACAATATTCTGTTTGCATCTAAGGATTCATTTCTTCCTTTTATCTGCGTGAGACGAGTTAATCCTGATGTTGATACGGGATAACTTGTTTTTACCATTGAATTCTTGGTAGTTATTGACGGTAACTGCAGGGATTCTGATGTTGACCCTGGTCCTTCGCCTTTCTTCCCTATGCTCACGGGATTAGGAGAAACATGATGTCGTTTTGCTTCGGGAATTTTAACTTGCTCTTCTCTCTCTAAAAAACCATGAACTATTTGGGGTAAATGTTCATTTGGATCGAGCCTTGGTATAATACAGTCACTAAGACGATGTATTTTATCTTTTGGAATTGGAATTCTGCTTAAAGGTGCAAGTAAGCGTCTACTTTCATCTATTTTTCGCTTGCTTTCACTCTCGTAAGTATTCCAAACATAGCCCTTTATTCGTACCGGTATTCTAGATTTTCTGGTGATTCTGGGCAATTTTGTACCTCTCTCTCTTTTTCTAGGCAACCCACTATCATCGTTTGGACTTTTAGCATTTCTTGTGCTATTGATTTTGAGATCAGTTCCTCGTCTTACTGATATGTTGCTCTCCGGGAACGATCTTACCGCTAAAGGACCAGTTAATGTTGTTTTGTTTGTGTTAGTAACCCTCAATACACGGACAGGAATGCGTCTGGCTGAATAAACGCGTGGCCTTTCATTTTTTGGTCTGGTTAAAGACGTGTTTTCTCCATTTAATCTCCTAACTATTATAGGGATCCTGCTTGGGATAGTAGTGGTACCATGAAGGAATGAGAATCTGAACCTTATTTCATTATTATCTTTCCTTTTAATCAAAACGTCATTTGTAAACTTTCCTCCGAGTTTTCCTCCATTTGAAAGTTTTAACTCAGACGGTTTACTAGATACTAAATGCGATTTCTTATGCTTCTGTTCTTTTTGGACTTCGTTCTCATAAATGTTGTGTTCTGTTTCGTTTTCTTGCTTTCTATTGATAAAGGTCAGCTTTGGTTTAGGTTTTAGTTTCTTGGGATTCTCGAAAAAGACATCGAAACTTACATTTTTCTTCAATTCCTGCTCTTCTTTGTATGCACCATCAATATTTTCAACAGCACTTTGACGGTCAGCAGTTGTTGCATCTTCTTTTTGTTTGTTATCATCCCTGTTATGTTTCTTTTCATCAATATGTTTAAATTGAAACTGTGCCTTTCTTCCACCAGAAGTGAGTTTTGGTTTAGTCCTTTGTTTCTTTTGACTGTCAAACATAATGTCAAAACTAGTATTGATTTTCTTTTCTTCCATCTTAACAACTTTATTTTCATTGCTCTTGATATTCTGGTCTGTGACGTTAGGTATCATATTGAAGGTTTTTCTTTTTTCCGAGGATAGTTTGGGTCTAGACATACGTTTCTTTGGTTTTTCAAAAAATATGTCAAAACTGGTATTAACTTTCTTTTCATAACCGACTGTACCGTCTATATTCTCATAACTACTTCCTGTTTGGTCTGGTGGCAAAACTGTCTTTCCCTCCTCGGCTCGTATTTTATCATTAAGGGTAACACCCATTACATGATCAGCATTCTCAGTGTGAACTTGCTTCAGAGCTGATTTAGCTTTTTCTTTTTCTTCTTCTTCTCTTATCAAACTATCCAAAATTCTTAAATTTGATTTAATTTTAGTTTTATCAATACCGATTAGACTAGCTTTGATTTCTTTATGATACAATACATTTTCCTCGTAGTCTTCTTCTTCCTCTTTTTCAATAGCCCGTTTTTTGACTGCTTCGTACAATTCTTCTGGATTTCTGGTGTACACATTTATATATTTTTCTAAGGAAACACATTCGTCGCCCATCCTCCATTTAAAATTTGGGCGCATTTTTGTACCATCTCCTTCGAAAACGGATTCCGTGCTAACAGATCTTTTGATAACACATTCTTTCAATGTTTCAGTTGGGATTTGTTTGGCTGTTCCACTCACAATATTGAATAGATTATTCCCATTGGTCAATACTTCGACATTAGCATGTTCTCTGATTGTTATCATCAGATGGCCGTGGTGATTTTGGGCGTGCAAGCTTTATTCTTGTCCTCCACATAGCAGAAGAACTGTTTCCATCTTGCCAGCATTTCTCAACTGTTTTGTTTGTTATCATTCCTGGTTTTGTAAGTGTTTTACCATTCTTCTTTTTCATCTGATTCTCATCAAAATGGACTTGCCTACCAAGTTTGAGTTCATATGCAATGTTTATCGATCTCATGTATTTCCAGTCGCAACCTTCATCATATTGGCTATTTTTTGTCCTGGTTAGATTTTCTATTGAAAATGAAACTTTTATATCATCCAACCCGGTTAAAGACTGGTTTGCAGGAATGTCGGAAAACCTTTCCAGATCCCATGCCTCTGTGACAGCTGGGAGTAGCTCTACCTCACCAAGATGACCGGAAACCAAGAATTTTCTGTTACCCTCTTGATTAATACATGTTGACTGTGATGGTCTCAGGTGTGTATGAGGGGATGGATCTGGTTTTATTGGAAAAGTCTTCTTTTTGTAATCAAAAGAAAAACACTCGCCAAATGCCTCTAAATATTTGTGTTTTAAAAATTCCGTTGCGATGGAAATTTCATTAAAATACGGGACATTATTTGGGTATTGGCCTCGTTTTCGGAATACTTCGATTTCTCTATGATAAACTGGCATGTACCTTGTACGGAATGTTTCTTCTCTCTCTTCTCGCTCCAGATCTTTAAATGTTTGTTCCAATGACTTGGGAACTAAGCTTGTCCCTTTGTCGTCAAAGGTAAAACGCTCCGGATGGCGTGCATGCACATGATTTAACTCTCCCTCAAGCTTCTTTACCATCTGTGACTTAAGATTGAACCAATCTTCTTTTTCTTCTAGCATTAATTCCAATTCTATGATTCTTTCATTCTTTTTTTTAATTTCTTCTTCAATCATATCAATGTCTGACTCAGGATCTTGGTCTTTCTGTGCCGACCTGAAAGAAAATTCAGTTATTTGTTCTATGTAATATTTGAATACATCTATACCCTTGTAAAATGATAGCTCAAATACTTTCAAATTTTTTCAATATTGTGTAATCCCTCTGCATTATTTTCTCAGACTCTATTTCTACACAGCAACTTCTATATGTGTCAATTTTTGTTTGAAAACATATTTATGGTAAACTATTCCAAATGCTTGTCCCTTTTAATGTATTCTTTATACAACTATTTATTGATTGACTTAGAAGTTCATACATTTTGTACGGAAATTTTAGAGACATTTATTTTTGGTTAAAATCACCAAAAAAAACCATGACTTGAATCCGGGACCCCGGACAATTTAAGCGCATGTATAGTACTACCAAGACAATGAAAGATGTTTCACAATCATATTTAATGAGTGGGGTCGAAATAAATCTACTAGATGGAAGCTAAACTCTCAAATCGTACAGTAAGATGATCTCTTTAGGTATTATGTCGGGAGGTTTCTGTCTAAAGACGTATATATATCTCATGTCTCCTTATGGTCTTATATTGGAGCATCAGATCGCATGATTGGAACCGTAAAGCAATATTTTCCTATACTCTACCATTGAATTACAGAAACTAGGAACTCCGAGGCAGAGGGCCATCGCTTGATACATTTGACACAGAGAGAAACCGCTTTATATCTTCGACATGCACAGAAAGGCACCTTTGTATACCCTTAACACAGACATTTTATAACTCTGGCCCAAAAAAAGTATATAAATTCAAAAAATGTCCCCAGATTTTTATTTTTTTGTTAAACACGTATAATATACAAATGTATGTAGCAAGATAATGATATATATCCCCAATAATATAGTAACAAAAATGTATTTAATATAAATTAGAATACAAATGAATTCGAGATTAAGCTATAAGCTCAGAGAACTTGTCTATAATTTATAATATTAACATGTAAAACTTCAAAAGTTTCCTCAGTATTTATACTTGTTTTAATAAATTTATAATATCCCTTAAATAAAATTTAACAATAATAACATCCCTACCATTGATATTTATGCCTATTTACAAGAAATGCACGATTCTGTTTTCTCCTTGGATGTTTGGCCATCTTCCACAATTCTCCGGTAATAAAGAGTGAACTAAATTCCGTAAACATCCTTTGAACAAATTGGCAAAAAAACATGCCTGTTCTTATTTATGTTTCATCTTGAATGATATATATACTTACTGAGAAAACATGTCTTCGTCCTTATGGTCTCGTACTGGTACCATATCATCAAACTCCCCATCAATCAAGTGGTCTGACATTCTAGACTTGTCAAGTGGTTTCTATATAAGAGAAAAAGGGGATACTAGTATTTTAAACAGGCATTGGTTGTTTCATTGGCAATCATACCACATCTCCTTATTTCAAAAATAGTATATTATAAACGAAAAAGAGATCAAACAACAAGGCAACAATAACAAAAATCAGACGTATAAGAGCAGTAGATATAAACATTAGACCCATGTATGAAATTCCGAATAATTTTATCATGTGAACTTAATTTCAGCAAGATGGAAACCAGAAAAAGGGGAACAAATATGAACATGAGCGAGTATTTACGCGAAGATTATGCATGTCTTTTATGTTTCTTTGTTTTTCGTCTTCTTACTATTTTTTTTTTTTCAGAAGTTGTTTATTTGTAGAATTTCCTTCTTGTGGTGGCAGAATATGAACAATATTATCTCCTCGCTTTCAATCCCAGCGTTAAAAGTTAGATTTGACTTTTTTTTTTGCAATACCAACAACTAAGCCAGAATTACTTCACTAAAATATACTCCCTTTTACTTTACTAGATGCTCTTACAGTTCAAAATGTTGGTAAGCTTTAATGTATAGAATTCGATTGTTTTATCATTGACCTCATTTGTCACATTTATCTAAAACAAACAAAAAGGTCTTCTTTGACATCGGCCATACCAAATATAATGCCCGCATCACTCATTTAGTTCTTAAATATTTCGAAAACAACGACCAAACATAACCGCTAACAATCTATATCAGGACTTTTACTCTAATCGAGTGGATCTTTATCGAAGTATATTTTCTATCTATTCTTATAAATATAACTTGAGTAACTTACCTTCGTCCTTGAAAAAAAATCTTCTAAAAATTAAATCTCAAGATCTTCAAAGACTATTCTGTTGTATCATATACGCTAATGTTTGTGGTCGTGAAGTAAAAGCTCCTTTCGTTAACAGAGAAGTAGGTTTCTGCTGGGCGCTATTGTGACGTTACAAACAAAAAGTCATAGACGTTACCATTAGACCTGTGCATGTTCTGTTGACGTGATCTGAAGACGTGCACACAAGTTGCGTTTCGATAACGCGTTGAATGCACATAAATTTGGTTATATTTGGCTTTGTTCACACAATTGTAATAACCAAAAAAAAAAAAAAAATGCGTTGAAATACTTTTTATCAAGACAATTATGTACACTTTTTGATTATTTTTTTTAATCATTATTCTTAATTCAGATATGACTTTAAAATCTTGCATTTCATCTCGTGATAAAACCATAGAAAGTTTTCGCAACTTTGGCGAACGGATTATGGTTAACAATGGATGGATGAAAGAATATTCAACGGACAGTGACAAATGTTACATGCATATTCATATTAATAACATGTAATATGTTGATTGTATTATACTCCAATCTGTAGTTATCAGACCTACAACTGAAATCAATGGGATTTGCTCATTGTTGAAGGCCGTACGGTGACCGATAGGCTTGCTGTTAACTTATGTGTCATTTGGTCTCTTGTGGAGAGTTGTCTCATTGGCTATCATACCACATCTTTTTTATATTAACATATGGAAAATTAAAGATAACCGTATAATATAGCTATAAGAAAACGTGATATGAGTGCCTATGAGACAACTCTCCATATATAAACTTGAATAACACTATGTATTGTAAAAGTTGTTGAAGAATTTTTTTAAAACATAGTAATACACAAAAGAGAACACGTACTAAACCATATGGTTGGTTCAAAGGATGATACAATGAAATCTGTATAGAGAAAAAAAAGATTTGTTCTCTATGTATACCAAATGAGATGGATGAGTATCATTTCACACTAAAATATTCAGATTAATTGATCCTGAGATTGATCCGCATACAAAGAATTTTTTTTTAAAAAGTTTTCCTGATGTCAAAAAGCTTTTTAGAACTATTATATGTGTGCAGTTTTTTAACAGGGAAATGAGGAACTAATATTTTCAACTGAACGATGTCAATATCCTGAAAAGTATAACAGTTAAAATCTCAGTTTAAAATTTTCGTTTTAAAAAGAGTCGATAATTAAAGTTAATCATGTTAATTGAAGTGACTATTTGCCGACACTAGCTAGCTGATTAAAATATCTTAATTATAGCCGGCATAGTAAGCATATTTCTATATGCAAGTTTCTATTTTACCTGCACCAGCAATATAGTGAACTTTATATTTTGCCAATGACTTTCTTTGTAAAAGAGGGAAATTTTACTTTTGTAATATCTATATGAAAATGAGCACTGTCAACAAAGAAGAATCAGATTTACCAGTATGATAAGAACACAGCTTGCATATATATTATGATATTATATTGTTTAAAAATATTTATCAGTCAAATTAAAAATAATTAAGACTTTATAAAGAGAAAAGAAATATATATATATATACTGAGAATCCATTTGTTGCAAAGAAATCATATCAAACGTGACATGTAGCTGAAATTATTTTTAAAATCAGTCAGTCCTGCGAGTACAGTATTAGTTATAGACTATTAGTAGTAATTAAGGTCAGTCTAATGTGCCGCTACATGTTTGAGGCCATATGCCATATGTGTGAATGTTTATAAAATCTCAGATTTTAACTATATATGTTTTATAAAAAATGCACGTTAAAAATCTCACTGCATCAAAAATTAGATAAAACGTCATTATACATTTTTAAAAATCTTCTGTCAATCCCATACATACACACACTGACATATACACATGTAGCATCAAAAAAATCAAAAATGTTTAAATGTCTTAAATTAAACATTCTTTTTGTTTTTGTTTAATTGCATGCATACATGTGTAAACAAAAAAATAGCCATTTCTATAGAAGAGGGGGAGGACAGGGGGTACCCTTATCCCTTCTCCCACCCCTCTTCTCCTTTCTCCTACCCCCGTTCTCCTTTCTTCCATTAGAATAAAACATCTCCTTTCGAGATATTTTTTCTTGAAATATTAGAAAATTTTTTAAAAGGAGAGATATTTTATTTTTTCTCCTTTCTCCCACCCCTTTCTCCTACCTCCTTTCTCCCTGTCTCCCTTACCCATGTCCTCCCCCTCATAGAAATATGCTATAGTATTTTGCCGGCTTGAATAACATTAATTAGTTTATTAGCATAGGTAACAAAAGGCAATTAATTCAGAAATTTGAGGGGATTGACATTTCAGTTTGATAAGGGTCACTGGACTTTCCCCTTTATATCATGACTGATCGTTCCAGTATCTTTTTGGGAAGGTCGAATGAAGTTTAAAATACGAGAAAAAACAAATCAAAACCATTTCATATGACCCGGAAGTAAACACTGATATATTGACCTTTTGTGTGTATTCCGCCATAGCTGTCATCAAAAAATTAACCTGACGAAAGAAACCGATAAATATCAGTATTTGTAAGTTATAGTCGGAAAAAATATTACACGAAATGAAATCTGTAACACATTGATGTAAATTTTTGTCATTTATTATATAATAATTAGATAGATATTTGTTAAACACTTCATTTAAACGGAACAGGTGCCCGCTGGTGCTGTCGGTTGTTTATCAAAACGAAAATGAAAGAGAACCGAATGTTAAATATATAATTTATTTGTGTATATGCACAATGGTTACATGTCGAAAACACGATTGCCGAGATTATAAACGCCCTTTACATGTTTGCTACAACTTCAAAACAGGTTTGGGCTAGTCAACATCATGCAACATGATCGAATGTAAATTACTGGACTTCATATAAAAGAGACCATATATAAAAGAGTTAAATGATATTTATGTTTAATCAAATTAATTAGAAATAACATACACAACATAACGTATTAAGAACAAATACACTCACAGTTATAAATTACTATAAGAAATAGGTGTTTAATACCTTTTGAGCAATCAATATTTCTTTATTGAATTACACATAGATTGTAGCGAAGATGTATATAATTATTTAGAAAATCTGATGATATAAGGGAGAAAAATGAATAATTCACAAAGTATTCCTCTACTAGTTATACAAATCAAAATTAAATCAAATCAAATCAAATAATTTTATTGGTGTAAATTCCTATACAGAAATGATACCAGCCGACATTTACAAAATACAAATACAAAAATAAACAAACAAACAAACAAACAAAAAAACCAAAAAAAACCAACCAAACATATTTTCTCAATGATCATGATAAGAGATACATATTTTTATATTTACATTGCGTGGAGGTGTTATTCATACAATATTATTAATCCAAGCTATTACAATCAGCTTTAATAAGTACTATAAAAGCTCCTAACAACATTATGTTTGCTTTAAATGAATGTTCAAATCATACATATCGCTTATTCCAGCTACACTTACAGTACTAATGTCCATATCATTACTTTTCAAAATGAAACTAAACTTGTCTTGTTCACACATATTAACAAAAGATGGAACTATATCACTTAAATTACTAAATTGTACATTGCTATTAAGTTCTAACGCTTTACATTGAATGAGAAAATGGAACTCATACATTTATACAATTATACATTTTGAATACTACCATTGAACACAATTACATATATTAAAATACAAAAATTGATGTATTGATCAACAAAATTAAAATTGATCTAACAAACAACTTACAAGTCATTTGTATTTGTACAAGTTTGATATTAAGAAAAGTTGATTTACTGTCATTATAATGATTGTCAGATGAAAATCCTATCTGAAAAGCTGGAAATGTCATATGCCCATATATTCCATTGTGTGACATAATTAATGATGAAAGAGGGTCAAAAGATACCAAAGGGACAGTCAAACTCATAAAAATAAACTGAAAACGCCATGGCTAAAAATGAAAAAGACAAACAGTAGTACACATGACACAACATAGAAAACTAAAGAATAAACAACACAAACCCCACCAAAAACTAGGGGTGATCTAAGGTGCTCCGGAAGGGTAAGCAGATCCCGCTCCACATGTGGCACCGTGGTGTTGCTTATGTGATAACAAATCCGGTAAATGGTCTAATTTGGTAGGTCACATTCATGAAAGGAAAGGGGATTGTAGTTAAGACGTAAGGAAAATATCCGATATCATTTGTGAAACGGTTATTCCGTAACGGTCAACCAACATGACCAACTCATGATGGCATCCGTAAAATTTATGAAGGGATGATTTCAACTGCACCATTTGGAACTCTTGGTTTAATAGCTTCCTTGTGAGTAGCAACCCTCTATCAAGAAAATCATGATAGGAAATGCAAGCACGAGAATATCGTATCAATTGGGAGATATATACCCCGTATGCAGGTGCTGCTGGAATGTTGCTACTTAGAAAAGGAAAGTTCACAAATAGAAAGCTGAAATAATCTCTTTTTTCGTAAAGTTTGGTTTTCAATCGACCCTCATTTTCAATTTCTAGATGTAAGTCAAGATATGAGGCTGACTTAACTGTATCTGTATCCTTTATCTCTAGTTCGATGGGATACATGTAGATGCGCTCCACATAGTCACCAAATTTTGAATTATTTAGTGAAAGAACATCATCTATATAGCGAAAAGTAGAGTTAAAGGATATCACTAACTTCTTATCTTTCTTCCTAAGAAGTTCCTGCATGAAGTCAGCCTCATAATAATAAAGAAACAAGTCGGCAAGTAGAGGGGCACAATTTGTTCCCATTGGAATGCCGACAGTCTGTTAAAAAATACATCCTCCGAACGTAACAAATATGTTGTCAATTGAGAAATCAAGTATCTTGATAAAAAATTACAGTTTTAGAGAATTTTATTGAATCAGAGTGATCCTTTACAAAGTAGGATTTATCCCTCCCTAAGACAAGATATTTGTATCTACGTTGGCCATTCTTTTTTATGAAGCAAAGCAATACTAACTCTTTCAATTTGTCTTTTAGTTTGGAAAGTGGAATACTTGTGTAAAGAGTAGAAAAGTCTGTTAAATAGTTACTGTAGTTTAATGTATTGTAATGATTTATTGTTTAATTATTATACGACCGCAAAATTTGAAAAATTTTTCGTCGTATATTGCTATCACGTTGGCGTCGGCGTCGTCGTCGTCGTCGTCCGGCGTCCGAATACTTTTAGTTTTCGCACTCTAACTTTAGTAAAAGTGAATGGAAATCTATGAAATTTTAACACAAGGTTTATGACCACAAAAGGAAGGTTGGTATTGATTTTGGGAGTTTTGGTCCGAACATTTTAGGAATTAAGGGCCAAAAAGGGCCCAAATAAGCATTTTCTTGGTTTTCGCACTATAACTTTAGTTTAAGTTAATAGAAATCTATGAAATTTTGACACAAGGTTTATGACCACAAAAGAACGGTTGGGATTGATTTTGGGAGTTTAGGTTTCAACAGTTTAGGAATTAGGGGCCAAAAAAGGGCCCAAATAAGCATTATTCTTGGTTTTCGCACAATAACTTTAGTTTAAGTAAATAGAAATCAATGAAATTTAAACACAATGCTAATGACTACAAAAGGAAGGTTGGTATTGATTTTGGGAGTTTAGGTCCCAACAGTTTAGGAATTAGGGGCCAAAAAGGGACCCAAATAAGCATTTTTCTTGGTTTTCGCACCATAACGTTAGTATAAGTAAATAGAAATCTATGAAATTTAAACAAAAGGTTTATGACCATAAAAGGAAGGTTGGTATTGATTTTGGGAGTTTTGGTCCCAACAGAATAAGGGGCCCAAAGGGTCCAAAATTAAACTTTGTTTGATTTCATCAAAATTGAATAATTGGGGTTCTTTGATATGCCGAATCTAACTGTCATGACTGTGTATGTAGATTCTTAACTTTTGGTCCCGTTTTCAAATTGGTCTACATTAAGGTCCAAAGGGTCCAAAATTAAACTTAGTTTGATTTTGACAAAAAATGAATCAGTTAGGTTCTTTGATATGCTGAATCTAAAAATGTACTTAGATTCTTGATTATTGGCCCAGTTTTCAAGTTGGTCCAAATGGGTTTGATTTCATCAAAAATTGAATAAATGGGGTTCTTTGATATACCAAATCTAACTGTGTATGTAGATTCTTCATTTTTGGTCCTGTTTTCAAATTGGTCTACACTAAAGTCCAAAGGGTCCAAAATTAAACTTAGTCTGATTTCAACAAAAATTGAAATCTTGGGGTTCTTTGATATGCTGAATCCAAAAATGTACTTAGATTTTTTATTATGGGCCCAGTTTTCAAGTTGGTCCAAATCAGGATCTAAAATTATTATATTAAGTATTGTGCAATAGCAAGTTTTTTCAATTGCACAGTATTGCGCAATGGCAAGAAATATCTAATTGCACAATATTGTGAAATTGCCAATTTTTTTTTAATTAGAGTTATCTTTCTTTGTCCAGAATAGTAAGCAAGAAATATCTAATTGCAAAATATTGTGCAATAGCAAGATTTTTTTTTAATTGGAGTTATCTTTCTTTGTCCAGAATCAACTTAAATCTTTGTTATATACAATATACAATGTATATTCACTTTTTACTACCAACTGATAAATTATAATAAATAACATTCAGTGATAACAAGCAGTTTTTTTTACATCTTAATATTTTATGATGTATTTAAATGAGTAGTTATTGTTGCAAACTCCATTAGAAATTTTAATTGAGATTAGTTTTGGAATAAGGGAAAGGGGGATGTGATTAAAAAAATTGGGTTCAATTTTTCTCATTTGAAATTTCATAAATAAAAAAGAAAATTTCTTCAAACATTTTTATGCCCCACCTACGATAGTAGAGGGGCATTATGTTTTCTGGTCTGTGCGTCCGTCCGTCCGTCCGTCTGTCCGTTCGTTCGTCCGTCCGTTCGTCTGTCCGTCTGTCCCGCTTCAGGTTAAAGTTTTTGGTCAAGGTAGTTTTTGATGAAGTTTAAGTCCAATCGACTTCAAACTTAGTACACATGTCCCCTATGATATGATCTTTCTAATTTTAATGCCAAATTAGAGTTTTTACCCAAATTTCACGGTCCACTGAACATGGAAAATGATAGTGCGAGTGGGGCATTCGTGTACTGAGGACACATTCTTGTTTTGAGAGGATTAATATTCAACAGCATAGTGAATTGCTCTAAGAGAAAACAAAAATTTTAAGTTCATTAGAACACATTCATTCTGTGTCAGAAACCTATGCTGTGTCAACTATTTAATCACAATCCAAATTTAGAGCTGAATCCAGCTTGCATGTTGTGTCCATACTTGCCCCAACCGTTCAGGGTTCAACTTCTGCGGTCGTATAAAGCTACGCCCTGCGGAGCATCTGGTTTAATCTATATTGTTGAACTGGAAACATTGCTCTCACATACCACGCATACACTGTACTTTTGAGTGCTGAACAATTAGCATTGGAATTTGCTTTGTGTTATTTTCTTTGTTACATGAATAAAGTGATTTGCATTCAATCAAAGGTATTCAACACATCTTACTCCCCCTCTCTCTCCGAAACAGTAGTAACATAAAAATTGATATTGATGATGATGATGATGATGACTTAACTGTACCGCAAATACACTTTTTCTACATAACAATGAATCTCTCAGACCTTTCAATAAACTTGATACATGTTTAAATATATTGACATTTTGTTCACACGAGAGTTTCAGATTACCAGATGTTAGTAACTTAACATTCAGTATAAAGTCATCAGGAAGCCATCTTAAGATTGTTCATTGACTTTCTCTCTGGTGTGGTTATAAAGAAGGGTCGAAAAGGAAATGGTGTACATTCTCAATGTTGCATCCACAAAAACAAGATGGGTCAGCAATTATATTGACTAAACAAGTCATAGTTCAAGAAAGATGAGGAGCATCTCGATTGTGTTAGAATCATATTTAGTTTCCTCCGTCCATATAGATAGTGCTTAGGTACATCTTTATTTGTGGTATTTAACCTTTTTAATTGGGTTTAAAACTTTGATATAGAGTCTGATTTTCAAAGGGACAAACTGGTATTTCCCCTATTTCCATTCTCAATTTTATGATTCCATAGTCTAATAGTTGATGGTATAAGAGATTCTTTAGTAAAAGATAATCTACGAAAAGGAACAATGATATCATTGCCATTTCTCAAGGGATATACAGTTGTGCTCTGTTCATGAAATGGTACAAATGAAAGTTTTTTTTCTGACTGTCTAACAGAGTGTATGCCGTCCTAGTCCGATTATTGAACTTGAAACCTCCACTTTATATGTTTAAAAAGCAACAAACTTACCACTTCTTTGGATACATTATTTCATTCATTTTGATATGGGTACCTGGCCTTTGGCCTTTTAAACCAACTAATTTTTGCAAGCGATTTATTTTTTGTGACTTTGACGAGTAGAAAAATAACACAGATATAAATTGTCACAAAAATTTCAAACTTACATCTTTCTCACTTCATCAAAGATTCATGTGAATTTGAAAATCACTAAATTAAATTGCTGCTAAGTGGGCTTTAAAGGGCTAAATGCAAAAAAATGAAATGTCTGTAAAAAAATAAGTATGTTTACAGTATGGAACTGATACATAAATGATTATTTTCTTACAGGTTTTTCCCATAGAGGGAGAAATGGATGATGACAAACCATTCGTTTGTATTGAACATGGATGTGGTCAGGTATAGTAATTTGTTTTATATCTACAATGTAGTTTATTTAAACTTCAACTGTTGTATGAGTTTTGTCAAGCCTTTGACTTAAGTCAAAAAATCATAACTAATCCATACTACATTCCATTGGCGTCGTTGTTTGCTTCAGCGTCCACAAATATTGTGTGTTAATGTGGTTAAAGTTTTTGAAATTTTTCTTGAACTATACTGGATTTCTACCAAACTTGTACATTTTTTCCGTATTTTACTTTTAAATGGACTTAGATTTTCTGCAAGAAAACAACACATACACTCTGTGTTTAAATTTAAAAAAATTTTAATGACTTTCTTATTTTATTTTTAATTTGTACCATCTTGGACAAAAGCTTGTTTATGACCAAAAGTTCGTATCTAAAAGGATTTTTTTTTTTAATATTTTGTACCTGTATATCTGTATTTTACTTATAAATGGACAGATAAGCTTCTTACAATCAAAAGAAAGTATCAAGAGGAATATTTTTATTGATATTTTCCCTCATTTTTGTTGAGCCTGCGATTAACAGCAAAAGTAGGTGAGACACTGGGTTCCGCCGAACCTTTACGAATTTTTGTACACAATAATTCAAAAATTAAATCTATCAAACAATAACCTTAAGATGGATATTTTGTCTTGCATATTTTAATGTTGATGAATTAGTATTTAGCATTATAGTCCTTGTCTCATATTAAATTTTGAAAAAAAAGTATGTCAGAGTAAAATGGCTGTCTTGGGTTAAACATGTCAATTTTTACATATATTGGTGAAATCATTGTGGCATCACAAAGACAATTGCCATTTTCTGCACTTTAAAAGTGTTCAGATTATATCATCTTTTTTATATGATTATTTAACATTGAGCAATTAAAATTTTATTTGGAACAGTTATGTATATCTTATTGTATCAGCAGCCTTTTGTAAAATTGTTTCAGTTGGATACATTTTATCTACCAAACATACATGTATATATATAATACTGTGGATTCATTAATATTCGTTGGATATCAATTTTCGTGGGATTTGTGGGTACAGGTGAACCATGATTTTAAATGTTCAACGAATAACATATTTTCAATAGGCTATGTATACAGAGATTGGCAAAACCACGAAATCAAATATCCACGAAAATGCAAGTTTCCAGCAATCACCGAAAATTGATACCCACGAAAATAAATGAATCCACAATATAGTTCAATTCGTGATTGTGCGTAATCATAGATGGATGCATTTCTATATTTTGAATCTTATTTGCAGAGGTTCACTAATGAAGACCATCTTTCAGTTCATATGAGAAAACATGAAATGTCACTGGCATTGAATCCTGGAATCAGTTTATCTTCTACTGGTATATCTCCCTCCAGAATGGGAGGGTTAATATTAGGTAAGTTTGGTATGTTCTGACATTGAATCCGGGTATCAGTTTATCATCTACTGGTATATCTCCCTCCAGAATGGGAGGGTTAATATTAGTTTAAGTTTGGTATGTTCTGGCATTGAATACTGGAATCAGTTTATCATTTACTGGTATATCTCCCTCCAGAATGGGAGGGTTAATATTAGTTTAAGTTTGGTATGTTCTGGCATTGAATACTGGAATCAGTTTATCATTTACTGGTATATCTCCCTCCAGAATGGGAGGGTTAATATTAGGTAAGTTTGATATGTGCTGGCATTGAATCCTTGAATCAGTTTATCATCTACTGGTATATCTCCCTCCAGAATGGGAGGGTTAATTTTAGGTAAGTTTGGTATGTGCTGGCTTTCAAACCAAATATGAGGGGCCTTGGTGGCTTAGTGGTCTAAGTAGTTACGACTGTAATCACTAGCCAGTCAACACTGAGGCTGTGTGTGCAAACCCTGCTTGTGAGGGTGCACTCAACTCGAATCTTAATTGATTAGGATTGTCAGTTTTCCTATCGAAGGTCAGTGGTTTTCTCTGGGCACTCTGGCATCCGCCACCAATAAAAACTGACACCAAAAAATCAAACCAAACCAAACCAAATATGCTTCATTAAATTTTCATTCTAAATTGATGAAGGAAAGGAAATGAGTAGTATATCAATGAGACAGCAGCCGTATCTGTTATTTCGTCAATTGTTTAAACCACATTGAGTTTAAATTAAATGCCAATTACACATTATTTCTTACATATTTTATATAATATATAAAAAAGAAGATGTGGTATGATTGCCAATTAGACACTTCTCCACATAAGACCAAATGACAGAAATTATCAACTATAGGTAACCAAATCTTTTTTTGGTGAATGGAAGAAAATCATATAAATGTGTATTTTTTTTTGTAAATTTTCCTTTCTTTTTTAAATTGTAGATCAAACACCGACTCCTACAAAGTTTCTGAAAAATTGTGAAGAGATTGGACTGTTCCAGGAATTAAACAAAAATCCATTTGAGGAAGCATTCAAAAAGGCACTCGATTGTGATGGGGACCAAGGTGTTCCTGTGAGTATTGTAACTTTTACATTTTTGTTTACTTTACAATTTGCTTTTGTACTATTGTTTGTGTAAGTTTTAATTCATTCATACAGAAATTTGAAATTAAGAAATATGATTGCTTGAATAGACCACTTTCGAGTTCATCCGTCACCGGCAAAAACTCGTCAATTATGCGCGCCTTTATGACGTCATTTACCAGATAGAGGGGATCGCCTGTATCCCTGCACTATTTACGTTCATCAAGCGTCTTAGTGATCGTCGTTGTGCAGGTTAAACTAGAAATAATGGTTGTTCTGTAGGTACTTAATGACAATTCCCTAATGACATCAGTGCTGATTGTCAATTTTGAGAATTTAATTTGCTGAATAATTCGTACAATATAGAATTATAGTTTTCCAACCACTCGCTCAACATTGAAACGGAAGTGACGACGCCCCTAAACGCACAAATGACGTTCACTAAAACCAGAGTTTTTGACGGAAATGCATCAAACTCGAAAGTTGTCTATTGAAGAATGCTCAGTACTTACTGATCAAGCAGGATAAGGAATAAACAACAGCAGAAGGTCACCAACAGGTCTTCAATGTAGAGAGAAATTCCCGCACCCGGAGGCGTCCCTCAGCTGGCTCCTAAACAAATATATACTAGTTCAGTGATAATGAAGGCCATACTAATTTCCAAATTGTACACAAGAAACTAAAATTAAAATAATACAAGACTAACAAAGGCCAGAGGCTCCTGACTTGGGACAGGCGCAAAAATGTGGCAGGGTTAAACATGTTTATGAGATCTGAACCCTCCCCCTATATCTCTAGCCAATGTAGAAAAGTAAAACATGCATTGAATTTTGGAAAAAAGTATCATTTAGTTGACCTTTAAAAGTATTGAGAGCCAAATAACAGTGGTCTGGGTAAGCTTTTTATATGACGGTCACTGCATGGTATGGGTTAATTCAGTATGATAAAATATTTAGAAATGTATTTTAAACATGAATTTTATTAAGAAGCAAATATTTAAAGAGGACTGCTGGAATATCTGGATTGATAGGAATAAGTCAGCTTTATGAAATTGTTTTTATTTTATAAATCAAATGAAATTATTGAATTTTGTAGGGGATACCTTTACCAGGACCTTCTGGAAATGATACTGAATTGAACACCCCTGTACCACATATTCCAAGGTCATTGTCAGAGGTCAGCCCTTTAACAAAGATCAGACGTAGCACAACCGAGAAGCTTTTACTAAAACCTGAACCTAAAACACCAGACGAAGATCAAGAAATAATTGTGACAGACAAAGACGTCTGCTTTGTAACACCATTTTCAAGGTCACAGGTTGTCATGTCAACCACAACATTGATCACTGCTGCACATTCCACTACTCAGTCTCCGTAAGTTTTCTTAGAAGTTTAGACTATTTTCATATAACCGACTTTTGACTCTGGAGAGTTTATATTTATTCGACAGGCAATCTTCTCTCTGGGTGGACAGCCTTTTAATCTGTACATTTTTTTGAGAAATAACTGTTTTATATTTTCATTATGCCACAAAATAATCGGAAAACAATATTATAGTAAATTTAATTGAACTGATCTATGTGATTTATTACACAGTATAAAAGTATAAATTCAAGTATCATGTTTGTTAGAAATTTTAAAAAAAGTGTTTTGAAAAATTCAATGAATTAAGATTTAAAAAAAAAAAAGAAAAAAAGTGAAGTCGACAATTAAACACAATATAGAAAAAACTTGAAATTTTATACAAATAAATATTCTTATAGATAAAATTGATTATTGCTTCATCTACATTACTTGTATTTTCAGACCCAAAACCACAGTTGCCCAACTACCAATATCGGTGATGCCAGTTGTACAACAGTCCCAATGTACCATGCAGATCTTTTTACAGCTTCCAAATGGTACAACAGTCCCAGTTCAGATACCAGCATCCATTCCAAGCGTACCTGTGATCCAGGCTGCACAGCAGCAGGCAAAATCAAATGTGATTAGTCAGACGAGTCTTCTGCAATCTGCTCCACAACAGTCTACAGCATCTCCACAAAAATCTCAAACATCACTCACCAAACAGGCAAGAATATTTTTAGCTTATCAGTCAAATGAGATTTACAGTTTAATTTGTGGAACTTATAAGTCTTGCAAAACAAAAGGGATAATGGCAATTTTTTGAATTAAATAAAAAGTGATATACCTTGCATTGAATTTGAAACAGCAATTTTATAATCCTATCTCTAATTTGTTATTGTCAAATGTCACAGAGTGCTACTCTAATTGTATAAAACTTTATATTTTAGAAGGTAAATGTCTGTGATACTTCATATTTGGTATACAGCCTTATGCTTAAGTATTGATTTTTGGGATATGATTGCTTTCAAGCAATCTGTAGACTTATACCATTGGCTCAGGACAATGCCCTCACGTCAACCGTTTTATTCTAAACATTAAGGACCATCTCAGATTTTTATGATTGTCTTTGTTTAAAAGGTAAAAATAAACAAAGGGATTGAACTTATACAACTGTCCTATAATGTTCTTTTCATAATCTTCATGTTTGATATTTCCCTTGATTTACATGCGTGTTTTTAACAACACGGAAAATCAGAATTAAGCAATATTTATATTTAGTGTTTTTATAAATTTAGAAACACGTGAGAGGGAATTCCCCAGTTGTGATTAAAATACAGGAGTTCTCTGAATTCCGTTAAATCTATTTCTGTCATATATATACGTTAATATACGTTCTTACTACAGGGTTTGTTTAGGTAATTATGAGCATGCATATAGTTTTCTTGACTTCAAGGGGTATTAGATTAAATGGTTGCTCTGAATTCCCCACTCAATTGATTAATCTATAACTCAAGGGATCCTTTCTATGTATGTCTGCTATTGAGGGTTATTGTTGTTGTATAATTTTAAATCATATGCATCATTTAAATTAAAATAAATGTAGTCCACATCGTAAAGGTTTAACTTAAACACCCCTTCAGGCGAAATGGAGTCTTCCATATTATCGTTTCGAGTTGTCTCCCTTCCGGAAGTCACTTCCATGAATCCTGAATCAAAACAACATGTTGAGAGAAATTAACTCGTTCTGTCGATAAACGTCGTATTATATTAAAAACAATCGCAATTTAAACAGAGGAATGTGTACGGAAAGGAGTCTTGATCACTGAGGAAATTAAATATTTAAAGAGTTAGGAATGGGGTTCCTCCTAGAATTTACGTAGGAAAATAGGAGATAAGATACGAAGTGAAATACTTCTCTCACTCTGAGTCTCAGTGACTGCTGTGGAAAGTAAACTTGGAATTGATAGTACAAAAATAAAACACAATAGGCCTAAGTATATTGTTCATACACTTTAACCGGGATTGGCTATTTTGTAACTATTCAGATTACGTAAATTTCATTTAACATGTGCAGTTGAATTAGTTTTGAAAATAATATTATCCAGCTACATGTATACATGTGTCAATGAAAACATTGGCAATCGTATCCCTCAGAGCAATCTGCTCTTTGATTTTCCAGTTTACCTTACATAGCAGGAAGGCAAGTGAAGGGTGTCTGCCAACAGTTTCCATGCAATTATTTATGAACTATTCAACCATTACTTTTCAAATTTAAATATGTTGTTACTGATGGCAAAGTTCGATATTACCAATTTTCAACTTGTGCGGTTCTGGAGTTATGATTGACTATTTACACTTTTCACTTTCATGATCCTTGATAGATTGGAAAATGGGCACATAACATGGCAAGTCTTACAAGCCTGAAAGTCTAAATTCACTAGAATACATGAATTTTGTTCCCTACTAGCTGACCTCAAATTCTGCAATGGCTACAGTAAAAAAATACAAAAAACCTGACAGCACATTTCTTGTTTTATACGCCCGTCAAAATTTTGACGGGACGTATTATGGTATACAAATGTCCGGTGTCCGTCCGTCTATCCGTCTGTCTGTCCGTCTGTCCGGCGTAAACATGTCGCACCGTAACTTGAGAACGACTTATCCAAATCCCATGAAACTTAATATAGTTGTTTCTTATGATGGTCAAATGATCTGTATACTTTTTGGTGAAAATAAGATTTAAACTTTTTGAGTTACGGCACTTTGTAACTAAAACAGGGGTGTGTTTTTTTTCACATGTCGCACCGTATCTCAAAAACGATTCTTGATTATTGCTTAAAACTTTACACACTTCTTAGTTATATTAATCTCTATATCTGTATACC
The DNA here is from genome assembly GCF_965363235.1 of Mytilus galloprovincialis. Classification (NCBI taxonomy): domain Eukaryota; kingdom Metazoa; phylum Mollusca; class Bivalvia; order Mytilida; family Mytilidae; genus Mytilus; species Mytilus galloprovincialis. The sequence goes on from NC_134839.1 coordinate 58,769,205, forward strand.
TTTTGGTGATGATTAAAAATTTCATTTTTGTGTTATTGAGTATTTTGTAAAAAAGGGGGAGGGTTTTTTTACATGTCGCGCTGTATCTCAAAAACGATTTATGATTATTGCTTAAAACTTTACACACTTCTTAGTTATATTAATCTCTATATCTGTATACCTTTTGGTGATGATTAAAAATTTCATTTTTGTGTTATTGAGTATTTTGTAAAAAAGGGGGAGGGTTTTTTTACATGTCGCGCTGTATCTCAAAAACGATTTATGATTATGGCTTAAAACTTTACACACTTCTTAGTTATATTAATCTAAAGATCTGTATACTTTTTGGTGATGAATCGAAATTTTATTTTTGAGTTATTGAGTATTGTTGTAAAAAAGGGAATGTTTTTTTTTTTACATGTCATGCCATATCTCAAAAACAATTTATGTTTATTGCTTGAAACTGTACACACTTCTTTGTTATATTAATCTAAAGATCTGTATACTTTTTGGTTTGATTCAAAATTTTATTTTAGTGATATTTAGTTTTTTGTAAAAAAAAAAACAGGGTGGGGGGGGGTTTCACATGTCCCGCTGTGTCTCAAAAACAATAAATGGCTATTGCTTAAAACTTTCTCAGAAACTATTTATGATTATTGCATAAAACTTCCACACAAGACGTCGGGCGTATCATGCACTCATGGCGCAGCTGTTTATTGATTTAAAAATTATTTTATAATTTTGATTGTAGAAATTGAAACAAGCCATACAGCAACAGACATTACCATCACCAAGTTCACGATCAAACACACAGATAATACAAGTTTCACCCGATGGGTCCATTAGTAGTAGTTCATCTTTTGCGGCTAATATATCCCATAGTTCACCATTATCTATGGAACAGTCATATTTTTCTGATACTGCATCATCACCAGATACTGTGGATTCCACACAAGGAACCTCATTGTAAGTGTATATTGAATCTTTAAACGCAACAAGGGAAATTAAGGCAAAGATTTTGCTTATCTGATACTATTTGCATCAAAAGTATCCTTGCTTATAGATGTTGTGTTTTGAATTTTTAAAGTACTGGTATGGCCTTATGAATTAAAGGCATTTAAACAGCCTTTTCCACAGTTGATCCATGCATGGTTTATTGCTTGTTCGTGAAACTAGGTAAACTTAATGCGTATTAAACAGATGTTAATGTTCAGTTCTGTCGATGGTTTTCTAAAAGGGTGGATATAGTCACACATATTTTTAATATTAATTGTTGATTTTTAAAGGCAGTGGAGACGTACCTGAATTGTTCAAATAAATTAACACGAACAGGTACAATTGGATGAAGACAATAACAATCAAAACCATGGAGTAAACAAAGACTCAAAAAACCAAAGGACATTTACATCAACAGTTATAAATAATACATAAGAAACAACACAAACTCCACTAAAAACCGGGAGTGAAATCAGGTGCTCCGGAAGGGTAAGCATTTCCTGCACCGTATATGGCACCCATCGTGTTATTTCTTTGTTCAGTTCGGTAATGATGGAAGGTTATTATGACTGAGGAAGAATGTCAGATATGATTTCTGACACACTTTTGTCATAATGGTCAATCAGCTCATGATAACGACCGTAAAATTTCTTGAGTGATAACTTTAATTTGATTGATTCATAGCCCTGTCTTAGCAACTTTTGAGAAAGCAGTATTCCTCGTTCAACAAAATCAATGTACTTTGAGCTAGCTCTAGAGTAACGTTTCAATTGAGACACTTATACTCCATATGCTGGTGCCGCTGGATTCATAAAAGTTGTTATTTACACCAGAAAGTAAATTCAAATTGTTATTTACCTCAGAGAGTAAAATTCAAGTTTTTATTACCTCAGAAAGTAAAATTTTGATAAATGCTGCATGTCATGGTAATTTACTGGTCACAAAAGTGAGAATTAGGTGTCAGAAGATAATAGTGAATGGTCTTTAAAATTGATAGGTCATGGTAGCAGATACAAGATTTCTGGAATAATGTAAAGAAAAGATTAGGAACCAGCTGATTATGAAACAAATGCATCATTTATCAGACATTTGAGTAATTAAATATGACATACTTGTAAGCAAAACTAAAATAAAACATGTTGATAAGCAAGACGTCAAAGTCAAACATTTGTCAAGACAATAGAATTTACACTACACACTTAAATCTTCGAAACTAGTGTGATTCAATTCATGTTTTTTTTAGGATGGCTGGATTTCTTTTTTTTTTTTTCATATTATCTTTTATTTATAAATTCCTTGTATAATTTTTTATAAGTTCAAGCAAAAGAATGAGAGGAGATGACGATGACGACCCAATGGATGGAAGACGAAAGAAATTCTTGGAAAGGAATAGGTAATTTTAGCCTTTGACATATCCAATAATTTAATTTGGATGTAAGACGTCGTTTGATTGGTAGAAAGTTTTTTTGTCTGTCAGTTCATAGACATTATTTTTTTTCATGTGACCTAAGATGACCTCATCAATGTATACTCCTTCAAAATGGAATTTATGATTAAATATAATGAATTACTTTAATATTTGTGCCCCTGCCCTTATACTGGGGTATAGAAATATGGTCACTTGGTCTTCTCCCGACCGGCAGTAAAACGCTTGCCGAAGTAGGGGCATCCGTTTGGCTGTGCGGGATGTATCAAGTTCGCAGTCACGTTTGGTCAGAAGGGGGACGTTAAATCCGATGCCTCGTGTGAAGAGAATGCCACGCTCTTTGCACGTTAAGAACCCTTGCAATAACTCTTTGAGGGGTCCATAGGTGGCCTGTTGCAAGGCAAAATTTCTGTCCCTATCCAATATACCCTCATTTTCCAGTGGCAGTCCAAATTTCCCCGACCATCATCCCAGATGGCCTTCTATTGAATCAACCTACCTATTGTATTTATTGTGAACTTGTTCTCGTCCTGAATATGCATGAAATATTTGCCACTGGACATTAAGCAACCAACAATCAATCAATATGTCTGTATGTAGGTTGGTCTGTTAGTATGTCTGTACACCCTATAGATGGTTTTTGTTCTCTCACTTCAGTTGGCCTCAACCAAGTGTTATGAAATTGATACACAATACTTATTATCACAAAACACAGATGAAGTTGGAAACTGGGGGACATAACTTTAACTGTTCTTTAGTTATGCCCTTTATAAACATAAAAATCGATGAATTTTCTGTGGTTTCTGTTCTCTAAATTATTTTAACTTCAACCAAATGTTATGAGACTTATACACATTGCTTATTACCATATAATTCAAATCAAGTTGGAAATTGGGGGACATAACTTTTACTATTCTTGAGTATTGCCCCTAATAATCATAAAAATTGCTGATTTTTTTTGGCATGTTTCTCTTCTCTAAATTAAGTTAGCCTCAACCAAATTTTATGAGACTTATACACAATACTTATATCAACAAAACTCAGAAGTAAAAACTTGGGTAGCATCACTTTTAACAGTTCTTCAGTTATGTCCCTTTATAACTATATGATATGGAAGCAGGGGCATCATCTGTGTCCCATGGACACATTCCCCATTTATTTTTTTAATCCTTTCCATTACCCTTAGTAAAAAGGTTTAATGTTTACTGTTTTTTTTATATATTTTTTAAAATGTTTATTAAAAGCTATGATTAAATGATTTTTAATTTCACTCTTAATCAGAGCTGCAGCAGCAAGATGTCGTATGAAAAGGAAGAACTGGATAATGAACTTAGAGAAAAGGGGTTCAGATTTACAACAAAACAACAACAAATTGCAGGTTGGTATAGATCATATTCTTTTAAAATATTATTATTTTTATTCCAAAAAATCTTGTAGCTCATTTATTTTTTTTAAACCCATTTTTCTGGAAAATACAAAATCAAAATTTAATAAAATTATTAGTAAACCATCATTTAAAAAAACAATTTTTAATCCATATCAAAATAATTAATGCACTTTCATTTTTAAAAAAAGAAATCTAAAAAAAAACTGTACAGCTTCTTAAAAACAAGACATTTTGAGGTTGTTTTACTTTCCATGACATTTTATTTTGAAAAAATCTTGAAAAAATGGTAAATTATCAATTTTTGTTTCCTGTGGTTAACACACGTGGCAATTTCCTCCAAGATTGTATTGTATATACATCATATTAAAACTTAGATTTTTCTCCTAATTTGAAACTATAATGTCCTATTCCATTATGGATGCATAAGTTTGGTTTACATCCTTAAATATTGTCTGAATAGGGTATTCCTAACAGCTGTTTGATTCTATCATGTTTTTAGTGGTCAGGTAAGGGAAACATAAATTCTTATTTGATGTACTTTAAACACTTTGAGAACACATCTGTTGTATATTACGAATACCATGTATATCAGCTGATTGTCAACAGATTGATTTGTTTTGGCTGTTCTAATAATACTCCTAAGTATTATATTTGTTATGAATGAGTTACACATTTGAAGTTAAAAGAATATTGCCCTAGTAGAGTGCTGTTAAACATTATATAGAAAAACTGTGAATTTCTGACAGTAACTGGTACTTTACCAGTACTGATATAAACTGATCACAATATATAACTATGGATACTGATGTTTTAGGGGGAGATAACTTCTTTAAGAACAGAAGTAGCACAGCTGAAAACCTTATTGTTGGCTCACAAAGATTGTCCTGTCACACATGCCATGCAGAAACAAGGATTACAATTTGGTAAGATATAATAGAACAGAAATCTAGTCTAAATTAATCAATAGAAAATAATTCTCATTACTAACAAATGTTTGTTCATGTAGTAATCAGAGCAATAAAAAAAAATTACAGAATACAATATAAAAATAATTTGTAACAAATTGATTTAGAATTATATGAATTCACTAGTATATCAGCCAATTAGTGATGTGATACTTGTAGCGCCGACCGTTTATTAAGTTTACCAATTTCAAAGCAATGAATGAAAAACTGGTGTAAAATATATTCCGTTTATTATAACAGAAATAAATGTGAAATGTATTGCAATTTACAATAAATAGTATTTAAATATTCTCTACATATTCAATTACCTATAAAATAACTAATCTGTGAAGTTATATCTGAAGTTCGTTTCTAAAAGCAGCTGATCGTTGGCAATCCAAATTTGAAACTGACTATAGTCGACCTAGTTTACAAAGTGAATACACAAAAATAGATATTCCCTACTTCCGGTTAACGGTTACAATGTAAACATGAACGCTGTGTAGCAAAAGACTACAATTATGAAAGATTATCGTTATAAATGAATGTGTAAAAGGTAATTCCATACAACTTTAACATATATAAAGGATTTGTTATGCAGTTCCTATGAAAATTACTCCGCATAACATCTGAGTCGTGAATGACAACCTAAAATGTGCTACGAACTCCCGGTAAAATCATTACCAAAATATTGCGGGAATTATGAAATATAAAAATGAACTACACAAACTATTTGCATTAAACAACGTAATAACTTCTATCACGAAAGTAAATTCAGTTAAATAGCTTTGGCACAACACTGCCTCCCGTCAAATAAAGAATTCTGTCCGCAGAATTAAAAATGATCAATTTAATATTAATCAAGCTTTTTGAAAAAGTTATTCATAAAATTCAATCAATATTAGCACTAACCAAAAAGGAATCATTAAAATGAAAAATTTAATTTACCTCTTTCTTAAAAATTTTAAGAAACTTTTCTTATTCATACAAATATACAAATATATACATGCGCAATAAAACAATATTCAATATTTAACAACAATGTTTATGAAAATAAAATGTTTATCTGAAGTTAAGTTTTCTTTTTATTGGATGTGTCACTACACTCTTAATTTTCTTTATGCAAATGTTTTCATTTTCTAATTTCTTTTCCGCTGACTTCAGCTCTTTCTTTAGGTCTTCTTTTCTCTTTTCCAGTCTTTGAATAAAATTTCCGAATCTTAGACATTCAAATTTGTGTTTTTCCTCCAATTCTTTAATTTGCTTCTTTTGGGTTTCTTCCATACTTCTGTTCAGATAAATAGCTTTGGCACAACAATACTGATACTGATTTGATACTGTTATCACACACTTCAAAAACAAGTTGTTATGATTGCCAAAGAGACAACTCTCCACTAGAGACAAAATGATTTAGAAAATAACAACTATAAGTCACCATACAATATGAACTTTCTGATTCATTATATTTTTTTGCAGTGCAAATGTTTTTCATAAAAATTACAAAATTCTGTGACAAGCAATAGTCTATTTGCTAATTTCATAACTGACTCTGTAATCTGAGATCCACATTAAATGTTTTTTCCCCTCAGGAGGGACATATATCTCAGTGTCAATGTAGAATAAGCATATGGGTTTTGCTCATTGCTTAAGTCTATACGATGACCTTATCAGAAGTGAAATTAGTGTTATCAAGATACAAGATTTGGTAGTCTGTCACTTGATAACTGTGCATAAAAAGTTGTAACTTGTACATATCTTGTTTGACTTTAGTATCAGCATCTGAAATTTATTTTGTTACATTTTGTCTCTGATATTTTTCATCTTTATTATTACAGTGACAGAATCTGAAGTCATGGATGACACACCCATAAACCTTAAACAGGAAAACAATACTGCAGTAACATCATTTACTCACATTTTACCCGATCAATCTTATTCAACTTTATCAACCGTAGCTTCTTCCTCAGGGGAGCGAACTATAACCATACCTACCATCATAGGAAACACCGTGGAACATAAGACAATTAGAATAGTTCCTGCCGTTATGAGTCAAGACAATTTAAAACCAGTCAGGAAGAAATGACCAGAAAAGATTTTAGTTAGATATTATTTAAATCACTTATTTTTAATTGTGGCAGCCATTTTTTGTTAAACTTGTTAATTTATGATATTTTTGCTTCGTTAGATATTTTTAGGTGTTTTAAGAAAATTAACTTCTGCTATTGGTAATTAAATATTTTTTTTTTATCATGGTTGATTTATATTTTGAGTTTATTTATAACAAATTTTATAGAAAAATTAAGTTCATATTATATATGATTTATGTACTGTAAAATCGGTCAGATTTGTTTCCTTAATGTCAGTCTGGTATCCCCCCTTTCCCTCATGTACAATAAAATTCACACTAAATGTATTTGAATAATGTTGTCTGTAAAACATGGCAGTTTGCATATTATTCACAACACATTAATCTCTGTATTTCATCAAAACATATTCTTTTTTCTGAATTAGATACATTATTTAAATTATTTGAACAAATCAGCCAAAAAATATCAAATGTCATGTAACAAGCAGGGTTTAAAATTACAAGTGTTGACAGGCTAGTGTAGATGAACTTTACCCCTCAATCAATTTAAAGAAGTAAATGGGACCATTGGCTTTAAACATGAAATACATTTATTCAAAACGATAAACACCCATAATTATTTTGTAAGTGCTGCTAATTCATGTATGTTAAAAATTTGATTAGAATAACGCAAAATCTTAATTAGATTAATGAAAAAATGATTATTCACTTTTCTGGTCTGTGCGTCCGTCTGTTTGTTCGTCTGTTCGTCCGTCTGTCCCGTTTCAGGTTAAAGTTTTTGGTCAAGGTAGTTTTTGATGAAGTTGAAGTTCAATCAACTTGAAACTTAGTACACATGTTCCCTATGATATGATCTTTCAAATTTTAATGCCAAATTAGAGTTTTGACCCCAGTTTCATGGTCCACTGAACATAGAAAATGATAGTTCAAGTTTCAGGTTAAAGTTTTTGGTCAAGGTAGTTTTTGATGAAGTTGAAGTCCAATTAACTTGAAGCTTAGAACATGTTCCCTGTGATATGATCTTTCTAATTTTAATGCCAAATTAGAGTTTTGACCTCAATTCCACGGTCCACTTAACATAGAAGATGATAGTGCGAGTGGGGCATCCGTGTACTCTGGACACATTCTTGTTTTCTAATATTTCAGTGTTAAGTTTTAAAATCATGCAGGTTTTATAAATTCAGGTATACATTTTTAGAATTTAAGAAAAGCTATGTTATTTATTTTAAGGCATTATTTATATTCTCATGAAGAAGCCTTAAACATTGGTTGTGTGACCCTAGACAATTTCATTCTAACAACTCAATAAATATTTTCATTTGAATATTTATAATGCTTATTTTTTTTTTACTTTTTTCCCTGCCAATTTCCCAAAATTGATACACAAAAACACTTTACGATACTTCAAAATAGTCATCCATTTGAATAATTGCTTCATTCTAGGTTTTGAAAGCTACATGATATGATATTTTTTGTACAATATAGTATGTAATACACTGTTTACACTGAAAAAAAGGTATAAAAATTTCAGATTATCATAGATTTTTTGTTATATTAAAGTGAAAGTGTATTTTTTTTTTTTTTTTTCAAAGTTAGTTTTGCACATTGTTGTGAAAATTATGTGTTTGAAATTAATGAAGAATAAAATATATGATAGAAATATGATTGAAACTGTATAATTGTACACAAGAATTAATTTCTCTAATTTTGGTAGAAATGGAATATTGTGTTGATATCATATGTGTATGTATCCTGATAGTCTTGTGATATGAAAGAAAAGATTAAATTGTTTTTGTTAAAAAGTCACAATAAATATAGCTTATTTTAAGATTTAACAAATTTCACATAGATTGTGAAAAATTGAACAAGCTTCATACTCATAAAATTACGCAAATTTTCAAATTCACAAGTTATACTGAAACATGAGCTCTAACAAGTTTTATGACATTGTATCAACCAAAGAAAAAAGACAAACCAAATATGTTTACATTTTCTGAGATGTCAACGCCTTCATATTCTTTACATCTTGATTGTGAAATGGTGCATGAGGGTAGTAATGCCCTTTACTGTCAGGCGTCAAACAGCCATTTTCGGCTACTGTTAGCGTCAAATTGATTAAAGTTTTACCGTGACTCGTCAAAATATCCTTACCGTAATTTGTCAGAGGTCTCAAATAATTATCGTTACCGTTATTTTTGGAAAAAAATTAACGTGATTCGTCAAAATCATTCGATTTTATTATCGTCTAAAAGAGCGTGCATATTTTGTCGTCATGCACCAAAAATTACAGTTAACGTCATTTGGCAAGAATTTTTACTGTTATTCGTCATGAAGGTACCCCCATTACCATCCTCGTGCATTCTTCTTTACCTCTTGCCAGAAAGCCTGTACACATATAATTTCCAATGCAATGGAAGTAACATTTTCTTAGGGCAATTAATATGTTTTTTTTTATGACAGGTATTACTCCTATAGTTGATGTGTTTCCCTCTGTTTTAGTTTGTAATCTGTTTTGTCTCAATCGATTTATGACTTTGGAACAGCGAGATACATATGTTACTTTAAAAAAAGGGGAAAAACATCAACTATACAGTAGGTTATGAGAAAAATGTTGATATTAAAAAAATACAGCAATGTAAACCAAAAAGAACTTTTCTGGAATTTTAATTAATTTGTTTGAAAAAGATTAGTTTTAAGTTAAAGTCCTAACATATTCTGAAATATTTTTGACTATTTTGTGTTTCATGGAGCAACAACAATTAGTCTAAGTAGACAAATTAACCATGTTGTCAGACTATCTGAATACATATATAATAACCTCAGGAAAGATGGTTTACAGAGAAAGAAGAAAAATATGTGATTCTGTAAATGCATTTATTGTGACTTGGTGTTTGAATGACTCTTGTTGTGTTATATATTAAAAGCATTAAGTGCAATCTTTGTTCATCCATTGCTTATAAGATATATATGTGTACTATAATTGTTATTCATATTTGTTAATTTATTGTGTTTTTGTATGTTTAATTGTTAAAGTTGTGTAAAATGATTATGTTTTTCTTGTTAGATTATATCTTTGGAATTGACTTTTGAAGAAAACTAGTCAAAATAGAAATAATTGAACAATTTTTAATTTATTTTGAATAAGTTTTTTGTTCTGTTTATGCACTTAACATTTTATACCCCATGACACTTACTGAGTAGAATAGTATATGTCTGGTTGTTTTGATTTTAGCTCATCTGGCCCAAAGGGCCATTGTTAGCTTTTGCCATCTCTTGGAGTCTGTAGCCTGTTGTCAGCATTGTCAGTTATTTTTTATGAAGACCATCTCCTCTGAAACTTCAGGGCATAATTTAACCAAAGTTGGCCACAATCATCATTTGGGTATCTTGGTTTTTTTTTAAACCAACATATCTGACATGGGTTCAAATAAAATATAAGGGTAAAAGGCAAGCCACACATACTCTTTAGAGCCTGTAGTTTTTTATTTTATACACTGTAGTTTTTTGGCGTATAGAAAAGTCCCCAGATAAAGGAAAAGCAACAAATAGAATTGTTTTTTAAACATCAGATTTAAATCCAAGTTAAGATTTAACAAATTATGATAGTTGCAAATAGGGCTGGCAAATGGATCCTTCTTGGATCTCTTCTTATATAGATACATCAACAAAGATTCATTTTTTTTAGTTAAAGTTAAACATGCAGATGAATATTTTGCAATTACTCTACAATTTGATGCAGAAAAAAAGTTCTAAATTGAAAAATACATAAATAATTAAAGATACAGGTATTTAGAGGTATCCATTCTACATCTATTTTTACACGGAAAATATTTTCTAATGAACTAAAAATTTATTCAAAAGAAATTCATTGTTTGTGATGTAGATTATATAAACTATTTATATGGCTTTTCAAATATATATCTTATTTTGTATTGTTAGATTTATAATTTTTCTACTAATGAAATCATGGCATTTTTCATCCATACATTTACTTCATACAATGCTTTATATGACTGGTTCTAATATGTAAAATGGGCATCAGTTTACTTTTGAGTGTTGTGATACCATTTATGATAACAAAACAGAAATGTAAATTACACATTCATTAAAAAAGAAACCTAAGTACACAAAAACAGAAAGAACAAAAATGTTTAAGAAAATAAGGAAATTCGCAATAATTATTGCAGTAGGAAGATTGTGGATTGTGTGATATTTTAAAGGTTTGACTTTTGATAGTTTATATGTAAATTTTATTGTCAAATTGAGATATTTGTTATTTTTCAGTTTTGTAAAATTTTAAAGCATTGTCTTTGATTATTTTAGTAGATAACCAACCAAATTATTTTAAAAAGTGAAATTTCATTATAATGGCACCTTGAAAGAGGATATTTTGTTATATTGCACGACTGTTAAGCAAAATTGCTTACTCAACTTAAAGTTTAAACATTCTCAATAATGATTTTTGCTTCATATGTTTTCTTAAATATGCGTTAACCAGACTACACCTTATTGTTTTAAAATGATGAAATCTTATATATATATGCACAACTTTATTTCAAAGATCTGTAAAAATTAATTTTTCCAAAAAATGTCTGTCAGTTATTACTGCAAGAACAAAAACACCTAAATAACCTCAAATTGGATAAGATAACAAATAGGGTGAGACAAATAATTCATTTAAGGTAGATAGGGTGTCTTCCTCCATCTTGGATTTGGAGATACCAGAAAACAAGGTCTAGATCTTTAATAGAATGTGCAAATTTTTAGAGAAGTAGATAATTCATGTGTAAGAAATTCCACTTCTACATAGAAAATGACATGTTTTATCATATTTATGATTGTATTTTACAAAAAAACAGAAATGTTTTGTTTGAACAATTTTTTTCCAACTTTGCCACATAAGGGGAGGCAACTCAAATGCAAGGGCAGATAATTCAGATTAAGGTATTTTTACAATAGAATGTGTTAGGAATTTCTCTATTTTATTATGTAACAAGAAAACAGGTCAGGTGACCCCATTTTTTCTTTTTCTTAACTGAAAGCAAACTATCAAAGCTATCTTCTCATATGTTATCTCAAAATTCTATGGTGTAGTTTACGCTTTATTGCAGAAAATTGGGGTTTCCATGCATAATCTATACAAAATTTGACAATTTTGAACACCGTGTAGCATGAAAAAAAGCCCGGTGACCCATTCTTTTTATTACTTTTTTTTAAAAAGCATAATATAAACTTCATTTTGGCAAATTATTAAAAAATTCTATGGATTATAATTTAGACACCCCATCTACCTTAACACAGAAAAAATAATATAACAAATCAACAAACATTTTTATTCACACAACAAATTCCCTGCTTTGCTTAAACTGCTGATATTCAATTGATGAAATTTTACTGTATATGAATATTGTTTAATTTTTCACATATTATTCCCCGGTTTTCAGCAAGTTCATGTAGAGTAGTTATTTTAAGAAAAGAAAAATTTGTATCATTCATCAATTTATATGTTTAAATGATGTCATTTTATACTTGTCATTTAATATGTAAACTGTGGCACAATCTACAAAGACATAAAAATTCAAACTCTATTCTTAGCTTTTCTTCTTTTTATACGTCCGTCAAAATTTTGACGGGATGAATTATGTTATACAAATGTCCGGTGTCCGTCCGCCTGTCCGTCTTTCCGTCGTAAACATTTCGCACCGTAACTTGAGAACGACTTATCCAAATTTCAAGAAACTTATTATAGTTGTTTTTTATGATGGTCAAATGATCTGTATACTTTTTGGTGAAGATAAGATTAAAACTTTTTGAGTTACGGCACTTTGTAACTAAAACAGGGGGTGTTTTTTTTCACATGTCGTTCCGTATATCAAAAACAATTTTTGATTATTGCTTAAAACTTTACACAATTCTTAGTTATATTAATCTTAAGATCTGTATACTTTTTGGTGATGATTAAAAATTTCATTTTTGAGTAATTGAGTATTTTGTAGAAAAGGGGGAGGGGTTTTTACATGTCGCGCCATATCTCAAAAACGATTTATGATTATTGCTTAAAACTTTACACACTTCTTTGTTATATTAATCTTAACATCTGTATACTTTTTGGTGATGATTCAAAATTTTATTTTTCAGTTATTTAGTATATTTTAAAAAAGGGGAGGGTTTTTTTACATGTCACGCCGTATCTCAAAAACAATTTATGATAATTGCTTAAAACTTTACACATTTTTTTGTTATATTAATCTAAAGATCTGTATACTTTTTGGTTTTGATTCAAAATTTTATTTTAGTGATATTTAGTTTTTTTGAAGAAAGGTTATTGTTCATGATTGGTAAAATCCAATCATGCCTAAATATCTCATAAGTTGTTTTCTATTTGTAGGAGGAGGAAATTTGGAAATGGCTTCCACTTTAGCCATAATAGGTTTCACTTGACCTTGGCCAACTGTATGCCCTAAATAATCAACAGTGGCCTGACAAAATTCACTTTTACCAAGATTAATAGTCAAATTTGATTGTGACAGTCTATCAAAAGTATCATACAAATGTGTTAAATACTGTTCCCAGCTATCACTACATACAATTAGATCATCAATATAAGCATAACAACAGTTTAAATCTTTTATAACATTATTGATCATTCTTTGAAATGTAGCTGGTGCACTTTTCATGCCAAATGGCATTACAGTATATTGAAATAAGCCATCTGGTGTAACAAAAGCTGATATTTCACGAGCTCTCTGTGTCAATGGAACTTGCCAATAACCTTTCAACAAATCAAATTTGCTCACAAATTTTGCTTGACCAATGTTGTCAATACAATCATCTATCCTTGGAATAGGATAGGAATCAGATTTTGAGACTGAATTTACTTTTCTGAAATCAGTCACAAAACAAAAGGTTTTATCTGGTTTTGGCACAAGGAGACAAGGAGAGCTCCATTCACTGCTACTCGGCTCAATAATATCATTGTCAACCATATATTTAATTTCTTTTCTCATAGCTTCAAGTTTGAGTGGATTGAGCCGGTAAGGATGTTGCTTAATTGGAGAAGCATCTCCTACATCAACATCATGACAAACAGCAGTGGTTTTGTTTGGCAAATCTGGAAAAAGATTTTTAAAAGAAAATACCAAAGTTTTTATTTCTTCTCTACGATCAAAAGACAGATGTGCAAGTTTTGAGTCTAAATTTGACAAAATTTCTGAATTTTTCAATCTAACTGTCTCTTCCAGAGTTTAAGAACTAAAAGGTGGTTCAATTACATCTGGTTTGTCATGATTGTTCTCAAATTTAACCATGCCTAAAGTGGCAACAGGTTTACTCTCACATTCATTAGTACGCTCAAAATATGGTTTTAACATATTAATATGACACACTCTGTTTTGTTTGCGCCGACCTGGAGTTTTTACAATATAATTCAAATCATTGATTTTACTCTCTATTGTATAAGCACCACAATATTTAGCCTGTAAAGGATGTCCAGGGACTGGCAAAAATACAAGTACCCTATCACCAGGCTCAAAAACTCTGTCCCTGGCATCTTTATCATACCATATTTTCATCTTGTTCTGTACATTTTTTAAGTTTTTCTGAGCAATTTGACAAGCAGTATACAATTTTTCTTTAAATCAAGATACATAGTCTAAAAGATTCAAGTCAGTATGTTCAGTAAGCCATTTTTCCTTAATCAATTTTAACGGTCCCCTTACAGTATGGCCAAATACCAACTCAAAGGGACTAAATCCAAGGGATTCTTGAACAGCCTCTCGGACTGCAAAAAGTAGAAAGTGAACTCCATCATCCCAGTCTCTGTCAAATTGAAGACAAAACGTTCTAATCATGTTCTTCAATGTTTGATGAAAACGTTCTAAGGCACCTTGAGATTCTGGATGGTACGCACTTGAGCTATTCTGAGCAATCCCTAACTGGTACACGACTCGCTGAAATAAACCTGACATGAAATTTGATCCCTGGTCGGACTGTATAGACTTAGGAAGTCCTACTAATGTGAAAAATTTGATAAGTGCTTTGACAATAGTAGGTGTCTTGATATTTCTTAGCGGAATAGCCTCAGGAAAGCGAGTGGATGTACACATGATTGTCAATAAATACGCATTTCCAGTCTTGGTCTTTGGTAAAGGTCCAACGCAGTCAATTAGAACTCTGCTAAAAGGTTCGTCAAAAGCTGGAATAGGCAGAAGTGGTGCTGGTGGTATTGTCTGGTTAGGCTACCAACAACCTGGCATATATGGCATGATTTGCAGTATTCTGGGACATCATTTTGAAGTCTGGGCCAGTAGAAATGCTGCAATATCTTAAGGCAAGTCTTTCTTATACCTAAGTGTCCAGCCAAGGGGGTGTCATGGGCAAGACCAATAATTTCTTGTCTATAAACTTTAGGCACCACCACTTGGTATACCACTCTCCATTCCTCCTCTGGGGTAGCATCAGGAGGCCTCCACTTCCTCATTAAAATGCCGTCTTGATGGTAATAGCATTCGGCCACTTTGTCTGCTTCCTCCTGTGGTTGAGCCCTCTTGCAGAGCTGAAGAACCTCAGGGTCTTTATTTTGTTCTTCCAAAAAGTTCTTTCTGTTTAATGAATGGCTGTTTACATCTGGCCATGGCAGAATTACATTCTTGTTAACATTAGGTGGTCTTATTATGGCCTTTTCTGAGCTACCAGGACCTTCAATGTCGGCTAGGAAAGTGTCATAAAGGTCCATGTAATCAAACTGGTTTTCTTGCAAATCCTCATCTTGTTGTTTTCTAGCCATCGCTCTAGTGACAACACAAGCTGGATAGAATTCAGCATCATCTTCAGGTGATTTAACATCCACCACCGGTTCACTGGTAACAATTGGTTCAGCAACCACTTTGTTCCTAGCTAGATCATTTCCTAGCAATAATGTAACACCCTCAACAGGGAGATTAGGACGAACACCCACAATAACTGGTCCAGTTATCAAATCTGACGTCAGATAAATACGATGGAGAGGAACATCTATACAACCTAACTCTACACCTTGTAACAAAACGGAGGCACCAACAGAAGTCTTCTCGGACAAAGGCAACACACCTTCTAACAATAAAGACTGAGAAGCTCCAGTGTCCCGTAAAATCTTAATAGGCTGAAGAGTGGTATCATCAACAATAGAAATAAACCCATCAGACATAAAGGGTTTATATTCCTCCATGTAATCACAAAAACTGGACTTAAAAGCCTGACTCGCAGGACATTCCAACGTACTGGTAATATAATGTGTCGTACAAGCACTGGACTTCGGCTTATTATCTCGTTCATTCTTCTTCTGGAGTCTAAAACAATCAGCCATCAGGTGACCAATTTTCTTACAATAAGCAAAAATCAGTGACTTCTTCTCAAAAGTATCAAATTTTGGACTAGACATATTATAATTGGACTGACTCTTATTCTGTGCAACAGGCTTACTATCAGTACGCTCAGTGCTTTGATTTTTGTAATTTCCACTTGAAGTATTAACATTTTGACCCTTGAAACTTCTTTTATGTGAAAGGGTATAATTATCTGAAATTACAGCTGCATCATGTATTGTCCCAACAGTTTTGTCGTCTAAATGTGTTTTTAAGTCTAAATGAACACATTGTTTGAACTCTTCTAATAACATCAATTGTCTTAGGTTATCAAAATTGTTATCTGTTTTCTTTGAAGTAAGCCATTTATCAAATAGATCTTCTTTTCCCGAGCAAATGCCACATAGGTTTGCGAATCAAACTTTTTATAAGATCTAAATTTCTGTCTATATGCTTCTGGTACTAGCTCATAAGCTTTCAAAACTTCCTGTTTCACCGTGTCATAATCGGAACTTTTTTCTGATGGAAGTGCGGAGTATATTTCAGCGGCCTTACCCTCAAAAACACTTTGTAGCATTGTAGTCCAATATGGCTTTGGCCAATTCAAATTATGAGCAATTTTCTCAAACTGTGGAAAATATTTATCGACTGTTTTTTCACAAAATTTGGGAACCAAACGTATATTTTTTGCTGCATCAAAATATTCTGATTTCGACTGGACTTTGGTGTTGCTTTCTTCTTTGACCATTTCAATTTTCATTTTCTCCATCTCTAGCCTTTCCCTCATTTCAAGTTCTTTTAATTTAAATTCATCTTCTTTTTCCTTTTTATCCATTTCCAATCTTTCCTTCATTTCAAGTTCTTTTATTTTCTCCGTCTCCTTCATTTCCAGTTTTTTTAATTTAAGTTTATGTTCTAATTCAAGCTGTTTTAATTTAAAGCGTCAACGTTTTCGACCTTAAGATCAAGAGCCTCTTCACCTAAAATTTCTGCGTCCACTAATTTGTCTATAACCAAATTTTTTATAATTTGTTTTCTCATAGATACTGTAAAATCTAATTTCAGATGTTTAGCAAGCAACACTAATTCCTCTTTCTTTAAATTATCAAAACTCTCCAGGTCTGTCGTTTTCAAAAAATTACCGGCATCAAATGCCATTTTGTAGAATTTTGTTGGCTAGTTATAATAAAAATTACTAAAAAAATTTTGAATAAGATATTTTCAGTCTCCCGGACGAGCCCCCAATTTCTGTTACGGCCAGAAATCACCTTTAAATTGTAGCCAACAAAAGACACAAATCAATAATAAAATTTAACAATATTTATTATACAAAAGTTTACAAGAAGTAATACACAAATATTACTGTCAACTTCAAAATATGAGTCCAATCTTTTATCTTTATCTGTATCCGGATATCTTTCAGAATCCAATCTGAATATTACGGTCACAATCCAGTATGATGTTGTTTGTAGAATAAAAGTGTCAATCCAAATGTTTTTAATATAAATGTCTATCAATGTCTAAGTCTAAGTCCAAGAGTGAGTGTTTAACTTTAGTGTCTGTATATATATAGTTGTCATGGAAGATTCTAGAACAGTCTATAATGGAACATCCTAGAAAGTTACAACAGAAGTTTCTAGTAAAATGTAGAAGTTTATATAACGCATCTTTTATTAGGATCATTCTGGAAAGTTCCAATCATTCTGTAATTGTTCCAGAGATTTCTAAACTGCACAGTTCTAAGATTATTCTGTAAACAACTATCAGGCCACACAACACAAATCAGGCCAACATAAATAAATACAATAATGACAATATCATAACAGTATCATGCGCTCATGGCGCAGCTGTTTATTAAGTATAGTTGAAACAGCCTAAATAAACTTCAGTATTTGTGTGAAATATGTAAGTATATATTGTAAATTCAGAAATTAGTGTGATGATTTTATTATTGTGAAAAATGCAACAGGGTTATAATCGCAATAATTTAAACTTGCATTTCATTTTTAATGGCCCTGCAAAGAAGTTGTCGGTGCCATGTAGTTTTACCCTTGTCCGTCATTCTGTAATTCCGTCATTCCGCAACAAATCATTATAGAGTTTTTTTCTTAACGCCTTCAGATGTTGGGCTGATTTTTGGTATGTGAGTTAACCATGATGAGTTACAGATCAAGTTTAAGTTTCGTTTGCTGATTTTTGATATGTGAGACTACCATCATTTTTGTGTTCACATGTGTTATTGAAATTGCAGATTTTTTAACTTTTTGGGACGGGCCATTTGTGTCACTTTGACACATCTAGTTTAATATGAATTAAACATGTTTTTTTTGTTCTTTTGCAAAACTAAAATCGCACTTGATTCTAAATTGACAAAATCGCAATAATAACTGCACGCAATAATTTCTGAATTTACAGTAACTTAAATGAAAAGTACATTTCCTTTTTGTCTTTTGCAGTGCAAATGATATGAAAACTAATTACCAGTATCTGGATGTTTTATGTGTGATTGGAATTAAGAGGAACATTATTCATTTTTGTTTTGTCTGAAGTAGCAGAATGCTTATCAGGATTCAACATTGAAAGTGTTCACTATTTGTATGTAAAAGATGGTATTTTAGAAAGTAGAAGACCAGGAAGCTTCATTTCTTATATTAAGATGTCTTTTGTAGCAAATTTTCCATGTCATATGTCCATTGTACTTGACCTTGTTATCATAGTTCTTTAACTGTGAAAATAAGCTGTATAGCTCTTTTTTATTTATTATGAGTAAAAGGATAAGTCTATTCAGTATAAGTGGATTACTGCATATCTGTTAGAAATGAGAGTTTAGCTGGCCTTGACGATGGCCTTATTTTAAAGGTTGGTTGTTTAATGTTAAATTTTCTGTTTCAGTCTGTTTCTCAGATTCTGTAAGCAATAAGTCAACCACATTTGGGATATGGTCTACCTTTAAAACAATTTCATTTTACCTTGACCTCATTTTAAAGGTTCATTAATAAACTTTTGTGTTGAGAGTTTTTGAATTTGTTGGTTTACAGATTTTTTGCTCACTTAGCCCATCTGTTTACTTTTACAAAGATATCTCCTCTGAAACTACTGGGCAAAAAAAATAAACCAGTATCCGATGACCCTGCCAGCCGACAACTTTTTCTATTATCTTCATAACCACTATAGATAAAGAAAATCTGCTGGTGCAAACATGTTTAGAATGATGAGACTATTGACATCAACAATCAGACAACTTCTTATTAGAGTTACATGTATTGCCCTTAACATTTTTTTCTTTTTTTTCTTCTTAAACCTGCTGCTGCTTTTGCCCAACAGTTAGCTTTAAATCGCCCAAAAAAAACTACTAGTATAAAACCATTCAAACAGGAAAACCAACGGTCTATTTATGAACCACATCAACAAACAACAAGAGTGCACACGCTGAAATGTCTCGCCTTCTTTACTAATCATTGATATTATGTTGATAGTCCTAAGTATAAAGCTAAGCTTTATTACAACTATCACATAAACAGAACATTAACCAAGATAACTAAACATAGACCAATGAACCTTGAAAATGAGGTCAAGGTCAGATGAACCATGCCAGGCAGACATGTACAGCTAACAATGCTTCTCTACAACATATATAGTTGACCTATTACTTATAGTTTAAGAAAAATAGACCAAAACACAAAAACTTAACACTGTGCAATGAACCGTGAAAATGAGGTCACGGTCAAATAAAACCTGCACAACTGACATAAAGATCATAAAATATTTCCATTCACCAAATATAGTTGACCTATGGCATATAGAATTAGATAAAAAGACCAAAACTCAAAAACTTAACTTTGACCACTGAACCATGAAAATGAGGTCAAGGTCACATGACATCTGCCCGCTAGACATGTACACCTTACAATCATTCCATACAACAAATATAGTAGACCTATTGCATATAGTATGAGAAAAACAGACCAAAACACAAAAATTTAACTATAACCACTGAACCATGAAAATGAGGTCAAGGTCAGATGACACCTGCCAGTTGGACATGTACACCTTACAGTCCTTCCATACAAATGAAAACTGTCTGACAGACATGAGGACCTTGCAAGGTACGCACATATCAAATATAGTTATCCTATTACTTATAATAAGAGAGAATTCAACATTACAAAAAATCTGAACTTTTTTTTCAAGTGGACACTGAACCATGAAAATGAGGTCAAGGTCATTGGACATGTGACTGACGGAAACTTCGTAACATGAGGCATCTATATACAAAGTATGAAGCATCCAGGTCTTCCACCTTCTAAAATATAAAGCTTTTAAGAAGTTAGCTAACGCCGCCGCCGCCGCCGAAAGGATCACTATCCCTATGTCGAGCTTTCTGCAACAAAAGTTGCAGGCTCGACAACAAACCACTGATTATCAGGTTTCTGACTTTTGGACAGGTGCAAACAAATGCATAAGACCACCAATGCAGTTGATGGAAAATTTATGTCTGTTAAAAGTAATCTGTTTTTTGGAATATTTTGTGAAAAGGTGAAAAATACACACAAAACACAGAACCACATATATATTTATTTATTGCTACATCACATTTACAAAGTTCAATCAAACTTAATGGAATGACATTCTTTGACTAGAAAGAAATAAGTATATAAATATAAGATTAACATGTACATGAAAAAATAAATGATTAAAAATGCTGGATATACTGTTTTTGTTACTTTTCATACACTGGATTCATTATTATTTGTTGGATACCACTTTTTGTGGGTTTCCTGGGTACGGTGAACCACCAATCTAAATGTACATTGAAATTGAAATTTCTGTCAGGTTGTTTGCTATAAATATACTATTTATTTTTTTATTCATGTGAAAAGTCAAATTTACCAATTTTTTCATTCATGCTTTTTATTCAAATTGCTTTCATTTCATATATATTTTCAGTATAAATAACCATTTTGCCAGTGCATAACAAAAAAAAGTTAACATTAATTGAGTCCAGCTACAATTGGTCAAGCCTAATCTACTGTCCTGATTACATTCACAAGTAATACTAATGTCCATCAGATCTCATCTAAAGTCCTCTGCTGAAAACATACCCTGAAATAAAATAAAGATTCTTTTGTAATCATCAATGGAAATTGAATTATTTAACTGTTTAATCATGATTTGAAATATATTCATATGCCAAAATAGTAATGTAAAATTGGTTCCCTCATTCATTTAAAATATTGTTTAGAGGGAGAATGTAATGTAAAAATTGCAGGATTCCTAGCTTTTCTTATTCTTTAATTTACAATTACTGCTTTCATCAAAAGTTATAATCATACATTATCAAATCCAGAAAAGGTCATTTTTCGAAGGGCCTGCATTTAATTTTCCTGTGGAAAAACAAGGTATTTTGGTGATTATTTTCTATAAGTGGCTACTATAGTTAAGTGTAATAATAAAGATTATTATACTTTACTAAAGTAGTAATGATAAAATAACAAAAATTAAATGAGAATTTTTTGTGCATGGGACATGATGTAGCATGTAACGTTAAAAAGGGACATAACTCAAGAACTGTAAAAGTGATCGGAGTTTTGTGGTAACAAGCATTGTGTATACATTTCATAACATTTCATTGGCTATTTGAGGCAAACTTAAGTTAGAGAACGAAAACTTCAGGGGCAAAACTCAATAGTAAATGTTACACCACCAAAATTAAAACTTGATCTGTGTATTGTGGTAATGAGCATTGTGTTTCATAACATTTAGTTGAGACAAACTAACATGACCTGTAGAAAACGGAAACGAAAAAAGAAAAGCATTTTTTCCCTTTGAAATGGAAAATAACTCTTAGAATGGTAAAAGTGATGCAACCAAAATTTAAACTTGACCTGTGTTTTGTGCTTATAAGCATTATGTATAATTTTCATAACAATTGGTTGAGGTAAACTAAAGTAAGAGAAAGGAAACCATTTTGGGACTTTAATCCAGATGGACAAGGGTAAAACTTAATGCCACCTTAGCCGTGACAGGGCCATAAAAATACCCTTTTTACCACTTGGAGAAAGTACAGGTAGGAAAAATAACTGTTTGGGAATGTGCATGCAGTAAAAATATTGCGTCAAAATATCAACTAGTGGATGCCTAGTGAAAATGGCAGGCCCACAAGATTTATTTGCAGTTTTGATTTCAGAATCTTGAAAAGGTTATTTTCCCTCGATTCTGCAGACCTCATGAAAAATGATTTTTTTCTCTGTTTCAAATCTTAGATATTAATTTTTGATTAAGGTCATAAATGTATTAAATCACTGTAAATTCAGAATTGTTGCAGTATTTTTATCGCAACAGACATAGTTAAGCATGGATTTTCAAATTTGATAGCATTAATTGTATGCAGCATTTCCTAAAATTATTATCTGGCTATTTTTTTATTGGTTCAACAAAAGCAGTAATATTTACTTGTAAAATTCCCGATTTTACAATATTCCAAAAGGGAACAACTTGTTTAATTTGTATAAGAAAATCACTGTGGATGCATGGACCTAACTAATGAAAATAGGCCATTTCAGAATTTACAGAGTTCCAAAAGGCAACGACTTGAATGATCTTGTATAAGATAACCAGATGCTCCGCAGGGCGCAGCTTTATACGACTGCATAGGTTGAACCCTGAACGGTTGGGGCACGTATGGACACAACATTCAAGCTGGATTCAGCTCTAAATTTGGATTGTGATTAAATAGTTTACACAGCATAGGTTTTGGACACAGAATGAATGTGGTCTAATGAACTTAAAATATTTTTTTTGTCTTTGAGCAATCACTATGCTGTTGAATATTAATCCTCTCAAAAAAATGTTTGAAGAAATTTTCTTTTTATTTATGAAATCTGAAATGAGAAAAATTACCCCCCCCCCCCCCCATTTTTTTTTCACATCCCCCTTTCCCTTTTTTCAAAACTGATCTCAATTCAAATTTCTAATGGAGTTTGCAACAATAACTACTCATTTAAATACATCATAAAATATTAAAATGTAACAAAAAGTGCTCGTTATCACTGAATGGTAAAGAGTGTTTTAATTTATCAGTTGGTAGTAAAAGTGAATATACATTGTGCATTGTATAAAACAATGATTTAAGTTGATTCAACTACTATTCTGGACAAAGAAAGATAACTCCAATCAATTGAAAATTTCTTGCTATTGCACAATATTGTGCAATTAGATATTTCTTGCTATTGCGCAATACTGTGCAATTGAAAATATTTGCTATTGCACAATACTGTGCAATTGAAGATTTCTTGCTTTTGCACAATACTGTGCAATTGAACATTTTTTGCTATTGCACAATACTGTGCAATTGAAGATTTCTTGCTATTGCTGAATACTGTGCAATTGAAAATTTCTTGCTATTGCACAATACTTAATATAATAATTTTGGATCCTGATTTGAACCAACTTGAAACTGGGCCCATAATCAAAAATCTAAGTACATGATTAAATTCAGCATATCAAAAAAGCCAAAGAATTCAATTTTTATTAAAATCAAACTTAGTTTAATTTTGGACCCTTTGGTATTTAATGTAGACCAATTTGAAAACGGGACTAAAAATTAAGAATCTACATACACAGTTAGATTTGGCATATCAAAGAACCCCAATTATTCAATTTTTGATGAAATCAAACAAAGTTTAATTTTGGACCCCGATTTGGACCAACTTGAAAACTGGGCCAATAATCAAAAATCTAAGTACATTTTTAGATTCAGCATATCAAAGAACCCCAAGGATTCAATTTTTGTTAAAATCAAACTAAGTTTAATTTTGGACCCTTTGGACCTTAATGTAGACCAATTGGAAAACGGGACCAAAAATTAAGAATCTACATACACAGTTAGATCCGGCATATCAAAGAACCCCAATTATTCAATTTTTGATGAAATCAAACAAAGTTCAATTTTGGACCCTTTGGGCCCCTTATTCCTAAAAACCTGTTGGGACCAAAACTCCCAAAATCAAACCCAACCTTCCTTTTATGGTCATAAACCTTGTGTTTAAATTTCAAAGATTTCTATTTACTTATACTAAAGTTATGGTGCGAAAACCAAGAATAATGCTTACTTGGGCCCCTTTTTGGCCCCTAATTCCTAAACTGTTCAGACCTCAACTCCCAAAATCAATCCCAACCTTCCTTTTGTGGTCATAAACCTTGTGTTTAAATTTCATTGATTTCTATTTACTTATACTAAAGTTATTGTGCGAAAACCAAGAATAATGCTTATTTGGGCCCTTTTTTGGCCCCTAATTCCTAAACTGTTTGAACTAAAACTCCCAAAATCAATCCCAACCTTCCTTTTGTGGTCATAAACCTTGTGTCAAAATTGCATAGATTTCTATTTACTTAAACTAAAGTTATAGTGCGAAAACCAAGAAAATTCTTATTTGGGCCCTTTTTGGCCCCTAATTCCTAAAATTTTGGGACCAAAACTCCCAAAATCAATCCCAACCTTCCTTTTGAGGTTATAAACCTTGTGTTAAAATTTCATAGATTTCTATTCACTTTTACTAAAGTAAGAGTGCAAAAACTAAAAGTATTCGGACGACGACGACGCAAGACGCAAGACGACGACGCCAACGTGATAGCAATATACGACGAAAAATTAAAATTTTTGCGGTCGTATAAAAACTGTAGATCCACAGCCTAACTAATAAAAATAATAGTCCTCAGAATAAATCTTATATTCAACATACCTTTGCTCTTCTCAATATAGAATCTTTGCTAGCATCATATGGTGCATCTTTACTAGGGATTTCTATCACTGCTGGAATTGGCTGGTCATGTGAATCTATTGCATATCTTATTTCTTCTGCTATCTGAAAGAAAACATTAAAAAATCTCGATGTTATACTTGAAAAAAAACAAGACTGTAATTACTAAATGTAATATTTTATAAATAGTTCTATTATTTTAAAGGATTCATTGGACAAAATGAAAGTTACTGTAAATTATTGCGTGCATTTATTATTGTGATTTTGTCATTTTAGACTTAAATGCGAATTCTGAGGCAATTCATGCTTAATTCATATAAAATATTTCAAAATGCAAGTTAAAATTAATGCTTTTACAACTATGTCGCATTTTTCGCAATAGTAAAAACCTCACAATAATTTCAGAATCTACAGTATTGCTAACCTAATGAAAGTTTTCCACAGTGCTATCTCTATCTGGACAAGGTATTTAAACCTTTGTAAGTTCACGTCCTTATTGAAATACGATAGCTATTGTTCTTTGTGTAGTTTTTTTCACTGGGATCTTTAAATTTCTTCTTAGAGACTTATTGATTAAACTACCTGAGTAAAGAAAAATCTTGTAAATAGAGGGAAATACATGTTTTATACTCAAAACTGCTTGACCTGAAGGTGACCTTTTATCACAGGTTTGACTGTACCCTTACATTTGACTTGAGGTGACCTTTATAACAGGTTTGACTGTACCCTTACATTTGACTTGAGGTGACCTTTATCACAGGTTTGACTGTATCCTTACATTTGACTTGAGGTGACCTTTATAACAGGTTTGACTGTACCCTTACATTTGACTTGAGGTGACCTTTATCACAGATTGACTGTATCCTTACATTTGACTTGAGGTGACCTTTATAACAGGTTTGACTGTACCCTTACATTTGACTTGAGGTGACCTTTATCACAGGTTTGACTGCATCCTTACATTTGACTTGAGGTGACCTTTATAACAGGTTTGACTGTACCCTTACATTTGACTTGAGGTGACCTTTATCACAGGTTTGACTGTATCCTTACATTTGACTTGAGGTGACCTTTATAACAGGTTAGACTGTACCCTTACATTTGACTTGAGGTGACCTTTATCACAGGTTTGACTGTATCCTTACATTTGACTTGAGGTGACCTTTATCACAGGTTTGACTGTACCCTTATATTTGACTTGAGGTGACCTTTATAACAGGTTTGACTGTACTATATAATTTGACTTTGATACTCACTGTTTGATTTATTAATACAATAGCTATATCATCTCTCTTCAGAAATCCTCTAAATGCTTCTTCTATGTCATGACGAGGAGTGTCTAAAATTAAAAGATACACTTGCATTTATTTTAAAGAATTGAAAGAGAAATTTAAACAGAATGAGTGTAAAACTTTTTCTATGTATAAAGCAGGATCATCTTTTAACATCTTAGATTGGGTTACTGATCAGGAGCTAATGTGTATATATAGATCTAACAATTTTTTTCAGAAGATCAAAAAAATAGCTGATAGATATAGGGGGATAGATGTTCAAATTATTCTTTTTAGCCATTTCTTACTTTTAAGTTTTGATTTAACAATTAACAATTTAAACCAATGTTTTGAAAAGTGGAGGAAATGAAAAGACAGAACATCCAGTTACAATATTTTGGAATATTTATTTTAACACCAAAAAAAAAAGGCAGATTGGAAACAAGTTCATCTTTTGATAAACTTGGTTTGGTTACTAGAAAAGTGAGAGAAAAACAAGGACATATAGTCTCCCTTAGTTATCATTATTTTAGGTATGTGCGACAAATTTACCTTAATTTAGGTTTTGGTATTTCTAGAAATTTAAAAGTAGTTGATATCATTATAACCTCAAGGTATCCTTCTTCTATCAGTATTGTGACTGAATGGTTATATTCATTTTCAGTAGTGAATCCAGGGTGGAGGTGCATGGGTTGGACCTCCCCTTTTTTTGGACGATCAATGCATTTGAATGGGGCGATATTAATATAGTTGGAACTCCCCTTTTCAAAATGGCTGGATCCAACCCTGCTTTTTATAGCTCCCCTCTGGCATTAACTTTTCAGGAGTGAAAAAAATATATGTTAAATCTAGGATAAGGTTTAGAAATTTAACCAATGTTAAAGTAAGGCATAGTAAGGAATGGGTTAGCATGGTTAGACCTCAAGATATTTAAAAGATTC
This sequence comes from Mytilus galloprovincialis, assembly GCF_965363235.1. Lineage (NCBI taxonomy): Eukaryota > Metazoa > Mollusca > Bivalvia > Mytilida > Mytilidae > Mytilus > Mytilus galloprovincialis. The sequence goes on from NC_134839.1 coordinate 58,796,335, forward strand.
ATGTAACTTATAAGTATGCCAAGGCTCTATGTTGGGGGTCTCATTGGGGGGGGGGGGGAATCCTGCTTACTGCATTGTCAGATTCCTGTATGCTGCTTACACTATGTACGTATGCAATTCTCATTTTTTTGTAATTTCTCATGTCCTGCTAGACTTTATCACAATAATTTGACTTTCACATGTCACACTTACAAAAAAGTCGTCAATCCTGCGTCACGCTTAGACCCAAATGAGACCCACTATGTAAAAGACTGTACTTTAACCTATAACGGTTTACTTTTACAAATTATGACTTGCATGTATAGTTGTCTCATTTGCAGTCATACCATGGCCACATCTTCTTATATCTACATACAATATACCGGTAATAAAACTTGTTAAAAAAAAATTAAAAGTAAATCAAATTTCTAAAATACTTACTTTTATTAACAACAAGAAAATTTGGCTCTCTTTTTTTATTCAACTCTCCAATTCCACCCAGCAAAAACCCAGTACAGGTATCCTGTAAAAAAAATATCTGATTAGAAGCTCTGGACAAAATTACATGAAGCAGCTTAAATAACATTGAATACATTAAACATTGTACATGTACATTGTATTTTCTACAACCAGTTGTCATCAAGCTTTCATGAGCATGATGAGTGTAACAAAACATGGAGATGGAGTTTAAGTTCCAGTTTGTGATATAAAGTTCCAGTTATGGTCAGAAGTCTAGTTAGCCTTAATGTGGTATTGGCCTGTTGTTTCAGGGGCGAATCCAGCCATTTTAAAAAGGGGTTCCCAACCAAGAGTAAAGGGGGGGGGGGGGGGGTTTCCAGCTATATGTTCCCATTCAAATGCATTGATCACCCAAAAAAAAAGGGGTGTTCCAACTCCCGGAACCCCCCTGGATCCGCCAATGTGTTTTGCTATCACTATGTCATCAATAATAGGTCTTGGACTTAACTGTCTTTACAGGTTAAAAAAAGATCCTCATATGATATATTGATATTGGGTAACCTGTACAAACTCACCTCAGATCAATTGGGCAGATTTTTATATCTGTACAAAGATTGGTAATAAGTCAATTTAGTATAGTACATGTAGTAGTAGTTATTTTAAGAAACAAATGATTGTTTTAATAAAACTATATCATGTATATCTTAAAAAGCGAAGAAAAGAAATTTACATTGAAAATGACTTCATATATTAAATTCCTAACGACCATGACAATCATGACAATAGGAAAAGGAATAAAAAATTTCCGTAATTAAGTTATTTTTTTTAACAGACATAAGATCACATAACATGGATGTTGAGTTTTTTTTACAATAAATGTTTATATACTTTTTTTTAACAAATCTATTCTGTTTGGATAATAATGTAATAATTCAATAGACAACTTTCGAGTTTGATGCATTTCCGTCAAAAAGTCTGGTTTTAGTGAACATCATTTGTGCGTTTAGGGGCATCATCACTTCCATTCCAATGTTGAGCAAGTGGTTGAGAAACTATAATGTTATATTGTATGAATGATTAGGCAAATTAAATTATTATAATTTATAGACAATCAGCACTGCTGTCATTTGGGAATTGTAATTAATAAAATTGAGAATGGAAATGGGGAATGTGCCAAAGAGACAACAATCCTACCATAGAAAAAAACAACAGCAGAAGGTCACCAACAGGTCTTCAATGTAGCGAGAAATTCCCGCATACTTACAAAACAAATATTATTTGTAGTTTATCCTGCACAATGACAATCACTGAGATGATTGATGAAGGTTAATAGTGCAGGGATACAGGCGACCCCCTCTATCTGGTAAATGACGTCATAAAAGCGTGCATAATTGACTAGTTTTTTCTGGTGACAGATGAACTCGAAATTGGTCTATTATGACATCATAAACATGATAAAGTATTCTAAATTTTTGCTTCAACTTCTTCCCCTTTTTAAGGTACAAAGTAACACGTCCAAATAATAATGATGTCTTGAAAAGCTATTAAATTTTTAGATATGATGCCTACCTGGTCATAATGACTTGGACTAACTTAACACCTGCCTCATACATGTACATTGTATCACTAAATGCACTAGGTGACAATCTGTGAGGCTCTTATATTTTATTTAGAGTCAGCATATATATACATAATAACAGACAAAACATGAGCTCTGGTGAGCTCTTTGACTGACTATCACATAAAAAATCATGCAGCAACATGCAAATATTAACAAATAAAAATGAAAAAGCATGCAAATATAATGAAAGCAAAATTAAACATCATACAGAAAGGGCAACAATTACAAAACTAACAGTCCAAAATAATACTTTGATACTGTAAGATTAAGAGAGCATTACATATTTTGACAGAGATAAATATACAGATATGCCATGGGTAACCATAATATCCAGATGGGGTTGGACATGGGCTACTCTATTTGGATATTAAGTAAGGAGAGTTTTTTGCGAACTGTATACTACCTCGCGGAACTACTTGTGTAATATTAAATGTTTTTATATACATAAAATAAAGTTTCTAATCTTACTTCATCCCCAATTACTGCAATTAATCTTCCTTTTTGAGCAGAATGAGCCATTTTCACATCATATGATACGATTTTGCAAGGAGTGAATACTATCAAAACCAATTCCCGGATCAGGTTATGTTACTTAGTCCGATATTGTTACGCATTGGGTGATAACATCGTGACTAGCTCAAGGCATAGATATAATTATATCGGCTATGTCTGCTCAGGCAGGAACAGATATATAGTTAGATTAACTGTTCCCAGCAACACAGTCAAACATACAAGATTAATTATAAAATAAATTTCATATTGAAATCTGTGGTTGCTTCATTCAGTACTGATACTATTATAATAACTGTGTTATAGTAGTCTCAGTCCAGTACAAGAAACCATATAGAAACTCAAGTGTTACAAATGCCTCATGTTTACAAGTATTTCTGTTAGTTCTATCAGAGACATATAATACATAGTCTATGAGGTATACTGTAAATAACAAGCATATTTAATAAAGGCTATTTTAAAATGTGACTAATCTGTAGTAAGCACCAAGATGCTTATTAAAAGGGACTCCCCTACTTGTACTTAGTGCAGATGAGTCAAACTCCTAAATTATTTAAAATATATTTTAAAAAACTTATTTTTTAATATTATAGATTCTGTGTCCAGCCAGCAAGGCTCAGCAAGGGACGGTGCCAGACTCGGAATTTGAAATTACTCTTATGGGTCTCTGCGGGCCGTTAACGGGGTACCCAATCATATCAAAGTCAAGAGTTAAATTGAAATTAGTTATTGCAGATTATGTTTTCCTTCGATTCTTCAATTTTTATAACTTATATTTATAAAATGCAAATAGTACATTGGAATCCTCATTATTCATTATCCAAATTGATTTGTTATAAGTATGTAGTAAATATTGAAAGTTTGGGCATGATTTTAATATATCGTGCATCAATTCCTCTCTTTTAATAAATGGATGTCACATTTAAATAAAAAATTGAACCTCAACCTCACTCGAGGTGCACCTGAGACAAATTCGATTTTGTCGAAGAGAATCCTGGTATCTGCCAGATTCAATTTGCAACTTTGTGAGCAGATATTCTTAATCTAGTAATACATTTCCTTTGCTCAAAAAGTCGCATTATTAACAAATAATTTTCAAAACCAAAGTTGCACTTGAATGTTACATAAAGTTCGTAGTTTACCATCGTTTTTTTCCAAATTTTTATTTAGAGTCGATATTCAATAAACTACATAACACAAGCTCTAGTGAGCATTTCAAATAGACTTAATAACAAAATACAATACACACATGTAAGTGATAAATCTGTCCTTGTAAAATATGTCTGGGCGGACAAACATTACTAGTATAAAAAGTCCATGGTTACAGAATTTACTAGTATATTTAGTCCGATGTTAGTAATATATGTCCCCAGACTAATTTTCCTATGTAATCATGTCCTTTAAAATCATATAATAAATTCAATTACATTTAAACCATGGAAATTTAAATGTTATGTTTTAGTAATGTTTAAGAGTTGCATAGTTATATTTTTGATAAAATTCATGTCCCCAGACTAATTTTCGTAGGAAATCATGTCCATGTCATTAATAGTCCTAAGTTAAAATGTCCATGCCCTTAATTTTAAAAGGTGAATATGAATGTAATATGTTTTAATATTATTAATTCGTATATTTTAACAAATTTGATTCGTTTAGGGAAAGTCACATGTTAAACTATATTTTCGAAGGTAAAGAGAAAACGGCGGATAGCAAAAAGCATATATTGACCGGCAAAAAGCGGGAAGGTGTAAAAGGCAATACAGAGATACAAGATACGAGATACGAGATACAGCGATACGAGAAACGAGATACGAGATATGAGAAACAATTATAAGTAATATGAAAAAAATAAGTCAAGTGTGTTGAACTACACTAATTTCATTTAGACAAACTGTTAAAATTGTAAACTCTGGGAACTAATAGATAAATTTGTCAACATCAATTTAAAACACAAGCATTACAATAAATAAAAGCTTCTGAAGATTATACACTTTAATTTTATTTGAGGTTATTGGCCTGTGCCATAATTTGATACTACCATGGTCAAATATAAAAATTCTTTAGTGATTTATTTATTTAAAACAGATAAACATCTTGTTAATTATATAAATGTAGACTATTTCAACATAGATTTTTAAATTGATTTCTTAATCATTTGTTTATTGTCATCTTATTTAAAAATAATAAAGTCATATTAATATTCACTATAACAATTATGTTTTTGTGTACCTTATAATTTGTAAAAGACTTTCTGTTTTCTACTGGAGTTAAAATGACACACACAAATACTTCTGTGGAATTTTATCTCATTCATCTTTGTGAAATTATGCTTTAATGAGTTATCTGTTAACTATATTTTTTTTCACAATCATAAAAATTACCATGTAACAATTGGGTTAAAACTTATTTATAAGGGTCTGGAGTGTGGGGGTGGGGGTCTGTTATTCTGTAAACATTTAATTTTCACCCCTTTTTATACGACCGCAAAAAATTTGCGTTCGTATATTGCTATATATATCACGTCGTCGTCGTCCGTAGACAGATTGGTTTCCGGACAATAACTTTAGTTTAAGTGAATGGATCTCTATGAAACAAAAGGTTCAATACCACAAAAGGAAGGTTTGGATTGTTTTGGGGGGTAATGGTCTCAACCGTTCAGGAATTAGGGGCCAAAAAGGGGCCAAAACAAGCATTTTTCTAATTTCTGGACAATGACTTGTGAATAAAATTTTTGATTGCTATGAAATTGTACCACAAGGTTCAATACCACAAGGTTCAATACCACAAGTAGAAGGTTGAGATCGATTTTGGGGGTAATTGCCAAAACCGTTCAGGAATGAGGGGCCAAAAAGGGGCCCAAAACAAGCATTTTTCTAGTTTTCAGACTATAACATGTGTTAAAGTGTATGGATATCTCTTAAATTGTACCACATTTTACAAATATAAAATTTCTTAACAAATTTGGGGGGGGGGGGGTAAAAAAAATGGGGGGCCAAACTTTTTTCTTCCAGATTTACGAAATTACCAGTTTTTTTGGAAAAAAAATTGGGGGTAAAATATTTTTAGGGGTGGGGGGGCAATTTTTTTTTTTTTTTAAATTTAAGGATTATTCACAATTTATTTTGCTATTTCTTTGTCTATAGTCTAAAAACAGAGGATTGGACTTCTGCAGTCGTATCTAGCTGCGCTCGGCGAAAAAAAATAATCTATTTTTTGAAAGTGATTTTTTACGCATTATTCTCTTATTTTTTCCCATGTTTTTTTTAATCTTTAAAAAATAGTAAAAACATTCTTTAAAATGAATGAGAACAGCAAGGTTTTCTTTTGATTTTGTGTTGATGTGTATTCTGCATGATTTAAATGTTAAAGTTTCTTGAAGTAACATGTCCAAGTTTTCACCAGTTCTTTCCAGTGAATTTGACTACATGACGATAAATAACACATGCTATTAAACATATAATTTACAATGATAATTTTGATATTTTTCTTTAAATTTTAAGAAGGGGAAATTCTGTAAACATTTAACGTTTAGCGTTTTCTTTTATTAATTATTAATTATTCAATATTCATTATATTTTTATACCACACATTTCTCTAATCTTCATTTTGTTTGCCGTTATTCTCTAATCTTCATTTTTTGAAGAGCATTATTCTTTATTCATTTAACCCCATCCATATATTACAGCTATCTAGATGCACAATGATAAAACTTGGCTAACATGGGTATAAACATGTTAAACCCAGCCTTTTTTTAACCTGTCCTAAGTCCGGAACCTCTAGCCTTTGCAAGTCTTGCATGTTTTTTTTTAGTTTAGTTCATCTGTAATGTTTTTGTGTACATTTGGAGCTTGGTCAAACTCGCCTATGAGTACATGAGTTCCCGCTGTGTTGAATATTGTGGTCAGGTTGTTGTCTCTTTGACACATTCCCTGCTTCCATTCTTTTATTCTATTACAGAAAGCTCCAATTTTTTGGGGATAATTTCTCATAAAATATTATAAATTATGTTAAATCATCATTTTTTAATTTCTACTAATAATTTCATTGGTCCCAACCTGTGTGATGAAAACTTGTAGGAGTGTTTAGCCCTTTAATGATTGAACATTGCTGGTTGCGGGATCAGCAGAACAAGACTGACAATTTTAGAAAAATCTGACAAACCAGGTCTTTTTGAACTATTGACCCTGAAATATAACATTTTAGTTCATTTCTCAGTTTTGCATATCACGAAAACTATAAGAGCTTGAATAAAAGTAAATCATAAGAACAAGATAACCAAAGTCCAATAACTCTTCCATAAGACAATAAATTATAAAAACGAACGATACTTTAACTACATTCCGTCTGCCAAGGAAATTGGTCTCATTTGCACTACCACATCTTCTTACCATTATAATGTACATTGAGATTCCATCAATGACAAGTTATCGTCATAGGAATTCGGGAAGAAGAATACGAAGGACAAGAGAAAAATTTGATGCCCCTGTAACCTTTGACTATATGACTAATAAAAGTTTGGAAAAAACATTTTGTTTAATGTATAAATCTGATACAAAGTGAAGGATATTTGAAATTTGTAAAAACAGAATGTACTTGACATGTTCAGTCACATCAGTACCATTATCTGGTCAATAAAATAACATGTTTGCATCATTATCATATACATTGGTCATAATCTCAGTACTGCTTTTGTTGTTTAGGAAGTGATGTAATATTGCCTTCTTTTTCTATGCACTGTGTAATTAACAATTTAGTTAATAAACATGTTTATAATGAAATTCCTAGCTCATGTTTGATTAGAGTTTTGTGGCTTTCTTGTAGTAAGCTCCTGATATCAGTTGAAATAACAATACTTTGAGGCTCAAAAGATGGATCTTTGTGTAGTACACACCTTTTCTTAGTATGGTAATGAACAAATTCTTTCTTGAATGACATTTTTAACAACCCTGCTTCATTTACATACTGTCTGAATTCCTTCCTAGCAATAACTATATCTTGCGGTTCTTCCGGTACCTCCATTATGTTTTGTCTGAATTTCTTACCGCAACCATAACACACCATTATGCGTGTGTTCCTTAGAAAGCGAAAAATGTAATTGCTTTCTGCACTTTGATCTAATACAATACCATCCACTGTTGTCACTGTTGCTGTTGCATTAGATGTTTTGTGTCTTTTCCATGTAGACTTGTCAGTGGGCTTTTTCCCAGCAGTAGACGGTAGTGTGCTGTTGACTGCTGCTGTCAATGTGAAGTTATTTTTGTTCCTGTTGCGCCAGGTTATAAACAAGTTTAACACTCCAATGTCTTCAGCCCCAGCAACTGCATGTTGGCATATTTTGTACAGTTTGTACATGTAACAATCGCATGAAACTCGACCTGATTTTCTTGTGTATTCAACATAGTGGCTTGTTTTACTATTAGACATACTGGTCACACGTCGTGAGTCTTGCTGTCCAGGAACCTTACAAACTGCATGCTCAATTAATAGTATGTCACCTGCCTTTGACCACATATCTGTTAAAACTGATGCTGGAACATCAGAAAATGTACAGGACTCAGCTGGCTGACTAATACAAATGTTCTGATTTTTTTCTGCTACAACATTTACAATTTCTTTCTGCTGTACTTTACATCTGTTAACCTTTGCAATATGTCTTTTCCTCTGCTCAGATGTCCAGGTTGCCCATGTCTGCATTGGAACTTCCAGATGCTGATATTCCCCTTTGAATCGGTAATTTCCTTCCTGTACAATTGCCATTTTTAGTTGATTTTCCTGTGATTCAACATAATCTTTAGCCTCTGTGATAAATTTAGGCAGTGTAAGGTTCTTCCCACAGACTTTTTGCATAGCATTGTTGATGCTTTCATTGTCATTGGTTGTATACCACTCCAAGGATGAAAGGTCAGCCTCAGATCTAATAGTTTGTATCATTGTTTGTTTAAAGGTTTCTTCCTGGTATGTCTTAAACCATTTCAAGAAACCTGGACTCATATTTTCCCATTTGTCCTTCAAAGAATTAACTTTGATATCAAACTCAGCATGTGTCAGACTATCTACCAACCCCAGAATTTTAATTGATGCACTTTCACTTTTCCCAAATATGTCTGCCAGTATCAGTGACCTGTTGTGCAGAGATACACCCATGTTGATTAATTTGTTCTGAATATTTTTCCTCATGTGGTTGAAACACCTTAACTGTGTATGTCCTTCAAACGCCATTAATGCGGCATTTGTCAGTGCTATTTCTCCATCACTACCAATCGCTTTGATGCATTTCAGTTCTTTCTCTGCAGAAATCAGGGTGGAGAAGAAATTAAAGTATGTAGTAGTTTCCTTCTTCTTATGAACACATATTGGTCCTACAAATACTGGACTTCTGTTAATCATATGTTTACCTGGGGTAATGTCTTGCAAAAGTGGATGTTTGTATGTTGTTATTGTTACATCAAAATTGCCGAAATGAAATGTAGGGTCAATACCTACTATACTACATGGATGTGTTGTGCAAAATCTTTTTAAATCATGTAATTGCTGGTTAGAAGCTAACACAACTATGAAGTCTGGCCTGACATCAAATTTTCGTATGAAAGGCTGTTCTTGATTGTCATACATGTGAAGAACTTCTGTAGCCTCATCCATCTCCTCTTTATTTGTCCTTCTTATGTTTTTGACCTGTTGTTCATTCCTAGGATAGGAACTAGGTCCACAAGATTCTATACCACCGTTTTCATTAATGACGCCTTTCATGATTGATTTGGCTGATGTTTTTGACTTACTAAGTTCAATCATTCTATTCAGTGTGCTTGGAGCCACTCTACGGTAAGGTGCTGCATGCTTTGACTTAGCATTCCCATGAGGTTTGAGTACAACTGGTTCTATATCTCCAGAAAAATAGAACTGCAGAATGGCATGTGGATATCCATGAATCTCTATTATAAGCCGGCGGAAATTTGGTGTTTCTTTATGAAAGGAATATGTTCTCCAAAGCTCATAAGAAGATCTGTTTGTTACCTCGGTTGTTTTCATTAGTTGTAATTTGCCTGTATGGTCTACTCTGTATCTGCGTTTTGCCTTGTTTCTTATACGCCAGACACCATTTCCATCCGCTCGAATGTCGCGTGGGTCTTTTAAGTTCTCTCTGTTGATGATGAAAGCAGCTGGTTTTTGTACATACTGGGGAACAGATACACTGTGTGGATATTTTTCAGCATTAATAATAACCTCAAATATTTCCTCAACGTTCAAACCTCTATTTACAGTTGTAAAAGACTCAAACAGATCATTAAACAATTCACCTGGATAGCTTGTGAAATCTTGAACCTTTTTGGTTTTGGTGGTTTCAACTAATTTACAAACATTGTCTTCTGTTAATATCTCTTCAAGCCTGGGTAATGACTCGTCACTGCTTGACAACATTGGTAGTTGTCTTTTTACACGTTTTCTATATGGTGGTCTGTAAATAGAGTCACTGGAATCGCTCTCTATGGTTATGGCATCCTTAAATGGAGACTTTTCAGGAGATGACCATATAGTTATTATTTCATCAATTTCTGTGTCAGGTGTATTCTCAGGTGTATTGTCAGGTGGTGATGAAGGTTCATCTGAAAGAGAGAGGAATGGAATTAATATGATACAATCATAAAATATTTCTTCAGATTTGTGTTAAAATTGTTGCTAATTAACATGATCTGAAAATGTGCTTTGCCGTGCACAGCTTAATACGCCCGCAGGGGTTGAACCCTGAACAGTTTGGGCAAGAATGGACACAATATTCAAGCTTGATACAGGTCTGAATTTGAATTGTAAGGGACTGACCATTTAACTTGCGGGGGGGGGGGGGCATGGTTTTTTCGTAAATAAATATTTTGATTCTGAATTTTGAGAAAATAAATAATTTGGCCAGCAAGGGGACAAAAAAATATTCTGACAGAGGATATTTAGCATAAAAAATAATGTCAAATTTGCAAAAAAATGATTTGTTGCGCTACTTCCCAAAAATAAATAATTTGTGTGCGAAACGCGCAAAAAAAAATTCTGACCAGAAAAAAAAACCATGCCCCCCCTGCAAGTTAAATGGTCCGTCCCTAATTAAATATTTGACACATTTTAGGTTTCTGACATAGAGTAAAAGTAGTCAACAAACTTGAAATTGGTTAAAATATTTGAATTTATTTTTAATTGAAGATTTTTTCTGTTGCACAATACTTAGTAAATCTGTTTTCAGACTATATAATATACCAAGAATTAGCCAAAAAATGGAAAAAAGTTTAAAATTAAAAAAATAAAAATACACAATTGTAACAGGATGCTGTTACAAAGTCTCCCAAACAAAGCCCCTGTAATTATAAACCCTGTGGTACTACCCCTATATTTTTCCCCATTAAAACTGTCCGATCACACTTGCTTATAAAGGATTTGATGACAATGAAAATTTGAAATGATTATGTTTTCTAATGAAAGTTTTGTGGGGATCTTGACTTTAAAAAAAGGGGGGGGTGACCTCAGAGTCTCCTTATATTTCATTTGATTTGTTTTATTGTCCTATACAAGAATATATATATATGGTTTAGGGGTGGGGATCTCTACCATTTACAAGTTCTCAAACAGGAGGGGGTAAGGGTTACCCCCGGGGACTTCCCCTATATTTCATTTGATTTGTTTTATTGACCCATACGAGAATATTTATGATTTTGGGGTGGGGATCTCGACCATTTACAAGTTATCAAACTGGAGGGGGTGGGGTAATCCCTGGGGACTCCCCTATATTTCTTTTCATTTGTTTTATTGTCTCATACAAGAATATATATGGTTTAGGGGTGGGGATCTGGACCGTTTACAAGTTATCAAATACAATGGGGGTGGGGGTGACCCCGGGAACTCCCCCTATATTGCTTTTGATTTGTTTAATTGTCCCATACAAGAATATATATAGTTAAGGGGTGGGGATCTCAACTGTTTTCAAATTATCAAACAGGAGGGGGTCAAGATGACCCCCCAGGGCTCCACCTATATTACTTTTGATTTGTTTAATTGTCCCATACAAGAAAATATATAGTTAAGGGGTGGGGATCTCAACTGTTTTCAAATTATCAAACAGGAGGGGTCAAGATGACCCCCCAGGGCTCACATGTTTATTCACCTTTCAGGAACAAATTAACAACACTTAAAAAGGACATTGACAGGAACATATCTGCAAAGTTTGGTGAAATTATATTTAGTGGTTCTCAAAACAAATATCAAATCATGAAAACTTAAGGAATGACACAGACGACAGACTTCAAGTGATGACAATAGCTCACAGTGTAAAAGTCTAATAATAAGAAAAAAACTTACCTTTCATTTCTCGTTCTGGTAAACCCCTAAGGGCTTCTGCATAAGTTTTCTTTAAAAAAAAATTCTTCGACATGTTGCTTTGCTGAACCAGTATCTAGCAGTGGCTTATTTATTGTCCAACATTGGAACCATTCCCATAACCTCAGTTTATTATATTTTTAAGATGTAAAGTGACACTATTAACCTCTGTACTGTTTCAAAATTGTTTAATTGCTGACATTGTGATAAAAAGTTTACTGATAAAAATGCAATTTTATTACCTTTTCCACATACACTTTCAACAAATTGTCAGTATATTTTTTTATTTTTGAAAGGGACCTATGGTTTGTTAATTTGATATGCTACATTTCATGAGTGTTACAAGGTTGTGTCTTAAATATTGAAAAACATAAAACATTTTTTTTTTAATTCTGATAACAACAATTAAATGTATACATATTATGTCATTAAGATAAATATGATTCTTCAATTCAAAATAACTGAAATAATTGATAGATATTCATCAATGCAAGTTTTTATCTTGCAAGATCTGTCACCAAATAAGCAATTTTATATAATTTTTTTCAAATGAACCATAGAGAATTTAAAATTATTTTTTTTTGCATAAGACTGTCCTCTTTATGCCATTGTATTAGAATAACTGAAATTTGTAAAAACATTAATATCAATGATTAATGCATTAACAAGTTTCATGTATTTCCATAATATACATTTTTTTAGCTTTAATTAATTATTATATAATTTTCAGTTATTTTGTATCTCGTATCTCGTATCTCGTATCTTGTATCGCTGTATCTCGTATCTCTGTATTGCCTTTTACACCTTCCCGGCAAAAAGCATAGTGCACGGTTATTTTTAGAATATTTAAAAACCGATATACTTTGTGACGTCATGTAATGAATTTCAGGATATTGTTTAACGTTTTGAAACAAATGATATCTGTGATCGATTATTTGACGAAAAAAAATCTTCAAATACATAAGATGTCCAATATAAAAAGTAAATGAAATAACAACTAATATGTTGTTATTGTCAGGGAGACAATGTAATATCTATAAAGTTCCAACAAACCTAAATGACGATTTTGATACAAACATGGTCGGAAATTAATAATATAACAAATATAGCCTTTGTATGAAGTCAATACAGGATATATCGACCCAAAGAAGTATATCGACCTCGGACTTCGTCCCTCGGGGGGGCCACTTGCTATATAATTAGTGGTAGGGATGAGCCGCTGGAATAGGTCACTTTTTCATGCTCTATGATATATGAAAAGGGTGAGAAATTCAGATTAAATATATCAATAGGTATATATTATCACTTGCTTGATTATATCATAAGTATCTGAAACTAATCAGATGTCCGTATTTATTCTTGATGCGACTAAACCACAGTCGTAAATGCATCAGTTATTTGTCAAACCAATTAAACTCTGTTTATTCTGATGTGGTATTCCCACTGATGCCAGTGATAGATGCAATAAATCCAACTATTTTGACATTTGCACCAAATTAACATTCAAGGGTTTGTATACATAAAACATGATAACAATTATTTAAAGAAATTCCATTGTGACAGCGTCCTTTAAGAAGGAACGGCAATGAAACTTTTTATCAGTTTTTAATTAATATTTAAACATGTTAAAATCAGTGAAGGTGTTACACTCTGGGGTGATATTACATTTATCTGACCATAGATGTAATACCATCTATGATCTGACAAAACGTCTTTTATATGTAAATGTATTTTGGAATTGAAATATCTTCAAAATGAAAGATGTAAAATGGGCAATAAGAAAAAAGTGTTTAAGATGTGACAAATTTATTGGAAAAGAAGGTGATATTATTGCGACTATTTTGCTTTTTAACAAGATGATAACGGCGGTAAAAATATTGAAATATATCTATAGGTCTGTTTTTTTGTTAATTAATATATGACAAGGTATATATTTTTGATTAACAAAATATATGAAAAGGGTGGGGTACTTGATGTCTCAGCTGCTCACCCCTACCAAAAAAAGTTTGAAGTGGCCCCCCCGAGCTTCGTCCTCAGTCAATATACTTCTTTCAGGTCAATATATCCTTGTATCGACCTCATACAAAGGCTATATTTGTATAATATTATTAATTCGTATATTTTAACAAATTTGATTCGTTTAGGGATAGTCACATGTTAAACTATATTTTCGAAGGTAGAGAGAAAACGGCGGATAGCAAAAAGCATATTAACCGGCAAAAATCATATTGCACGGTTATTTTTAGAATATCTAAAAACCGATATACTTTGTGACGTCATGTAATGAATTGCAGGATATTGTTTAACGTTTTGAAACAAATGATATCTGTGGTCGATTATTTGACGAAAAAAAATCTTCAAATGCATAAGATGTCCAAAAAAAAGTAAATGAAATAACAACTAATATGTTGTTATTGTCAAGGAGACAATGCTATATCTATAAAATTCCAACAAACCTAAATGACGATTTTCATACAAACATGGTCGGAAATTAATAATATAACAAATATAGCCTTTGTATGAGGTCAATACAGGATATATATCGACCCAAAGAAGTATATCGACCTCGGACTTCGTCCTCAGTCAATATACCTCTTTTAGGTCAATATATCCTTGTATCGACCTCATGCAAAGGCTATATTTGTATAATATTGCTAAAGACAAAACAAAAAAGTTGTGTATCAATCTGTTAAATAAAATTTGTCTCCAGACTAATTTTCCTAGGAAATCATGTCCATGTCATTAATATTTCTAGGTTAAAATGTCCATGCCCTTAATTTTAAAAGGTGAATATAAATGTAATATGTTTTAATATTGTTAAAGAGTTATGTATCAATTTTTTAAATAAAATTTATGTCCCCAGACTAATTTTCCTAAGAAATCATGTCTATGTCATTAGTATTCCTAGGTAAAAATGACCATGTCTTTTATAATAAAAGGAAAATGTTATAAGCAATGGGAACTCAATATTCATGTTTTGATTAGGTTATAAAGGCAATGTCCTTCATTTTAATTGGAAAAAAATAAGGAAATTTTTGCAATCTAATCTAACATTTTTTTCATCTATTTTAAATATATTTTATGATATAATAAAACTATAAGAAAAAAAAGTCTCGGGACAATTTTTGGAAATTCCTATAGGAAAACAAGTGCCAGACATAATTTACTAGCTATGGACTTATTTTCCTAGAAACATTTGTCCTAGGACTTATATTCCTAGTAAAATCATGGACATGGACTTGATTAACTAGGGAAAAAAGTCTGGAGGACAAATTTTACTACCGGACCAAATTTACTGTTACACACACACACAATACAATACACACATACAAAAGTCATGAAAACAAAACAATTTTAAACATATAATGCATAGTAAAATACCATAAATGACATATATAAGTTAAAAGCATATAGTACACTTAAAACATAGCACAAGTTAATAATAAGATTGCACAAATCATATAATCACACAAAAAATAAAAGTAAAAATAAAACAGGCATAAACACTATATGCATGCACTGCACTGGCATGAGCTGTTACTTGGATCCCATGTTTGTACCAATTTTTTGAATTGGTCCAAAGATGTTTCCATTCGACAATGGTTCGGTAGCTCATTCCAGATTTGTGTAGCATTATAGCGAAACGATCTTAAGCCATACTTAGTAGTTCGAACTCTTGGGAGTACTGCTGTTTCCTGTGATCTTAAATCATACTTGTTAATTTTTATATCAATCAAATCAAGAAGGTATATGTATATCTAGCTGTTTTTCAAAAATTCAGTATAGTATCCCTTAACAATCAGACCCCAGTGTAATTTAAATGATCTTAAACGTTGAATATTTTTCTGGTATGTGGTTTTACATGCCTGACATATTTTCCCTTAAAATATTAATTGATCCATACCAAGAGGGTTTTTTTTTTTGTTACAAATAGCAAGTTTAGAACAATCATATGCGCCCTTTAACAATTAAGGGAAATGATGCAAATATTTTAAAAACGATGCAAATATCTTAAAACATGTTTGACTATGTCATAATGCAGAGGAAAACGTCAAAATTAAGACAAAACTGCAAAGTTTGTACTTTTTCTATACCTAAAATATATTTGCAGAATTTATTATGAAGTTTTTCACAAAGTATCCTAGAGTAGATTATCCACCGATAAGTTTTCTTTTTTATAAATGTGCAGTAAAGGGATTAAAATATCCCCAAATTTCACACCCATATAATAGTATAGGCTTTGTTGTAAGGTCAAAATGATGTATTGCATTTTTTAGTAAAATTATACATAAAATATTTCATTAATTTTGCGGATGCACGGTTTCCGTAAAATTTGGGTCTTTCTCCGTATACCGACAATGAATTTATTGTTGCCATCTGGTTTCCTTTTTGTTTCTTTATTGCCTTTGCTCATAGGAAAAAATAATTTAAGCCAGATTGATAAAATATAGGTGGCGTTGTGTTTGACAGGTGTCGATGAAGACGAAGCGATTTGTTGGTCAATATTTACGAAAACAGTAAACAAACTGGTAGCGAATATTTTTAAAGAAATAGGTCAATCCACAAAGTAGTTTGTACACTTGTTCCAATATCTTCTAAAAAAGAAACAGTCCCTCTTGGCCCTCATTAATTTACACTTGTTAAAAAGTTATAATTTCATATCTGATGATCTTGACTTCAATGATGAAAATTTCCAACAGGGATAGGCTGATATACAAATTGTTTTGACATTCATAATACGATTTGGATCTCCTGTAGTTGGTGAATACCAGTATTCATCAATGAGACATCTACCCAACGACAAAATCAACCAATGTATATGGAACGCCGTAACTGCCTTATGTTAAAAACTTTCATTATATGATGGTACTTTGACATTATACGATGGTACTTTGACATTATACGATGGTACTTTGACATTATACGATGGTACTTTGACATTATACGATGGTACTATGACATTATACGATGGTACTTTGACATTATATGATGGTACTTTGACATTATACGATGGTACTTTGACATTATACGATGGTACTTTGACATTATACGATGGTACTTTGACATTATATGATGGTACTTTAACATTATACTTTGCTTTGTCAATTTCGAGTAGCTCAGGTGTCTTCTGCAATTTTTATTTTACATTTTTATATCATTTGGTAATGTTTATTATTAAAAGCAACATAAATCATAATATATTGAAAAACATTTTAATTATTTTACAAAAAGAATGGATGATATTTAAGTTTACCTCATCCAAATTTTATGAAACTCATACACAATGCTAAGAACCACAACTCGCAGGCAGAATTCGAATTTGGACAGTGAGTCAATTACTGTTCTAAGAGTTATGGCCCTTAATGATGTAAAAATGGCAGTTTGAAATCAAATTCTGTTCTACCTACTACATTTTGAAATCAAATTTAATGTTGAACTTGGCCGACGACTATATGACGTTCACAGAAATGGGGGAGAAAAGCATGGTTTCACTTTGAGATGATCATAGAAATTGGATGGATTTGATTCCAGGCGGGGTCATCC